>NC_050081.1:38589361-38932716 GCF_009764565.3 Dermochelys coriacea | reverse complement strand
CAAGGCGAGTCCCTGGGTACAAACTTGAACCCAGCCCCTCGTCTGCTGCCGGCCCCATGTCCCGAGGAGGAGTGTCCAGGTTGGGGGCCCGTCCCCGGGCTGTGAGGGGCGGCCGTGGGGCTGGGCCAGGGCTGAGGCTGTGTCTCGGAGCAGGGACGGTGGAGATCCCCATCCAGAGCAGGATCGACCACCCGAGCTACAACGTCACGGCCAAGGCTGGCCAGGGCATCCCAGAATACTACGACTACGACGTGTCCCTGATCAGACTGCAGCAGGCCGTGCAGTTCTCGGGGCGGTCAGGTGAGAGCGCCCCCTCCTGGGGAGAGAGCACGGGGAGTGGGGCCGGGACCTGTGCCCTCTAGGGGGCGCCCGCTCCCATCTGCCCCCCAGGGCGGGGACTGGCTGGCTCCGGGGGGCAGAGAATGGGGCACGGAGCCTGTCCCCTCTAGGGCGCTGGTCCTGATCTAGCCCCAGTTCAGCGCCCGTCTCTCTCCTCCCCAGACCCATTTGCCTGCCCTGCACGAAGCGAGCAAACCGAGCTCTGAAGATGCCCCAGGGGACGACGTGCAAGGATCACGGTGCGTGTGACGTCCCAGGGGCCACACCCCCCCTTGCTGGGGGCACATGATCGCCCCGTGCATCCCTCGAGGCTGGCGCCCCAGGGAGTGTCTCGCGGCACCAGGTCTGCGGTCAGGGGCAGGAGGGCATGGGGGGCGCTGCTCCGGGCTGTGGGCAGAGGCGGCCGGCTCAGGGGGCAAGGCTGAGGGTGTGGGGGGGCCCCCGCTGCCCTTCCGGGGAACCCAGGCGTCCTGCCCTGACCTGGCTGTCTGCCCTGCAGAGCTGGAGCTGCTGGGCCTGGAGCAGGTCCCCGCCCACTTCGTCTCCCTGGCCAGCGAGAGGTTAAACGTGCAAATCAAGACCAACAAGTCGGTAGGTGGGTCCCTCTGCCCCCCCAGGATTCCTGCCCTATTTGGAGGGCGTTTGCAGCGGGAGAAGCTGGGGGTCTGAAGGGGTCCTCCCCGCCCCCCATCTCTGCTGAGTTGGAGTGCAGGGGGAGCCCGATTGTGCCCGGAGCAGGAGTTGCCCAGGAGCTGGACTGAGCAGGGTGGGGAGCACTCGGCTTAGAGACAGCACACACCCCAACTAACACACATCCTGACACCCACACACCCACCCATAACCCCGACACATGCGTGTGCAAACATCCTGACACACCACACACAGTCTCCCTCACACACCGACACCCCAGTCTCCATCGCACACACCCTGATGCACGCCTGCACACACACAGTCTTTCACACACACTGACACACATGGTCTCCCTCGCACATGCCCTGATGTGCACACACACCTGGTCTCCCTTGCACACACCCAACACACACACCCCGGTCTTCCTCGCACACATGGTCTCCCTTACACACTTTCTGACACACACATGCACGCATACAAAATCTCCCTTGCACACACCCTAACTCATGCACACACCCCAGCGTGCGCGCGTGCGCACACACACACCCTGGTCTCCCTTCCACACACCCTGGCACATGCATGCACACACCAGTCTCCCTCGCGCACACACACACAACCAGATGCACACATGCACACACCGATGCGTACACCCCCCCAAAACACACACCCACACCCGGTCTCCCTAGCACACACCCTGACACATGCACACACACACCCATACATTTGCACACATCCCCCCAAGGCACGCACACACAGTCCCCAGCGCATGCGTGCGCACACACACACAGACATACACTTGTGTTATTCTTGGCGCTGTGACCTCTTCCTGGGGAGACGGGCCAGGCCGCAGGCTCTGGGCGTTGTGCTGGGCTGAGCCCGGGCCAGGGGGTTGGGCTACTCCGTGCGATCAGCGTCTGTCCCTCGGTAGCCCGGTTTGGTCTGTGCGGGGCAAGCTCGGCCCTGGCCCGGCTGCTGCAGTGATCCACTGCCAGCCCCTGCCGGAGTGTCAGTGGGGCCGGGGCTCACCGGAGCTGCGCCAGTCGCACCGCGTCAGCCGTACGCAGAACCGTGGACACGGGGCCGGGGCTCACCGGAGCCGCATCAGCTGCACGCAGAACCGACACGCGGACACGGGGCCCCCGGCCACTCATTGTCACACAAGATTTTTAGGCGTCTGCAAAATGCCATCAAATCCGAACGAAAGAGAGCGCGGCTCCCAGGCGGGCCAAAGAGTGAGGCTGGAGGTCAACAGCTGCGCGTCCCTCGCATGCGAGTGGGCGGCAAAACCCCGACGTCCTCGGACAACTCCGCTCCCCGCGCCGCGCCAGAGAAACCCTTGAATCGCGCCCGGCGAGGCAGCAAAGAGGGGTTTAGGGGGGCGAACAGAACGGGCTGACAGGAGGCGGGTACGGCAGCTACAGGATGTGGCTTAGAACTGATTTGATTCCGTTGTTAAGCCCCAGAAGCTGGGCAGGGGTGTCGGGCCGCGGCAGCTCCCCGCCAATTTCACCATGCACTGGGCCATTCGTGGGGGGCGGGGGAATCTCCTCTTTCCCCAGCACTCAGACCCCCAGCTCCGGCCAGCTAGTTCCTAAATTGTCTGCAAAACACCTTATGGCTTCGGAGCCCCTCGAATCACGGTTACAAGCTGGGAGAGAACCCAGGAGTCCTGCCCCCCCCCTCCCCAGAGCTGGGAGAAAACCCAGGAGTCCTGGCGCCCGGCTAAGCCCTGGTTCTCACCCCCAGCGCCCTTCGTGCATTGCTGGCGCCATCCAACGCAACATGATCTATGCCAACGTGTCACACGTGTCCCGGGTGGTGACCGACCGGTTCCTCTGCTCCGGGCAGGAGGCCAGCGCGGCTCAGAGGAGGCATCTACCTGCAAAGGTGACATGGGACCTGTCCCCTCCTGGGGGCGCCGGCTCCCCCCCGGCCCCAGGGCAGGGACTGGCTGGCTCAGGGGGGCGGGGAATGGGGCACGGGGCCTGTCCCCTCTGGGGGGCGCCACCTCCCCCTGGGCCCCAGGGTGGGGACTGGCTGGCTCAGGGGCAGGGAACAGGGTCTGTCCCCTGTGGGTCTGAGTTCTGGTTTCCCCCACAGGTGAATCCGGCGGGGGGTTGTTCCTGGAGAAGAAGAAGATATTTCCAGGTTGGTAAGCCCCTCCCCCCAACTTTCTTGCCCGGACCCCTGGGTCCCATCCTCTCTGTCCCCGGGGCTGGGAGCTGTGCAGGTGGGGGGGGGGGCTGTCCTGGACGCCTAGGTCCCATCCCCATGTCTGTCTCCCCAGGTGGGCGTGGTGAGCTGGGGCACCTACAACCCGTGCCCGCTGAGGCCGAAGAAGAACGAGGAGGTGACGAGGAGGCGACCCCCCCGGGCCACGTCCCCCGCGACTTCTACATCAGCCTCTTCAGGGTGCAGGACTGGCTGCGCCAGCACCTGGGGGCAAGGACAGAGAGACCTTTATCCCCTAGTGGGGACCCCCTGCTGCCCCTCACGGCCTGCGCCTTCCCCCACAATAGCAGACTGTTTTCTAACTCGGGATCTCTGTCTGGTTTGTGCCCCGGCCTCCAGCGCTGCGAGCTTCCCCATGGCAGTGCCTCCGGCCTGGCTCCCTAGCGCTGCGATCTTCCCCACGTCATTGCCCCCGGCCACACATCCCCCCCACCGCAAGCTTCTCCAGAGCAGTTCCCCTGGCCCGGCACCCCTCCCCGGCGCTGCGAGCTTCCCCATGGAAGTGCCCCCGGCCGCACATCCCTCCAGCGCTGCAAGCTTCTCCACAGCAGTGCTCTCAGCCTGGCACCCTCCCAGTGCTGCGAGCTTCTCCATGGCAGTGCCCCCAGCCAGGCACCCCCCTCAGCGCTGCGAACTTTCCCAGGGCAGTGCCCCCTGCCTGACTCCCTAGTGCTGTGAATTTCCACAGGGCAGTGCCCCCGGCTGTGTACCCTAGGGCTGTGAACTTCCCCACAGCAGTGACCCCAGCTGTGCTCCTGTGACGAAGTGGGAATGTTCTTAATGTTTTCTCTGAATACTGGGTGGGTGCCTCAGTTTCCCCTGTGCATTTCCTAGGTATTCAGGTGGGAGGATAAGGGGGTGGGATGGTTGCAGAGCCCTAGAGGGCCAGTGGGATGGTGTCTGCACAGAGACTGGCCGACACCCCGTCTCCTGGCCACTGATGGCCTGGGCCCCTCCCCGGCAAGGTGCCAGCTGAAGGGGCTGGAGAACAGAGCGATCAGGCGGCCTCCTGGCCCGGGAAAGACAAAGGCCGGAGGAGGGAGGAGAGTTTCAGTGTGGAGCTAGCTGGGGAAACGTGTGGGGGGGGGGGAAGGACCCAGCACCGGGGTCTAGGCTCCCCCCACGATGCACCTGACTGAGGGTCCTGTTCTCTGCACCTACAAGCTCTGTTCTAGACCATGTTCCTGTCGTCTAACAAACCTGTTTCCTCGTCTGGAATCGCAGGAAATGGGGGTGTAGGGCCCTGACTCCCCCACACTCTGTGACAGCACCCTAGGGCTGTGAGCTTCCCCCCAGCAGTGCCTCTTGCCTGGCAGCCCATGGTTGTGAGCTTCCCCATGGCAGTGCCCCTGGCCAGGGCTGCGAGCTTTCCCCTGGCACTGCCCTCTTATCTCATTTCCTTCTCCAGGGGTCTGACTCCCCTCCCCAGGCAGGCACGCCCAGGCCAGGGGTGAACGGGTGGTTCCCAGCCAGGCTGGGGGCAGGGAGTGGAGTGGGGAGGGCGCTGGGGGCCGTGACCCCACGTATACAAATACAGACCTTGGACTTCGGCCCCCCATGTGTTGCGTGTCTGGGATGGGATTGGAGTGGGGGCTGAGAGCCAGGACTCCTGGGTTCTCTTCACACCTTCCTTTACGGGACCGAAGCTGCCAGTTCTTAGGAAAGGCAGTGGGTGCCCCCCCGGCCCCCGCCCCAGTCTGCGGTTTGGCCCTGGGCCAGGGGCAGCTGGCGGCCGGTGCAAGAAAGCGGAAGTTTGTTTAGGGAGGGGAATAATTTGGGAGGGGAATGAATGGGGGGGGCGGCATTTCCCAAAAGTCAGCAGGCCAGTTGGGCTGGGGGGAAGAGATCCCCCCGCCTTCATATGCCCCCACCCCTGACCCCCATCCTGACGCTGGCTCATGCCCTGCTCCCAGCCCCCATCTGTCTCCCTGCCCCCCCGCCAATTCCCCTCAGACCCCCCCACCGTCATTTCCCAGAGACGCTGCCAGGCGGGGCAGGTTTCGCAAGGGGCAGTGGGAACTGGCAGAGAGAGACCCCCCCACCCGGCCCCACAGGTCCCCCTCACCCCCCTCCCTCCACCACAGCTCTGCCACAACCTATCCCTCCCCCACCTGTCCCCACAACCCCCTCCTCCTCCTTCCCCCACAACCTGTCCCTTCCCCTTCCCCACTCCCCCTCCCCCTCCCCTCCCCTTCCCGCTCCTTCCTAGCACCTGCCCCAGAGCCATCCCCCCCCACCCCCAGCCCCGCCCCAGGGCAGTGGGGCTCGGCCAGACTCGGCTCCGCTCAGCCCCGGACGGACGCAGGGAGCGATGGGACCCGTAGCCCCGCTGCTCGCCTGGCTCCTGGCACTGAACCTCGGTGGGTCCCCACGCCCCCCAACCCACCTTCCCCCAGCCTCCCAACTCCCCCTGCCCGGGCCCCAACTCAGCCCCCTAACCAGGCTCCCTAGCACAGCCAGCCCCACGCCTGGGCCTCCCCAGCCCAGCCCCCCAACCCAGCCAGCCCTTGCCTGCCCCTCCCAGCTCAGGGCCCCCGACCTGGCTGGACCCCCCTGCCAGCCAGTCCCGCCCCCCACCCCGGGGCTGGGTCGGAGAGGGGGGATAATTGGGGTAGGTCCGACACATATTGCCCCTGCCCGACAGGGGGGTTTTTGTGGATCCCACACAAATGGCTGGGCGCCCCCTGGCGTGACGGGGGGATATTTGGGGGGCCCCACACAAATGGCCGGGTGCGGGGGGTCCCTGGCTTAGCCCTGACACTCTGGTGTCCCCCCCACCCCAGGCACGGCCGCCAGCGACAACCCGAGCTGCGACCCCAGGCGGCGCCGATCGTGGGGGGCTCGGCCAAGCTGCAGCGGAGGGGCAGGTGCTGGTTTACCGGTGCCCCGAGGGGCAGTTCCCCTACCCCACGCCCGCCCGCCAGTGCCGCGCCGACAGCCGCTGGAGCCCCCTGCGCACCCGCGACGGCCGCCCCCTCGCCAAGGCCGAGTGCAGAGGTGCGGGGCGCGGGGTTCGGGTGCCGGGGAGGCTGGGGCGTGAGGGGTGTCCGGGGGATGGGGGGTCC
The DNA here is from genome assembly GCF_009764565.3 of Dermochelys coriacea. Taxonomy (NCBI): domain Eukaryota; kingdom Metazoa; phylum Chordata; order Testudines; family Dermochelyidae; genus Dermochelys; species Dermochelys coriacea. Next base: position 38,926,450 of record NC_050081.1, on the reverse strand, counting down.
GGTCCCGGGGGGCTGGGGGCCGTGGGGGGGTCCGGGGGCTGGAGGGTGTTCGGGTGCTGGGGGAGGCTGGAGGCCGTGGGGGTGTCTGGGGGCTGGGGGGTTCGGTTGCCGGGGGAGGCTGGAGGCCATGAGAGGTGTCCGGGGGCTGGGGGGGTTCGGGTGCTGGGGGAGGCTGAAGGCCATGCGGGGTGTCCGGGTGCCAGGGGGTGTCTGGGAGCTGGCGGGGGTTCGGGTGCTGGGGGAGGCTGGGGGCCGTGAGGGGTGTCTGGGGGCTGGGGAGGACCGGGGCGCTGGGGGGGTTCAGGTGCTGGAGGAGGCTGGGGGCCCATAGTGGGTGTCCGGGGCTGGGGAGGGTCTGGGAGCTGGGGGGCGTCCAAGTGCCAGGGGTGTCTGGGAGCCAGGGAGGGTTTGGATGCCATGAGGAGGCGGGGGCTATGGGGCATGTCCCGGGACAGACCATCCCCCTGTCTCCGCAGCGATCCAGTGCCCGGCCCGCTGGAGTTCGACAACGGGCACTTCCACCCGCGCCAGCCCCGCTACAACATCAGCCAGACGCTGACGTTCGAGTGCTTCGAGGGGTACACGCTGCGCGGGCCCCACAACCGCATCTGCCTGCCCAACGGGAAGTGGAGCCAGGGCACGGCCATCTGCGACGACGGAGGTGAGGGGGGAGCCGCATGCCCGGACATGCCCCAACATGGGCTAACGTGCCCTGACATGGGTTCAGACGGGCTAGCACGCCCCAACCCAGGCTGACACTCCCTGACACCCCCCAACTCAGGCTAACACACCCCAGCAGGGCCGACACCCGCAACATGGGCCAACACACCCCAGCATGGGCCAACACACCCCAACATGTGTCGACACGGGCTGACACGGGCCAACATATCCCAGCATGGGCCAACACGCCCCAACATGGGCTAACACACCCCAACATGGATTGACACAGGCTAGCACACCCCAACCCAGCCTGACACTCCCTGACATCCCCTGACACACCCCAACATGGGCTAACTCAACCCGACATAGGTTGACACAGGCTAGCACGCCCCAACCCGGGCTGACACTCCCTGACACCCCCCGACTCGGGCTAACACACCCCAGCAGGGGCTGACACGCTGACACCCCCTCTCCCCGCAGAGGGCCAGTGCCCAGACCCCGGCATCCCCATTGGGGCGATGAAGGACGGGCAGCAGTACCGGGGGAGGATCGGGTCCGGTACCGGTGCGGCCGGGGGCTCATCATGTTCGGGTCCAAAGAACGGACCTGCCAGGAGTCCGGAGCCTGGAGCGGGACAGAACCGCAGTGTAGAGGTGATGAGATGGGGGGAACGGGGCAGAGGGCGTCATGGGGAGATCGGGGGAGAGGGTGGCATGGGGTGAGTGACCCCCAGTTTCTCAGCTCCCCATCTCTTCCTGCCCCCCCAGACCCATCCACCTACGACACCCCCCAGGAAGTGTCCTCCACGTTCATCGCCTCCCTCTCGGAGACCGTGGAGGTGGCCGATCCGAACCGGACCACCTGTGAGTCACGTGGGGGGGTTCAGTGGGGGGGGTGGCTGGGGGCTGAGGGAGGACCACAGTTTGAGGGGGGAGGGCAGCCTGCTGGAGTTGGGGGATCACAGGCTGGGGGGGCAGGAATAGGGAGTTTGTAGTGCAGGGGGGTCAGGATGGGCATGGGGGGCAGCTGGGGGGCCATGGCTGAAAGGCCTGCCTGGTTGCTGGGAGAGGGGAAGGGATGGGGGTGGGTGTTAGGGAGAGGGCGGGAAGCTCTGCTGGGGGGCGTGTGGGTGCAGGGGGAGGCCCTGCCGGGGGGTGTGGGAGGGCGGGGGGGTTCGGCTGGGGGCATGGGGTGCAGCGGGAGGCCCTGCCAGGGGCTGGGGCAGTGCAGTGAGGGGGTCCAGCCAGGGCATGGGGGTGCAGGGGGAGGCCCTGCCGGGGGTGTGGGAGGGCAGGGGGAGGCCCTGCCGGGGGCTGGGGCAGTGCAGAGGGGGGGTCCGGCTGGGGGCATGGGGGTGCAGCGGGAGGCCCGTCCGGAGGTGTTTGGAGGGCGGAGGGGGGTTCTGGCCGGCGCTGACCCCCTGCCCCCCCAGCGGAGAACGTGAAGCGCAAGATCCGGATCGAGGCCGGCGGTCCATGAACATTTACCTGGTGCTGGACGCCTCCGACAGCGTGGGGAGGGGAACTTCTCCCTCGCCCGCGACGTCCTGGTCCAGCTCATCGAGAAGGTGGGGACCCACCCCCGGGGACCCCCCCAAGATCCCCTAGCACCCAATGGTCCCATGGGAACCCCCAACCCCCTGGCCCCCCAAAAACCCAGCTTATTGGGCACCCCAATGTCCCCTGGCTCCCGAAAGCTCAGCACCTCAGGGCCCCCCCCACCTTCACCAGCCACCCAAAGCCCCCAGCAGCCTGGGCAGCCCCCAAGCTCCCAACGCAGCAGCTGTGGGGCCTTCCAGCCCCCCCATATCTGCCACCCTCCCTGGGCACCCCTCGCAGACCTCACAATCCCCAGCCCCCCAGGGCTCACAAGCCCACACCCCCTCTCTGTGCACCTCCCGAAACCAGACCCTTCTGCCCCCAACCCCAAGGTGCCCCATAACTGAGCCACTCATCTGGGGGGGGCAGCAAGACACCTGCCCTGTGCCCAGTGGGTGCCCGTGGCCCCCCAGCCCTGACGCTCACCCCCCAGATCTCCAGCTACGGGTCTTTCCTCGCTACGGGGTCCTGACCTTTGCCACCGACCCCCACGTCGTGGTCCGCACCTTGGACCCCCAGAGCAGCGACGCCGACTGGGTCAGCACCAAGCTAGGGGAGCTGAAATACGACAGTGAGTCTGGGGGGGCAGGGGCTCCGTGGGGTCGCTGTGGGGGGCTGCAAGCACCTCGGCGAGGGCTTGGGGGGACACGGGAGGGCAGGGGCTCTGGGGGGCTCCTTGGGGGTTGCTGTGGGGAGCTGCAGGGGACGGGAGCTCCGTGGGGGTCGCTGTGGGAGGACGCGGGGGGGCAGGGCTCTGGGGGATCGCAGTGGGGGTGGGAGGCTCCTTGGGGATTGCTGAGGGGGGCTGCAGGCGGCTCGGTGGGGGGCTTGGGGGATGCAGGGGCAGGGGCTCTGGGGGGGTCGCTGCAGGCGCTCTGGGAAGCTCTGGGGGTGTTTCTGCGGGGGCCGAGCCGACCTGACCCCCCCGCCCCCCCCCCCCAGGCCACAAGCTGCGCAGCGGCACCAACACGCGGGCCGCGCTCCAGGCCGTGCTCAACATGATGATCCAGCAGGAGCAGGACGAGCTGCGGCGCGGCCACAAGGTGGCGCCGGTCGCCAACTCCACCCGCCACGTGCTGATCCTCATGACGGACGGTGAGACCCCCCGACCCCCCTGTACCCCCCAACTCCCGGTACCCCTGAACCCCCGTACCCCAACTCCACCCGCCACGTGCTGATCCTCATGACGGACGGTGAGACCCCCCGAACCCCCTGTACCCCCCGAACCCCCGTACCCCGGAACCCCCGTACCCCAACTCCACCCGCCACGTGCTGATCCTCATGATGGAGGGTGAGACCCCGAACCCCCTGTACCCCCGAACTCCCGGTACCCCTGAACCCCCGTACCCCAACTCCACCCGCCACGTGCTGATCCTCATGACGGACGGTGAGACCCCCGAACCCCCTGTACCCCGAACTCCCGGTACCCCTGAACCCCCGTACCCCAACTCCACCCGCCACGTGCTGATCCTCATGACGGACGGTGAGACCCCGAACCCCCTGTACCCCCGAACTCCCGGTACCCCTGAACCCCCGTACCCCAACTCCACCCGCCACGTGCTGATCCTCATGACGGACGGTGAGACTCCCGAACCCCTGTACCCCCGAACTCCCGGTACCCCTGAACCCCCGTACCCCAACTCCACCCGCCACGTGCTGATCCTCATGACGGACGGTGAGACCCCCGAACCCCCTGTACCCCCGAACTCCCGGTACCCCTGAACCCCCGTACCCCAACTCCACCCGCCACGTGCTGATCCTCATGACGGACGGTGAGACTCCCGAACCCCCTGTACCCCCGAACTCCCGGTACCCCTGAACCCCCGTACCCCAACTCCACCCGCCACGTGCTGATCCTCATGACGGACGGTGAGACCCCCCGAACCCCCTGTACCCCCGAACTCCCGGTACCCCTGAACCCCCGTACCCCAACTCCACCCGCCACGTGCTGATCCTCATGACGGACGGTGAGACTCCCGAACCCCCTGTACCCCCGAACTCCCGGTACCCCTGAACCCCCTACCCCAACTCCACCCGCCACGTGCTGATCCTCATGACGGACGTGAGACCCCCCGAACCCCCTGTACCCCCGAACTCCCGGTACCCCTGAACCCCCGTACCCCAACTCCACCCGCCACGTGCTGATCCTCATGACGGACGGTGAGACTCCCGAACCCCCTGTACCCCCGAACTCCCGTACCCCTGAACCCCCGTACCCCCAACTCCACCCGCCACGTGCTGATCCTCATGACGGACGGTGAGACCCCCGAACCCCCTGTACCCCCGACTCCCGTACCCCTGAACCCCCGTACCCCAACTCCACCCGCCACGTGCTGATCCTCATGACGGACGGTGAGACCCCCGAACCCCCTGTACCCCCGAACTCCCGTACCCCTGAACCCCGTACCCCAACTCCACCCGCCACGTGCTGATCCTCATGAACGGACGGTGAGACCCCCGAACCCCCTGTACCCCCGAACTCCCGGTACCCCTGAACCCCCGTACCCAACTCCACCCGCCACGTGCTGATCCTCATGACGGACGGTGAGACTCCCGAACCCCCTGTACCCCCGAACTCCCGGTACCCCTGAACCCCCGTACCCCAACTCCACCCGCCACGTGCTGATCCTCTTGACGGACGGTGAGACCCCCCGAACCCCCTGTACCCCCGAACTCCCGGTACCCCTGAACCCCCGTACCCCAACTCCACCCGCCACGTGCTGATCCTCATGACGGACGGTGAGACTCCCGAACCCCCTGTACCCCCGAACCTCCCGGTACCCTGACCCCCGTACCCCAACTCCACCCGCCACGTGCTGATCCTCATGACGGACGGTGAGACCCCCGAACCCCCTGTACCCCCGAACTCCCGGTACCCCTGAACCCCCGTACCCCACTCCACCCGCCACGTGCTGATCCTCATGACGGACGGTGAGACTCCCGAACCCCCTGTACCCCCGAACTCCCGGTACCCCTGAACCCCCGTACCCCAACTCCACCCGCCACGTGCTGATCCTCATGACGGACGGTGAGACCCCCGAACCCCCTGTACCCCCGAACTCCCGGTACCCCTGAACCCCCGTACCCCAACTCCACCCGCCACGTGCTGATCCTCATGACGGACGGTGAGACTCCCGAACCCCCTGTACCCCCGAACTCCCGGTACCCCTGAACCCCCGTACCCAACTCCACCCGCCACGTGCTGATCCTCATGACGGACGGTGAGACCCCCCGAACCCCCTGTACCCCCGAACTCCCGTACCCCTGAACCCCCGTACCCCAACTCCACCCGCCACGTGCTGATCCTCATGACGGACGTGAGACTCCCGAACCCCCTGTACCCCCGAACTCCCGTACCCCTGAACCCCCGTACCCCAACTCCACCCGCCACGTGCTGATCCTCATGACGGACGGTGAGACCCCCCGAACCCCCTGTACCCCCGAACTCCCGGTACCCCTGAACCCCCGTACCCCAACTCCACCCGCCACGTGCTGATCCTCATGACGGACGGTGAGACTCCCGAACCCCCTGTTACCCCCGAACTCCCGTACCCCTGAACCCCCGTACCCCAACTCCACCCGCCACGTGCTGATCCTCATGACGGACGGTGAGACCCCCGAACCCCCTGTACCCCCGAACTCCCGTACCCCTGAACCCCCTACCCCACTCCACCCGCCACGTGCTGATCCTCATGACGGACGGTGAGACTCCCGAACCCCCTGTACCCCCGAAACTCCCGGTACCCTGAACCCCCGTACCCCAACTCCACCCGCCACGTGCTGATCCTCATGACGGACGGTGAGACTCCCGAACCCCCTGTACCCCCGAACTCCCGGTACCCCTGAACCCCCGTACCCCAACTCCACCCGCCACGTGCTGATCCTCATGACGGACGGTGAGACCCCCCGAACCCCCTGTACCCCCAAACTCCCGGTACCCCTGAACCCCCCATACCCCAACTCCACCCGCCACGTGCTGATCCTCATGACGGACGGTGAGACCCCTGTACCCCCAAACTCCCGGTACCCCGGAACCCCGTACCCCAACTCCACCCGCCACGTGCTGATCCTCATGACGGAGGGTGAGACTCCCGAACCCCTGTACCCCCGAACTCCCGGTACCCTGAACCCCCGTACCCCAACTCCACCCGCCACGTGCTGATCCTCATGACGGACGGTGAGACCCCTGTACCCCCAAACTCCCGGTACCCCTGAACCCCCGTACCCCAACTCCACCCGCCACGTGCTGATCCTCATGACGGAGGGTGAGACCCCCGAACCCCCTGTACCCCCAAACTCCCGGTACCCTGAACCCCCATACCCCAACTCCACCCGCCACGTGCTGATCCTCATGATGGAGGGTGAGACCCCCGAACCCCCCTGTACCCCCAACTCCCGGTACCCCTGAACCCCCATACCCCAACTCCACCTGCCACATGCTGATCCTCATGACGGACGGTGAGACCCCCGAACCCCCTGTACCCCCAAACTCCCGGTACCCCTGAACCCCCGTACCCCAACTCCACCCACCACTTGCTGATCCTCATGACGGACGGTGAGACCCTCGAACCCCCTGTACCCCCGAACTCCCGGTACCCCTGAACCCCCGTACCCCAACTCCACCCACCACTTGCTGATCCTCATGACGGACGGTGAGACCCCCGAACCCCCTGTACCCCCGAACTCCCGGTACCCCTGAACCCCCGTACCCCAACTCCACCCACCACTTGCTGATCCTCATGACGGACGGTGAGACCCCGAACCCCCTGTACCCCCAAACTCCCGGTACCCTGAACCCCCGTACCCCAACTCCACCCGCCACGTGCTGATCCTCATGACGGACGGTGAGACTCCCGAACCCCCTGTACCCCCAAACTCCCGGTACCCCTGAACCCCCGTACCCCAACTCCACCCGCCACGTGCTGATCCTCATGATGGAGGGTGAGACCCCTGTACCCCCAAACTCCCGGTACCCCTGAACCCCCATACCCCAACTCCACCCGCCACCTGCTGATCCTCATGACGGAGGGTGAGACCCCCGAACCCCCTGTACCCCCAAACTCCCGGTACCCCTGAACCCCCATACCCCAACTCCACCCGCCACGTGCTGATCCTCATGATGGAGGGTGAGACCCCCGAACCCCCCTGTACCCCCAAACTCCCGGTACCCCTGAACCCCCATACCCCAACTCCACCTGCCACATGCTGATCATCATGATGGAGGGTGAGACCCCCGAACCCCCCAACTCCCAGTACCCCTGAACCCCTGTACCCCAACTCCACCCGCCATGTGCTGATCCTGATGACCAACAGTGAGACCACTGAACCCCCCAGAAACCCTGAACACCCCGTACCCCAAAATCCCCATACCCCAACTCCACCCGCTACGTTCTGATCCTCATGACCAACGGTGAGACCCCTGAACCCCCATACCCCTGAACCCCCTGTACCCAAAACCCCATACCACAACTCCACCTGCCACGTGCTGATCCTCATGACTGACTGTGAGACCCCTGAACCCCTGTACGCCAAAACCCACATACCCCAACTTCACCCACCGCATGCTTATCCTCATGACCGACGGTGAGACCCCAAACCCCCCATACCCTTGAACCCTCCTGTACCTCCAAACCCCTGTACCCCAATTGCACCCGCCATGTTCTGATCCTCATGACTGATGGTGAGACCCCGAACCCACCATGCCCCTGAACCCTCCTTACCTCCAAACCCCTGTACCCCAATTGCACCCACCACGTTCTGATCCTTATGACTGACGGTGAGACCCCTGAACCCGCAAACCCCCGTACCTCAAAACTCCCATACACAACTCTACCTGCCACCTGCTGATCCTCATGACCAACGGTGAGACCCCCAAACCCCTCTTTACCCCGAAACCCCTCTGGGTCCTGAACCCCCCAGAGCCCCTGTATCTCCGAACACCTCTCTAGTCCCCTGTGCCCTTTCCAGCCCCACTGAAGCCCCAACCCCCCTATCCCCCAAAACTCCCTGGCTCCAGGCAGCCCCTCAGTCTCTCGACCAGAGACCCCCACCCCTCCCACAGCCCCCACCGGTGTCCAACCCCCATCCTCTGAGTCCCCTCCCCCCTCACTCTCTCCTCCCCCCAGGGAACACCAACATGGGGGGCTCCCCAGTGCCGGTGGTGGGGCAGATCCGGAGCTCCTGAGCATTGGTCGGGACAGCCGCAACCCCCGCGAGGACTACCTGGGTGAGGGGGCCAGGGCCTGTGGGGCTGCGGGAGTGGGGCAGACCATTGAGGGTCCATGAGGGGCTGCAAAGGGGAGATCCATAGGGCTGGGTCGATGTGGGGGTCCATGGGGGGGAGGAATGTGGCTGGTGGGGGGTCCATGGGGGAGGAGGTCCATAGGGGTTGGGTCGGAATGCGGGACTGTGGGGGGTTCGGGAGGGGAAGTCCATGGGGTGGGAAGATCCATGGCGGAGAGACATGGGGTCAGCGGGGGGGTCCATGGGGCTTCCGCCTGCCTGGCTCACCCGCCCCCCCCCAGATATCTACATGTTCGGGATCGGGGCCCTGGTGAAACCAGGTGAACATCGCGGAGCTGGCCTCCAAGAAGAGCGGCGAGACTCACGTCTTCCACATGCGGGACATCAAGGACCTGCAGACGGCCTTCCACGACATGATCGGTACCCCGGGACCCCCGGCGTCCGGCTCCCCGCCCCCCTCCGAGGAACCCCGGCATCCGGGTCCCAGCCCCCGGGACCCCGGCGTCCGGCTCCCCGCCCCCCTCCGAGGAACCCCGGCATCCGGGTCCCAGCCCCCCGGGACCCCGGCGTCCGGCTCCCCGCCCCCCTCCGAGGAACCCCGGCATCCGGGTCCCAGCCCCCGGTACCCCGGCGTCCGGCTCCCCGCCCCCCCCGAGGAGCCCCGGCATCCGGGTCCCAGCCCCAGCCCCCGGGACCCCGGCGTCCGGCTCCCACCCCCCTCCGAGGAGCCCCGGCATCCGGGTCCCAGCCCCGGGACCCCGGCGTCCGCTCCCCGCCCCCTCCGAGGAACCCCGGCATCCGGTCCCAGCCCCCGGGACCCCGGCGTCCGGCTCCCCCCCCCCCTCCGAGGAACCCCGGCATCCGGGTCCCAGCCCCCGGACCCCGGCGTCCGGCTCCCCGCCCCCCTCCGAGGAACCCCGGCATCCGGGTCCCAGCCCCCGGGACCCCGGCGTCCGGCTCCCCGCCCCCCTCCGAGGAGCCCCGGCATCCGGGTCCCAGCCCCAGCCCCCGGGACCCCGGCGTCCGGCTCCCCGCCCCCTCCGAGGAACCCCGGCATCCGGGTCCCAGCCCCCGGGACCCCGGCGTCCGGCTCCCGCCCCCCTCCGAGGAACCCCGGCATCCGGGTCCCAGCCCCCGGACCCCGGCGTCCGGCTCCCCGCCCCCCTCCGAGGAACCCCGGCATCCGGGTCCCAGCCCCCGGGACCCCGGCGTCCGTCTCCCCGCCCCCCTCCGAGGAGCCCCGGCATCCGGGTCCCCGCCCCAGCCCCCGGGACCCCGGCGTCCGGCTCCCCGCCCCCCTCCGAGGAACCCCGGCATCCGGGTCCCAGCCCAGCCCCCGGGACCCCCGGCGTCCGGCTCCCCGCCCCCCTCCGAGGACCCCCGGCATCCGGGTCCCCGCCCCCGGGACCCCGGCGTCCGGCTCCCCGCCCCCCTCCGAGGAGCCCCGGCATCCGGGTCCCAGCCCCAGCCCCCGGGACCCCGGCGTCCGGCTCCCCGCCCCCCTCCGAGGAGCCCCGGCATCCGGGTCCCAGCCCCCGGGACCCCGGCGTCCGGCTCCCCGCCCCCCTCCGAGGAACCCCGGCATCCGGGTCCCAGCCCCGGGACCCCGGCGTCCGGCTCCCCGCCCCCTCCGAGGAACCCGGCATCCGGGTCCCAGCCCCCGGGACCCCGGCGTCCGGCTCCCCGCCCCCCTCCGAGGAACCCCGGCATCCGGGTCCCAGCCCCCGGGACCCCGGCGTCCGGCTCCCCGCCCCCCTCCGAGGAGCCCCGGCATCCGGGTCCCAGCCCCAGCCCCCCGGGACCCCGGCGTCCGGCTCCCCGCCCCCCCTCCGAGGAACCCCGGCATCCGGTCCCAGCCCCGGGACCCCGGCGTCCGGCTCCCCGCCCCCCTCCGAGGAAACCCCGGCATCCGGGTCCCAGCCCCCGGGACCCGGCGTCCGGCTCCCCGCCCCCCCTCCGAAACCCCGGCATCCGGGGTCCCAGCCCCCGGGACCCCGGCGTCCGGCTCCCCGCCGCCCTCCGAGGAACCCCGGCATCCGGGTCCCAGCCCCCGGGACCCGGGCGTCCGGCTCCCCGCCCCCCTCCGAGGAACCCCGGCATCCGGGTCCCAGCCCCCGGACCCGGCGTCCGGCTCCCCGCCCCCCTCCGAGGAACCCCGGCTTCCGTCCCCACCCCCCAGGAACCCTGACGTCCGGCTTCCCGTCCCCACCCCCGGGAACCCCGGCATCCGGCTCCCACCCCCCTCCGAGGACCCCAGCATCCAGCTCCCAGCCCCCCAGCCGCTCTGGGAACCAGGTGTCAGGCACCTCATCCCCGCTCTAAGCACTAGACCCCCCTCCCGGGCTGGGAGAGAACCCAGGCGTCCTGACCCCATCTCCCCCCAGACGAGAGCGAGACGCTGAGCATGTGCGGGCTGGGCTGGGAGTTCGAGAAGGCCGAGGACCACCAGAAAAACCCCTGGCACGTCAGCATCAAAATCGCTGTGAGTGGGGGGGGGCTGGAGGGGGGGGCACAGGAGGCAGCTGGGAGCTGTGTGGGATCTTGGGGTGGGTGTGGGGTGTGGATGGAGGAGTGTGGGGAATGGGGGGCTCAGGGTATGGGGCCCTTGGGGTGGGAGGGCGTGCAGGGGAGCTGGGGGTGGGGCACAGGGGTGCTGGGTGGGAGAGCGTGTGGGGTGTGCGGGGGAGTGGGGGCGGGGCACGGGGGTGCTGGCTGGGAGAGAGTGGGGCATGCAGGGGAACCGGGGGTGGGGCACAGGGGTGCTGGCTGGGAGAGCGTGTGGGGCACGGGGCTGTGGGGGAAGGAGCTGGAGGCGAAGGGGGTGCGCTGGGAAGGTCATGGGGGGAGGGGGAGCTGGGCTTACGGGGGGGCCGGGGGTTGGGGTAATGGGGCACCAGCCGGATGGGGGAGCCGCCCTCTCATGCCGGGGTCTCCGAGTCCAGCCGCGCCCACTACCCGTCTGCTGGGTCCCCCCCACTGGATCCGGGCCTCGGCCCCCGGCGGCGCCCTGACCCCCCTCTCCGCAGCGCCCCGGAAGGGGCTGGAGTCCTGCAAGGGGGCCCTGGTCTCCGAGTACTTCATCCTCACGGCCGCCCATTGCTTCGACATCGACGACCAGGCCCACTGGATCACCGTGGACGTGGGTGAGCCGGACCCCGGGGTTCTCTCCTGGCCCGGGGGGCTGTGGGTAGAGCGGGGGGCTGGGTCCCAGGACGCCTGGGTTCTCGCCTGGCGCTGGGAGGGAGCGGGGGGTGGTGCAAGCTGGGGCTGGAGCCGGACGCCTGGGTTCTCCCCAGGGAAGTCGACCTCGGTGAACAAGGTGGCCGCGCTCTGGAGTCACCCCGAGTACAACATCGGCAAGCTCCGGGGGCCGGGATCCCCGAGTTCTACGACTACGACGTGGCCCTGCTGAACTCACCCAGAAGATCAAGTTCTCCTTCAATGCCCGGTGAGTGGGGGTCCCGGGGCCCTCCCCTGCCAGCCCCCCAGCCACCCGCTGACCCTCTGCTGCCCCGACAGGCCCATCTGCCTGCCCTGCACCGAGGGCACCACCCGCGCCCTGCGCAAAGCCCACCCGAGACCACCTGCAACGACCACAGTAAGAGAGGGTGCCCGTCACTCCCGCCCCACAGCTCCCGGTGCCCTCACTCCCGCCCTGCAGCCCCTGCACCCCCATGTCCCTCACTCCCGCCCCGCAGCCCCCCGGCGTCCCTCACTCCCGCCCCGCAGCCCCCCGGCGCCCCTCACTCCTGCCCCACATCCCCGGTGCCCCTCACTCCCGCCCCGCAGCCCCCCTGCACCCCCATGTCCCTCACTCCGCCCCGCAGCCCCTCCGGTGCTCCTCACTCCCGCCCGCAGCCCCCTGTCCCCCCAGCAACCCCTGCCAGTGCCCCTCCCACCCTGCAGCCCCTGGCCCCGTGCCCCTCACTCCTGACATGCAGCCCTGCCAGCCCTGGGCTCCCCCAGCTCTGCCGGTGCCCCTCACTCCCGCCCGCCCCACAGCCCCTGCCCCCCAGTGCCGCCGGTGCCCCTCACTCCCGCCCCGCAGCCCCTGCCAGCCCTGGGCTCCCCCCAGCTCTGCGGGTGCCCCTCACTCCCGCCCCACAGCTCCCTGCCCCCCGGTGCCCCTCACTCCCGCCCCGCAGCCCTGAGTCTCTCTGGGTCCTAGAGCGGTTGCTGCTGACGGTGGGCGAGATCCCGGCGCTCTTCGTGCACCAGGACAGGAAGAAGCTGGAGCGGAAACACGTGAACATCAAGAACGGTGTCAAGGTGAGGGACCCTGGCGTCCGGGGCCGGTGGGAGCCGGCACCCATGTCCCACCCCATATCCCACCCCCTCAGCCAGGCAGGCCCCCGCAGGCCTGGGGAGCTGCGGGGCAGGCTCAGTGGGGGGCCTGTGCCGGGCAGGGACGCCCCCCGGGGTGTTTGGGGGCAGCGGGTGCCCCCCAGGGGGTGGGGGGCCCCAAGGTGCTGAGCCTCCTCTGCCCCAGAGATCAGCCTGCGAGGCCGACGCGAAGAAGGCACCGATCTACATCAACGTGACGGATGTGAAGCAGGTGGTGACGCCCCGATTCCTCTGCACTGGGGGGATCGACCCTGTCGTGGACCCCAACACCTGCAAGGGTGAGCGCTTCCCCCCCGGGTTCCTGCCGCCCCAGGCGGGGATCCCCCCAGCGGTCCCCAAATCTCCCCAGCCAGCCCCTAGATCCTCACTGGTCCCAGGTTGGGATTCCCCCCGGGGCCCCGAATCTCCCCTGGATCCTCACAGCCCACCCCCCCGCCCCAGCCGGGCTTCCCCAAGCTGTCCTGAATTTCCTCCAGCCATGCCCCAGATCCTCACAGTCTCCCACCGGCAGGGATCCCCCCAGAGCCCCCAAATCTTCCCAGCCAGCCCCTGGATCCTCACATCTCCCCCGGGGCTAGGATCCCTCCAGCCCCAACTGTCAACCCCTGGCCAGCAGCAGGGATCCCCAGCTCCCTGCCATGACCTCCCTGCTCCCCACCGGATCTGCCCCCCTCCTTCTAACCATCTTCTTCCTCCCCAGGGGACTCTGGAGGCCCCCTCATCATCCCCAAGGGCAAACGCTTCTCCAGGTGAGTGCTGCCCCTCCCATCCCTGCCCAGGGGGAGCCGGCACCTGCTAGAGGGGACAGGCCCCTGCCCTATTCCCCACCCTCCTGAGCTGGCGCCCCTAGACGGGACAGGCCCCATGCCCCATTCCCTGCCCCCCTGAGCCAGCCAGTCCCCACCCTGGGACCAGGTGGGAGCCGACACGCCCCAGATGGGACAGGCCCCCCTTCTGAGTCCTTGCCTTCTTTCAGTCGGGGGAGCTGTCCTGGGGTTCTGGTGGGTCCTACACAAATGGCGGCCCCTGACTGCCCCCTTCCCTCCCCAGGTGGGTGTGATCAGCTGGGGGGTGTTCGACGTCTGCAAGCCACCCAAGCGCAAGGCCCCGGCCTACGCCCGCGACTTCCACCTGAACCTCTTCACCGTGCTGCCCTGGCTGCGGGAGAAGCTGGCCGAGGAGGGGCTGGGCTTCATCTGAGGGGGGTCGGGGGACCCCAACCCGTCCCAGCCCACCTGCTGGCTGCCCCTCCTGGAGGGACAGGAGCCCCCCCCCCATCCCTGTAAATAAAGATTCGGTTCCCAGCCCTGCCGGATGGCGCAGCTGGGAGGCCCATGAAAAGAGAGAACTCGTCCCATGACTGGGGGGCTGTGCTGTGGGGCAGGGGGCAGCAGGGGGCTCTCCCTGGGGAAGGCAGACTCAGGTAGGTGCAGTTTCAGTGAGTTTATTAAGGTGCTAACGAGCCCCCCATGCCGGGATCAGAACAGGTCCTCGTTATAGACAACCTGCGAGCGCTTGTCCCGGTGAGAGCCCTTCGCGCTGTTCTTCACGGCTGGGGGAGGGATGGGGGGTTAGTGCTGGCTGGGGAGACAGTCATCCCCCCCCAAACACACACCCAGCTGGGTTAGAACCCAGGCATCCCCACTCCCAACCACTAGACTCACTCCCTCCCAGAGCTGGGGAGAGAACACAGGCATCCGGGTTCCAGCCCCACCCCCCCCACTCTAAGCCACTAGCCTCCCCTCCCCACCCCTCCCAGAGCTGGGGAGAGAACCCAGGCATCCGGGCTCCCAGCCCCGCCCCGCTCTAACCCACCACAACCCTCCCCCACCCCGCGCAGGGAGTGGTCCCAGGCGACCGGGTGGCCTGCCCCTTACCCAGCGATCCCAGACAGATTTCCCAGTGGCCGCGTCCAGCATGGGCTGTTTGCGCGCGATGCTGACTTTCAGCTGCACGTCCTCTACCACGGCCCCGTTGAGCTGTGGGGAGAAAGAGGCACAGCTCAGACCCCAGCCCCTCTGCCCCTGGCCGAACCCACAGCCCAGGCAAGGGGTCTCTGGGTAACCTGCCCACCCCAGAGCTAGCGGCATCCCACTGCTGGGCGAGGGGTCCCCGGGAACCAGCCCCTGACCCGCCCAGAGCCAGCAGCGTTTCCAGGCCGGGGGGGCCGTTACCTCAGCGATGGCCTGATCCGCCGACTCCATCTTCTCATAGGTGACGAAGGCGCAACTGGGGGCGAGATGTGAAAGGGGAGTCACTGGCCCCGCCCCCTGCCTCAGCCCTGCTCCTTTAACTCCTCCCCATTCTTTCCAGCCCCGCCCATTCCTCCTCTGAAGCCCATCCCTCCTTTAACTCTGCCCCTCTGTGCCTTGGCCATGTCCTAGCTCCTCCCCTATTTCCTTCCAGCCCCACCCACTTGCCATAGCCACGCCCACCTTCCAACACAGGTCCCTCCCTCTGCCCCACCCCTCAGCTGTAGCTCCGCCCCTGGCCTCACTTGCGGGGGTTGTCCATGGAGAGGTCGATGATGGTGCCGAAGGGGGAGAAGGCTCCGCGCAGCAGGATCTGGGTCATGTCAGTGCGTAGACGTAAACCGTGTTCCCTTGCGCGGGCCCGCCGGTCCGGGAACGAGTCTGACCCTGCGGGAGACAGGATCAGAGCCGCCGGGTAGAGCAGAACCCAGGAGTCCGGCTCCCAGCCCCCACGCTCCAATCACCAGACCTCACTCCCCTCCCAGAGCTGGGGAGGGAACCCTAGAGTCCGGGCTCCCAGCCCCCCGCTCCAACCCACTGGACCCCAACTGCCCTCCCAGAGCCAGGGAGAGAACCCAGGCGTCCTGGCTCCTAGCCCCTGTGGTGCCGTACGGCGGAAGCTGCTGTCCCGCTCCCGGTCCCGTCCCTCTCGCGGTCCCTTTCCCGGCTCCGCTCCCGCTCGTAGTCCCACTCGAAGGTGCGCAGCCCCTCGCCATGCTCCGGCTCCTTCTCAGGGTCCCTCTCGTCTCTGGCTCCTTCTCGGGTCCCGCAGGCGCTCGCTGGAGCTCACGAAGCTGCGGTGGGGCAGGATCGCACGCTGGGGTTATGGCAGTCACTGGGGATCTACCCCGGCTGCACCAATACGCAGGAGTGCTCGGGGGCCTGGGGCAGTTACGCGAGGGGCGCTCGGGGGCCTGGCCTGTCTCAGGAGGGGCATTGGGGGGCCCAGGGCAGTTACGCAAGGGGCGCTCGGGGGCCTGGCCCGTCTCAGGAGAGGCGTTTGGGGGCCTGGGCCATCACGGGAGGGGTGCTCAGGGCAGTTATGGAAAGGGCACTCGGGGCCCGTCCCGTCTCAAGGCAGTTACGGGAGGGGTGTTTGGGGGCCCGGGGCAGTTATGGGAGGGGCACTCAGGGCAGGTATGGGAGGGGCACTTGGGGGCCCAACTCATCCTAGGAGGGTCTCACGGCCACTCACCTCTCGTAGAGGGATTTCCGCTGCGGGCGTCGGGACTGGAGCAAACAGAAGAGAACGTCATCCCTCTGAGCACAGCCCACCCCACCGAGTAATGCTGGGAACCCAGGCGTCCAGGCCACAGCTCAGCATCCCACCGCCCCGCGGCAGGTGTCGACCTGGGACTCCCCTTCACCCCCTGCCCCAACTGTTCACAACGCCCCTCCCGGAGCTGGAGAGAGAACCCAGGATTCCTGGCTCCCAGCCCCCCCTGCTCTAACCCCCAGCCCCTGCTCCCCTCCCAGAGAAACAGGCGTCCAGGTACCTCCTGGCATTCGTCATCGGCCGACAGGCTGCGCTGGAATGGCTGGAAGGTTGGGCTGGTCCCTTCTCAGGGTCCTAGGGAGAGATGCAGAGTGAAGGGGTGGCCAGGGGGTCTCTGCTCCATGGCGCCCCCTGCTTCTCCCCCATTCACCTTCAGCTTCCCCTCCAGTGTCCGCGAGCGCTTGAACCCGCAGTTCTTGTTCTCTGCCTTGATAGCGCTGATGGCTCCCGTCTTCACCAGCATCTTGGCCTGCTCCGTGGCCGTGGCCGTGTCCACCACGGGCTGGTCCGAGATGGCTGGGGGGAGGGGCAGGGATAGAACCCAGGTGTCCCGGCTCCCTGCTGTAACCATGAGCCCCCACTCCCCTCCCAGTGCTGGGGAGAGAACCAGGCGTCCGGGCTCCCTGCTGTAACCACGAGCCCCACTCCCTCCCAGTGCTGGGGAGAGAACCCAGGCCTCCGGGCTTCCAGCGGCCGCCCCGTGACCCCACTCTAAACCCCAGCCCCACCCCTCCTAGAGCTGGGGAGAAGCCAGGCGTCCGGGCTCACAGCGTTTAATGCCTCCTTGGCTGGCCTGACTGGTTGAAGTCTGTTGCTTCTTCAGAGCCAGGAGAGCCTTTTTCTGGGGGTCAAAATGGAAAAGAGTCAGTCGGGGGCAGTACCCCTCCTCCCTTCGCCCTAAGGTCCCGCATTCCCCTCCCTATGCTTCATGGGCCCTGCATTCCTGGCCCCCTGCCCCATGGGCCCACATTGTCTCATGGGACCCATATTCCCTGCCCACTGGGCCCCACATTCCCCTCCCTGCGCCTCATGGGCCCCACATTCCTGGCCCCTGCCCCACGGGCCTGACATTCTCCTCCCCATGCCTCATGGGCCCCGCATTCCTGGCCCCCTGCCCCACGGGCCTGACATTCTCTCCCCATGCCTCATGGGCCAGCATTCCTGCTCCTCACCCCATCCAGGCCCTGCATTCGGCCCCCTCCGCACCACAGCCCAGGCCAGCCCACTGGGCCCATCTAGCCCAGTATCCCGCCTGCCGAGGGGGGTTATGGGCTCTGACCTTCTTCTTCAGCTTAGCAAACTTCTTCTGCAGGGCCTCCTCTTCCTCGGTGAGGGCGGGGGGCAGGACGAGCATGGCGGGGGGCTAGTGCCGGCCAGCCCAGAACTGGAACCAGGAGCAGGGCTAAATGCTCACAGGCAGGGAACCTCTTCGGGGGGCTGTTCCGGGGCGAGGCCCCGGCACTGCCTCGGGTCTGGTTGCCGGTGCTGCAGGTCCTGCCCGAGGAAACAGACAGAGCCGTGATTCCCGGGGGCTGTTTAGCTCCCCCCCGGAAAGTACCACAATCCCCTGGGGAAGCCTTTCACCAGCACCCACAACGCAGCCTGGCTGGAGAGAGTCCAGAATGTCCCAGAGCTCCCGGGGTGCAAGGGGACCCTGCCAATCCCACATGCCCCAAGGCCTAGGTCAACTGACCCTTGGCATGGACACCGCCGGCCTGCATTGCACCTGGTCCCCAGCCAATCTCAGCTGAGATACCGCCATCCCATAATCCCGGGTGCGCCAGCCAATGCTGCACTGCCCCAACTCTGCCAGTCGGCAACAGTGGCCAGCCCCGCCAGCCTTCCCCAGCATGCACCAGGACAGCCCCCTACCGCTCCCACGATGCACTGGGGCCGACGCCAACCCACCGCCCTGGCCCCACAGCCAACCGCTCCCATGATACCCCTGGGCAGACACTCACCCTACCGCACCTGGGGGATCCTGCCAACGGCTCCCATGATGCACCGGGACCGACGGCAACCCCCCAGCGCCCTGTCACCCCTGCCAGCCGCTCCCATGATGCACTGGGGCCCCCGCCAGCCACTCCCATGATGCACTAGGACACCCCTGCCAGCAGCTCCCATGATGCACCGGGTCCCCGCCAGCCGCTCCCACGATGCACCGGGGCCGACGCCAACCCCCCCCCCAGCGCCTCGAGGCCCCTACAGCGCGGGGGGGCGGCTAGAGGTCGGGGTCCCCACGCGCCCAGCGCCCCGCACTGACCCTCGCCGCTGCCCGTCTGTGGCCGCTCCGCGATGCCCCGCCCCCCGCTCCGCGGCCTATCGGAGGAGAGATGCAGCTCATTGGCCAGCGCGGCGGCGCGAGGGCGGGGCGGGGCGCGGCGGCTCATTTACATACGGGCCCCTCCCCCGCGTGGGAGAGAGAAGCGACCCCGGCGCCGTCCCGCCTCTTTCCGGCTAGAGAGAATCACTTCCGCCCCGCAGTGCCGCCGTGGCCCGGCTTCCGCCCCGCAGGGAGATGAGCTGGCGGAGGGGGGAGCGCTTCCGGGGCAGGGGGCGGCCCGCGGTGGAGATGGAGAGGATGAGTGAGGGGGGGCGGGGAGTCCGGGAGCGCGGGGGGGGAGGGTTTGTGGGGGGCGGGGTGTCCGGGAGAGCGCTTGGGGGGAGAGCGCTTGGGGGGGGGCGTTGTCGGGGAGCGCGGGGGGGGAGAGCGCTTGGGGGGGCGGGGTGTCGGGGAGAGCGCGGGGGGGAGAGCGCTTGGGGGGCGGGGGTCGGGAGAGCGCTGCGGGGGAGCGCTTGGGGGGCGGGGGGCTTGTGTGTGGGTATCTTGAGGCCGAATGTGGAGTCTGATCCCCTCTATGTGTCTCTCCCATCCCCCCAGAACTGCCCCCCCGGGGGCCCATGGAGCTGCCCCTCTCCATGCTGGAGGTCGGCTGCGCCGGACGCTTCGAACTCATCACCCGCCCGGAGGGGCCCGATGGGGACACGTTCCCGCTCTGCACGGTGAGCCCCACGGTGCCCCCTGCTGCCGTCCCGTCCCGTCCCGTGCCCTGCCCGGCCGGCGTTTGAAGTCTCCCTTCCTCTGCTTCCAGCTGCCCCACAGGCTGCCCCCCTACGCCATGGACCTGGCCTCGGAGCTGGAGCGACGCTTCCTGTCCAGCCCCGAATGGCTGCCCCTCCACAGCTTCGAGAGGGCCCACAGGTGAGCAACTCGGGCCGGTGGGGCCACTGGGGCATCCGTCCCCAGAGGCGGCTGATCCCTTGGATGTGGGGGGCGTGTTGGAGGGGGCTGTGGGGCGGGGACTGGTGTTGACACTGCTCCTCTGCCACCCCCAGGGTCTGGCCACGGGAGAAGGACATCTGGTCGCTGTTGGAGACGGCCCCCACCCCCGTGCACTCCACGCTGCAGACAGAGCGGGACCCCACCACGGGGCAGATCCTGGCCTTCAGAGAGGTGAGCGCGCTGGCCCGGACGCCGGGGTCCTGTCCCTTCTCTCTGCGAGGGCTTGGAGCCACGCAGCACCCGAGAGGTGCGGTCCCAGCGCCGGGGTCTGGTCCCTGGGCTGCCCACCCTGACGCTGGAGTCCTATCCCCTTGCTCTCAGTGGGGTGAGATCCGTGGAGGCCCCTCGGGGTGAGCCTCGTCCTGGATGCCTGGGTCCCCATCCCCACCTCAGCCCCTCCCCCAGGATCTGGGAGCCGTGCGGCCCCCTGTGGACACGGCCCACTCTGATCCCCTCCTGCTCTCTGCCCCAGGCGCTGTTGGATAACATGGGGCTGTCAGCCAAGAACTCGCTCTCCTTCCAGCGGGCGCCAGGGCCCCCTGCCCAGGCCCTGCGGGCAGCAGCACCAACTACCCCTTCTGGCCAGGTATGTGACCCCGCCTGCCCCCCGAGCTGCCCCACCCTGCCCTGGGGGCTGCTGAGACTGAGGCTCTCTCTGGCTCTCTAGGCGGGATGGACGAGCCCAGCATGGAGCAGATCAGCGCCAAAGGCCACCTGGAGGAGGACATCGACTTCGAGAGAGGTACTGGGGACCCCCCCCGCCAGCCGCTTCCCGTGTCCCATCCCCACCCCAAAGCCAGCCAGTTCCTATGTCCCCTTCCCCGTCCCCCTGAGCCAGCCAGTTCCTGCCCTGGGCCCGGATGGGAGCTGGCGCCCCTGAGAGGGGACAGGCCCTGTGCCCTATTCCCTGCCCCCCTGAGCCAGCTTTCCCTGGTAAAATTCTGCCACCTTTTCCTTCTCTGCTGCCTAGACTTGATGATGGTGCCACCAGGCTGGAAGAAGGGGTGGAGTTCAAGCCGCAAGGTACTGACCCTCCGACTGGGAGCCCTGGGGAGGGAGAGCGGGTGGGGGGACCGGCTGGGCTGCCCCCCACCCAGGCTGGCTCTTGGCCAGGAGCCAGGAGGAAAGGACAAGAGGCAGTGTGTGAGCCCAGTGCGGCAGTCGACAGATGCTGGCCTCTTGGGGCGAAGATGGGGGGGGGGGTCTTGTCCCTGGGGGAAAGATGGGGGGCAATGGGGCCCGAGCTTCCGGCCGCTGGGCTGTAGCTGGGTGGGTACTCATTTTTGGGGGTCTTCTCTGAGATCTCCCCCCTGGGTTGGGAAACCCAGCCCAAGGACCCAGTGTGTGTCCTCCACGGTGGGTTGGTCCCCTCAAAGCCCCCACTTCCCCCAGCTCTTCACCCCTGTATCTGTCCCCCCAGCTCCAGTGCTCCAGGCTTCCCCGGGGCTGCTGCCCCTGTCCGGCCTGCTGGGGGCGTTGGACTCCTTCGAGTTGGGCGGCTCCAGTGAGGAGGAGGAGGAGGAGAGGAAGACAAAGGCCAAGGGGCCAGGGGGGAAGGAGGGAGACACCCCCCTGGCCCCCGCCCCCGCTGTGCAGAGAGCAGACAGCCTAGAGGAGCTGGTGCTGAAGGTGGGGGGTCAGACCAAGGGGATCTGGGGGGAGGGAAGTTTTGGGGTGCCAATCAGGGTGCTGGGGGGAGGGGATTGGGGGTTGGTGTTCGGGGGGGGTCTCAATGAGCAGGGTTCTTGTGGGGGAACTAACGGGGAGGGGATGCTCTGGTGGGCACTAGGGGGTGGTGTGAAGACAAGGAGAGGTAGGGGGCTGTGGGGGTGGGGGGAAGGGATTGTCCTGGATGCTGAGCCCTCTAACTAGCCCCTCTGCCCCCCCAGGAGGTGACCCCTGGGCCCCCGCCGCCCACCCAGGCTGAGCCTCCACAGCCCCCCAAGGAGCAATGGGCGATTCCTGTCGATATCTCTTCGCCTGTGGACGACTTCTACAAACGCATCCTGACCCAGCCTTCCGGGTGAGACCCCCCGCCCCGGGCAGCGCTGGGGGGCTGTGACCCTGTGGGGGGGGGTTATCTCCCCGGCTGCCAGTGCTGGGGGTCACTGTCTTGGCTGTCAGTGCTGAGCTGCAGGGGGCCCCAAGGGGAGGGGGCACTGTCCCCGGTCCATCGATGCTGGGGGTCTGTTCCGGCTGACTCAGTTTCCTCACGCTCCCAGTGGCCGTTCGAGCCGGACGTGTTCCAGAAACAGGCCATCCTGCACCTGGAGAACACGACTCCGTCTTCGTGGCCGCGCACACCTCGGCGGGGAAGACAGTGGTGGCCGAATACGCCATCGCCCTGGCCCAGAAGCACATGACCAGGTGAGAGCGTGCACCCTGGCCCAGATCCAGCCAGCGTTCCCCCAGGGGACAGGCCCCGTGCCCCATTTCCTCCCCCCCCTTCCGAGCCAGCCGGCTGCCCCGTTTTTACCCCTTTCGGCCCCGTCTCCCCACCAGGACCATCTACACCTCTCCCATCAAGGCTCTGTCCAACCAGAAGTTCCGAGATTTCAAGAACACCTTTGGGGACGTGGGGCTGCTGACGGGGGACGTCCAACTGCACCCTGATGCCTCCTGCCTCATCATGACCACCGAGATCCTGCGGTGAGGGGCTCCCGGGTCTGGGGGGCAGCTGGGCAGGGGGCTGCAGGTTGGGAGTGAGGGGCGCAGGGGGCTGTGGGTCAGGAGTGAGGGGCAGCGGCAAAGCTGGGGGAACTGGGCAGAGGGATGGGAGTGAGGGCATGGGCTTGCCAGGGGGCCATGGGTCTAGCTGTCTGTCGGTTTGGCTCAGGTCCATGCTGTATAACGGCTCAGATGTGATCCGGGATCTGGAGTGGGTGATCTTTGACGAGGTTCATTACATCAACGATGCAGAGGTGAGTCGGGGGGGGCGGGTGCATCATGGGCAATGTAAGAGCGGCCAGACCGGGTCAGCCCGAGGGTCCCTCTAGCCCCGTGTCCTGTCTTCCGACGGTGGCCAGTGCCAGGTGCCCCAGAGGGAATGAACAGAACAGGGCAGTTATGGAGGGATCCATTCCCAGCGTCTGGCAAACAGAGGCCGGGGCCACCATCCCTGCCCATCCTGGCTAATAGCCATTGATGGATCCCGATCCTCCATGAACTTACCTAGTACCTTTTTTAACCCTGTTCTAGTCTTGGCCTTCACAACATCCTCTGGCAAGGAGTTCCACAGGGTGACTGTATGTTGTGTGAGAAATACTTCCTTTTGTTTTAAACCTGCTGCCCATTAATTTCATTGGTGACCCCTAGTTCTCGTGTTAGGAGAAGGGATAAATCGCATTTCCTGATTCACTTTCTCCACACCAGTCAGGATTTTATAGACCTCCCTCATATTCCCCCATGTCGTCTCTTTTCCATGCTGAACGGTCGCAGTCTTATTAATCTCTCCTCACACAGCAGCAGTTTCACACCCTGATCATTTTTGTTTCTGAACCTTTTCCAATTCCAATATATATATATTTTTTTGAGATGGGCGACCCCCATCTGTACACAGTGTTCGGGATGTGGGCATACCAGGGATTTATATAGAGGCAACATGGTATTTTCTGTCATCTTCTCTATCCCTTTCCTCACGATTCCCAGTATTCCGTTCACTTTTTTGACACCACTGCCCATTGAGTGGATCTTTTCAGAGAACTCTCCACGCTGGTGCCAAGATCTCTTCCTTGAGTAGTAACACTAATTCAGACCCCATCATTTTGTATGCATGGTTGGGATAATGGTTTCCAACGTGCACTACTTTGATTTATCAACATTGAATTTCATCTGCTAGTTTGTTGCCCAGTCACCCAGTTTTGTGAGATCCTTTTGTAGCTCTTTGCAGTTTGCCTGGGACTTAACTATCTTGAGTAATTTTTGCAAATTTTTCAACCAGTTTGCCTGGTACTGAAGTCAGGCTTATCTGCTTGTAATTGCTGGGTCACCTCTGGAGCCCTTTTTTAAAAATTGGTGTTACATTAGCTCTCTTCCCATCATTTGGTACAGAAGCTGATTTAAATGATAGGATACAAACTACAGTTGTTCTGCAATTTCACAGTTGAGTTCCTTCAGAACTCTTGGGTGAATCTCATCTGGTCCTGGTGACATTAATGTTTTTTATCAATTTCTTCCAAAACCTCCTCTAATGACACCTCAATCTGGGACAGTTTCTCAGATTTGTTCCCTAAAAAGAATGGCTCAGGTTTCAGAATTTCCCTCTCATCCTCAGCCAATTCCCACCTCCGAAGTACTGGTGCAGTACATAGGGAAACTGAGGCACACACAGTATTAGTATAAGCCAGTAAGACTCGCATGCAACATAACGAGATGAACTAAACCCCGCTTCGTCTCCTCTCGTGCATTAAAAAGTTTCCATGCAGTTTGCAGGGATTTCACTTTTGGTGCTGTACCTTTTAATTTCTATTTCACTAACTCATTTTTGTGTAGTTCACCTTTCTGAAACTAAATGGTATGGTGCTGGGCCGCTGTGGTGGTTTCCCCGCCACAGGGATGTTAAATGTAATTTTATTACGGTCACTATTACCAAGTGATCTAGCTATATACACCTCTTGGACCAGATCCTGCGTTCCACTTAGGACTAAATCAAGAATTGCCTCTCCTCTCCGGGACTAGCTGTTCCAAGCAGCAATCATTTAAGGTTATCTCTGCATCCCGTCCTGAGGTGACCTGTACCCAGTCAATATGGGGATAGCTGAAATCCCCCATTACTATTGATGACAGAGTCCTGTGGCACCTTATAGACTAACAGACGTATTGGAGCATAAGTTTTTATTTTTGAATTTTTATTTTTATAGCCCCTTTAATCTCCCTGAGCATTTCGCAGTCACTAGCATCATCTTGGTCAGGTGGTCGGTAGTATATCCCTACTGCTATATTATTCAAGCATGGAATTACTATCCAGAGAGATTCTATGGGACAGTTTGGTTCATTTAAGATTCTTATTTCATTTGATTCTACGCTTTCTTTCACGTCTAGTGCACCTCCCACACCAGCACGACCTGTTCTGTCCTTCCGATATATTTTATACTCTGGTATTACTGTGTCCCATTGACTATCCTCATTCCACCAAGTTTCTGTGGTGCCTGTCATATCAATCTCCTCATTTAATACGAGGCACTCTCGTTCACCCATTTTAGGATTTAGACTTCTAGCATTGGTATAAAAGTGCTTTAAAAACTGGTCACTTTTTAGCGGTCTGCCATTACATGATGTAGTTGAACGGGGCTCTTTCATTTGACTGTTTCTCATCAGATCCTACCTGTATTTTATCATCTTCCATCCTCTCCTCGTGACTAGGACATGGAGGATCTCCATTGATAGATCCTCCCCTAAGGGATGTGTCTGTCTGAACCACGTGCTCCTCCACACTGCTCGGCTTTCCCCCCTTAATTTAAAAACTGCTCCACGACCATTTAAATGTTAAGTGCCAGCATTCTGGTTCCAATCTGGTGTAGGTGGAGCCCGTCCTTCCTGTACAGGCTCCCCCTTTCCCAAAAGTTTCCCCTGTTCCTAATGCATCTGAACCCCTCCTCCCTGCACCATCGTCTCATCCCCGCATGGAGACCCTGCAGTTCTGCCAGCAGCATGGGGCAGTCAGGCAGAGGAGGAGAGAATGGGAGCAATCAGGGGGCTTGGGGTAAGGATCACTGAGGGGCTACTGTGGGGGCAGGATTGGGGTGGGGGGATCAGGGAGGGGTCTCTGGGGGGGCCTATGGCTTGAGCTGACACCCCCATGCCCCCAGCATGGTGTGGTGTAGGGGGAGGGGGCATGCTGTACACTGACACCCCCCCGTGCCCGCCCCCCAGCGTGGTGTGGTGTGGAAGGACATGGGGCAGGCTGTACATTGATTTTTTTTTTCCGCGCCCCCCCCCATTCCCTCCTAGTGCAGCATGGTGTAGGAGGAAGGGGGGCATGCTGTATACTGACACCTCCATGCCCCCCCCGGCGTGGTGTAGGGGAAGGGGGGGTGCAGGACACACACACACACACACACACACACACACACACACATTCCCCCCCAGCGTGGCATGGTTTGGGAAAAGTGGGGGCAGGCTGTACACGGATTCCCACCCCCGTTCTCCCCCAGCGTGGCGTGGTGTGGGAGGAGGTACTGATCATGCTGCCGGAGCACGTGAACATCATCCTGCTCAGCGCCACCGTCCCCAACACATTGGAGTTCGCCGACTGGATCGGGTGAGGGGGGGTCCTGGGGGCAGGGGCTGAGAGTACTTGGGACAGGAGGGTGAGGGTTGGGGAGGATCTGGGGTATGGTGGATACAGGGGCTGGGGGGAAGGGGATGTATGGTGGGAGCGCTGGGAGGATCTGGGGATACGGGAGCTGGGGAGAAGGGGGGTGTATTCTGGGAGGATTTGGGGTGCGGGGATACGGGGGCTGTGGGGTAGGCAGGGAAGGGGGCTATGAGGAAGAAGGGGTGTATAGCAAGGGTGCTGGGAGGATCTGGTATGTGGGGGGGGAAACGGGGGCTGAGGGGCAGGTGGGAGGGG
Source organism: Dermochelys coriacea (assembly GCF_009764565.3). Taxonomy (NCBI): domain Eukaryota; kingdom Metazoa; phylum Chordata; order Testudines; family Dermochelyidae; genus Dermochelys; species Dermochelys coriacea. Next base: position 38,900,223 of record NC_050081.1, on the reverse strand, counting down.
CCACGGGCGCTGACACTCCCCAACCCCACAGGCGGATCAAGAGAAAGCGGATCTATGTGATCAGCACCCTGCGGCGCCCGGTGCCCCTCGAGCACCATCTCTACACAGGCAACAGCCACAAGACCCAGCACGAGCTCTTCCTGCTCCTCGACGCCCGTGGCACCTTCCTCACCAAGGGGTGAGCCCCCCTGCACCCCTCTGGGCTCCCTGCCCCCCCGGCTGGGGGTCTCCCCTCACCCACCGTCCCCCAGGGCTCCCTGCTCCCTCGTAGGGCCGGGCCAGGCATCTCCTCTCACCCGCTGTCCCCCCAGGTACTACACGGCAGTGGAGGCGAAGAAGGAGCGTTCCAGCAAACACGCCCAGACCTTCGGAGCCAAGCAGCCCACGCACATGGGCACTGGGCCAGGCCAGGTCAGCGCCAGGGGTCACGGCCATGCTGCGGGGGGGGCAGCTGGGATTGCAGTGGCGGGGGTGGGAGTTCACTGTGATGTGACAGGCTCCAGGGCAACAGTGGGGTGTGGTGGGAGGTGGGTACAGGGGTGTCCTGGGGACTGGGACAGGCATGGGGGGGTGCAGTGTTGGGGGACAGTTCAGGGTGAATATGGGATTGCGGGCAGGGTGGAGATGCGGGGGAGCTTAGGGCCCCAGTGTGACCCCCCCGTCCCCTGCCAGGAGAAGGGCGTGTGGCTCTCGCTGATGGACGCGCTGCGGAAGCGGGACCAGCTGCCTGTGGTGGCTTTCACCTTCTCCCGCGCCCGATGTGACGACAACGCGTCCGCGCTCACCACCCTTGACCTGACCACGAGCGCCGAGAAGAGCCAGGTCCACCTCTTCTTCCAGAAGTGCCTCTCCCGCCTCAAGGGCTCGGACCGCCAGCTGCCCCAGGTCAGAGCCGGGTACGGGACAGGAAGTGGGGCTGGCATTGGCCTGGCTCCTGGTGGATGAGACAGGAAGTGGGGCCCTTAATATGGCTGGAAGTGATACAGGGTCAAAGGGCGTGGGTGGCCATCTTGGGCATTGGCACAGGCTGGGCTCTCCAGGGATGGGACAGGAAGTGTATGTTCATTAAAGGGAGGCCGGAGAGTTGGCAATGGACACTGCAAGGCAGGCCCAGGGCTTTGGCCGGGCTTGCTGTGATGGGACAGGAAGTGGGCACCCTGGCATGGCTGCTGGAGGTTAAAGGGCACACCGACAGGAAGTCCCACCCCACAGGGGCTAGGGTTGCTGTGGGTCCACAAGGCGGTGCTGAAGGACCTGGCAGGTGCCGCCCTATAGGACGCTTATGGGGCCAGGAAGTTGCGCCCCACTGGGCGAAAGGGGGTTGGGAGAAATGTCTGTCTGCGTCGTGCTTCCGGGTCACTCAACAGGAAGTGACATCAGTTGGGTCCCTTGATGTGTTTGACTGGCCCACTGCCCCTCTCGGTTGAGGGAGGGGTCGGAGGGTGCCAGACAGGAAGTCCCGCCCCTGGGGAGAACAGGGTTGGTGGGAGGCCCTAGCCAGGTCAAAGGGCACTCAGCTGGATGCCCACTTCCAGTAGCTCCCACGGGGAGGAGGGAGTGAGGTGCGCACTTCCTGTGCAGCGCCCTTTGACCTGGAAGTTGTAGTTGGCCACCCAGGAAGTGGGACCCTGCTGGAAAGGTTTGGTTTGAGCCTGCTACCGGGTCAAAGGGCACCTCGCAGAAAGCGGTGTGGGGGAGGGGCAGGAAGTTGGGGTTGGCGTGAGTTGGTCAGGCACTTCCAGGTCAAAGGGCACCGCACAGGAAGTTGTGTAGGGTGGCACAGGAAGTGGGCATGCAGGGCTCCCTCGGGCGCTTCCGGGGCAAAGGGCGCTGGACAGGAAGTCTCCTGGGGCGAGGCAGGAAGTGGGCACCCGGCTTTAATGTGTCCCCCCGGGGGGGCGGTTTCAGGTGCTGCACATGGTGGACCTGCTGAAGCGGGGCATTGGGGTGCACCACAGTGGGATCCTGCCCATCCTCAAGGAGGTCGTGGAGATGCTCTTCAGCAAGGGGCTGGTCAAGGTGAGAGGGGGCTGGGTGGGTGGGTGGGAGGAGCCAGAGGAGCGGGGTGTGACCACATGTTCTGTGTCCCCATCTCTCCCCCCCCCACCACCCCACCCAGATCCTCTTCGCCACCGAGACCTTTGCCATGGGGGTGAACAAGCCGGCCCGCACTGTGGTCTTCGACTCCGTCCGCAAGCATGATGGCTCCAGCTTCCGCGATCTGCTGCCAGGTGGGTGCTGGGGTGTGGGGAGCGGGGCGGGGGCAGCAGGGGGCTCTCCCCGGCCATCAGGGCTGGCCCCATTGCCCCAGGGTGGTGCTAGGGGGCAGAGCTGTGGTGGAGCACCAGGGGGTGCTCAGGCTCCATGGGTCCCTTGCAGGCAAGTACATCCAGATAGCGGGGTGCACTGGGGGCCAGGGGCCAGTACTGGGGGGTGGGAACAGCAGAGGGCACTCTCAGGCTCCGTGGGTTCCTTGCAGGCGAGTACATCCAGATGGCGGGGCGGGCCGGGCGCCGGGGCCTGGACACCACGGGGATGGTCATCGTGCTCTGCAAGACCCGCGTGCCCGAGATGGCCGACCTGCACCGCATGATGCTGGTGAGCAATCTGCCCTGGGGCAGGGATCCCCTCAGGGACTGGGGCAGGGCCCAGATTGTGTCCTGGGCCCCCCCCACATTCCCTGCACATGGATACCCCAGGGGCCCCCTCAACCAGCTACCTGCCCTGGGGACATGCACACCCCCCTCCTGGCCTGGCCAGCTGCCTGCCCTGCTCCCCCCTACTCCCCGGCGGGCGCCTGTTCCAGGGATATGCACCTCCGCGGCCTGGCCACCTGCCCCGTCCGCCGCTCCTGGGGAACCCCTCGCCCTCCCGTCCGCCGCTCCCAGCCGCTCCGCTGCCCCCCAGGGAAAGCCGACCCAGCTGCAGTCCCAGTTCCGCCTGACCTACACCATGATCCTGAACCTGCTGCGGGTGGAGGCCCTGCGCGTGGAGGACATGATGAAACGCAGCTTCTCCGAGTTCCACAGCCGCAAGGACAGCCAGGTGAGGGAAGGCAGCCAGTGAGCGGGGTGGGGATGCCGTGGGGGTGGGGGGCCAGCTGGGGTGGGCGAGCAGCCACTTAGACTGTCCCCCCCCCCCCCCCCCGCAGGCCCACGAACACACCATCGCCCAGCTGAGTCGCCGGCTGGCCGCCATGGAGGAGGTGGACACGAGCGGGCAGCTCAGTGACCTGCCGGAGTACGGCCGGGCCGTGCAGGAGCTGCAGGAGACGCGCCGCATGATCCAGGTAGGGGCTGCCTGCAGGGGACGCCCGCCCTGGGGCGGGGACTGGCTGGCTCAGGGGGGCGGGGAATGGGGCCTGTCCCCTGTCAGGGGTGCCGGCTCCCCTCTGGCCTCAGGGCAGGTACTGGATGGCTCAGGAAGCAGGGAATGGGGCTGGGACAGGCTGCCAGGGGAACATGGGGAATGGGGGGCAGGCTGGCTGGGTGGAGGAGTGAGGAATAGGGCATGGGGGGCGCAGGGTAACCGTCTCCTCCTTGGCTGCAGAGGCGTGGCAGAGTCGGCCAGCGGGCTGAAGGCTCTGGCCCCGGGTCGAGTGGTGATAGTCAATAACCCGGCTCACCGGAATGCTCTGGGGGTGATCTTACAGGTGAGGCGCACTAGGGGGTGCTGTACTGCAGGGGAGGGTGGGGGGGATGGACATGCTTCCTCTTCCTGCCACCAACCCCTTCACAGTGTTCTGTTCCCGCCGGCGCCCCACCCAGAGGGGCTGCATCGCGGTGCTGGGGGGTCCCCAGGTAACCAGCCGCTCACACCCCACCCCAGAGGGGCTGGCTCTTGGCTCCGGGCCAGGGGTCCTTGGGTAACCAGCCCCTTCACCCCACCCCAGAGGGGCTGGCTCTTGGCTCCAGGCCAGGGGGTCCCTGGGTAACAAGTTCTCCGCCCCCCTACCCCCACCCCAGAGGGGCCACTTCTCTGTGCCAGGCCGGGGGGTCCTCTGGTAACTGCCCCCCCGCCCCATCTCCCCTTTGCAGGTCTCCTCAGACACGGCCAACCGGATGTTCACCACCCTGGTGCTGTGTGAGAAGACTCCTGAGGGGGGGACCACAGGAGGGAACACGAGAGGGGGCAGCTGCACCCCGGAGGTTCCCTTCCCTGATGACCTGCTGCTCAACAAGCTTTTCCTGCCAGAAGGTAGGGGGCTGGGTGTCAGGACACCTGGGTTCTCTCCCCGGCTCTGGGAGGGGAGTGGGGCCTGGTGGGTTAGAGTGGGGGGGCTGGGAGCCCGGACGCCTGGGTTCTCTGCCCCGCTCTGGCTAGCGTCTTTCCCCCAGGGCCCTGCGGCCATGCTGTGGAGCAGCTGGGCCCTTGCGACCTGGCGGCGATCACGGGCAAGACGCTGCGGGTGAATGCCGAGCGCATCCTGGAGGATGTCAAGAAGAGACAGATGCCGCGTTTCAGGTCAGGGGGTCCCGGGGCTGGGGCACAGGGGGGAATCCCATCTCCCTGTGGGGCAAGGGTCTGCAGGTGAGGGGAAATGGGCTCCCCTGGCTGGGGAGGGGACCCCATATTCCGTTGGGGGTCCCAGGTGCCGGTTCAGGGGGGTGCTGGCTGCCAGGGAAAGATGGGGAGTGTGGGGCAGGCAGTGGGGTGGGGCTGGGGCTGATGTGTGCCGTTGCAGGAGCGACCCACCCGGCCCTTCGGCCGTGCAGGCGGCCCAGGAGCTGCTACGGCTGGCAGAGGGGGGTGCCAGGGGGCTGCCCCGCATGGACCCAGTGGGTGCCCTGCAGCTGAAGGAGCTGGCAGTGGCAGAAGGTGCCATGCGGCTCCGGCACCTGGAGGAGGCGCTGCCCGGCTTCCAGTGCGTCCAGAGCCCCCGCTTCCCCCAGCAGGTGAGTGGGGTCGGGGCTGGTGGGGTGGGGGACTCCACCAACCACCTGACCCCCCCAGGACCTGTGGGTCACTGAGCACGGGGGGGGGATGGGGGTTCAGGGGGTAATGGGGATCATCTCACATCCCGCCTCCCCAGGACCTGCAGCTTGCTGAGCACATGGGAGTTTGGGGGGGCCTCTCCCTCACTCTCCCTCTTCTCATATGGCTAGCCAAGTGTGGGGCGGATGGGGGTTTGGGGGGGGAATCGGGGCCAGTCTAACCCCCCCATTCCCCCCAGTACCTGCGGCTGGTTGAGCGGCTGCGGCTGCGGGCGGAGCTGGAACACCTGCGGTTCCTGCTGTCGGACCAGTCCCTGCTGCTGCTGCCGGAGTACCAGCAACGCGTGGAGGTGAACCCCGCCCCACACCCCTGCCCCAGAGCACTGTCCCAGAGTCCCATAACAGGTGGAGGTGAGCCCTGCCCCACAGCCCTTCCCCATTGCTACGGCTCTGCCCCAGCGTCCCATAACGCGTGGAGGTGAGCCCTGCCCCACGGCCCTTCCCCACTGCTATGGCCCTGCCCCAGAGTCCCATAATGGGTGGAGGTGAGCCCCGCCCCATGGCCCTGCCCCACAGCTCCCAGAGTACTGGCAACAGGTGGAGGTGATCCCTGAGCCATGGCCACACCCCACAGCATTGCCCCAGAGCCCCCATGGTCCCTGCCCCCTAGTCCCAGCATGGCGTAGACGTGAGCCCTGCCCACGGTCCCCCCCAGGTGCTGCGGGCGCTGCGCTACGTGGACACGGGGGGCGCGGTGCAGCTGGCTGGGCGTGTGGCCTGCGAGATCAGTAACCACGAGCTGCTGCTGACGGAGCTGGTGTTCGACAACCTGCTGACGGAGCTGCGGCCGGAGGAGAGCGTGGCCCTGCTCAGCTGCCTGGTCTGCCAGACCAAGGGCCAGGCCGAGCCCCAGGTGCCCAGCGTTCTCCGCAAGGTGAGCCTGGATGCCTGGCTTCTCTGCCCAGCTCTGGGGGCCAGGACCCCCAGGTTCTGCCCCTGTGGGGGCTGGTGGGGAGAGGCTGGGAGCCCGGACTCCTGGGTTCTCTACCCGGGATGGGGAGCTGGGCCCCTCACCACTGACTCTCCCCGGCAGGGCATGGAGCGGATCCGGGCGGTGGCCGAGCGCATCGCCCTGCTGCAGCGGGAGTGCGGCCTGCGGGAGTCGGTGGAGGACTTCGTGGCGCAGTACAACTTCGGCCTGGTGGAGGTGGTGTACGTGGGCCCGCGGCATGGTGAGCGGCTAGCACCCCAGGGGAGCCCCCCAGCCAGCCAGGCCCTTGCCCCCAAGCAGGGGGCAAGCCCAGGCCCTGTGTCCCATGCCCCCCAGCCAGCCAGCCCCTTGCCCCTGGATGGGAAGGGAACCCCAGGCCCTGTGTCCCGTGTCCCAAGCCCCTGGAGCCAGCCCCTCACCCCTGGACGAGAGGGGAACCCCAGCTAGCCAGGCCCCATGTCCCATGCCCTCTCTCCCCCAGCCCTTCGCCGAGATCGCCCGGCTGACGGAGGTGCAGGAGGGGATCATCGTGCGCTGCATCCAGCGGCTGGACGAGACCTGCCGGGACGTGCGCAACGCGGCCCGTGTCATCGGGGAGCCCACGCTGCACGCCAAGATGGAGCAGGCCTCCAACCTGATCAAGAGAGACATAGTCTTCGCTGCCAGCCTCTACACCCAGTGACCCTGCTGTGACCTCCGACCTCTGTGAGGTCAGCGTCTCCTGCCCTCTGACCCTTCACCCCCAGGGAAGGCAAGGTGTGGACTGGGATTGGATCGTGCTGACCTGTTCACCCCGGTGGAAGGGATCAGCCTTTGCCCTGTGACCTTTCACCTCTAGCCTGGCATCTGCCCTTTCACCCCAGCTGGTAGGCAGGGGCAGGGGGGCTGCTAGCTGTGATCTTTCACCCCACAGCAGCTAGAGGTTGGAGTCTAACCTTTGCCCTGCAGCTCAGGGGTCAATGGGTGGCAGCAGCCCTGACCCCTCCCCCCAGCAGCTGACAATGGTGTGGGGGGGGGAGAGACAGGAATCTGGTGCCCCTGGCAGGGGCCTCTGTGTCCAATGTGTTAATAAATCTGTCTGCAGCAGCTGCTGTGTAGGAGCTTGATTGGGGAGTGGGCGAACCCCCCCCCAGGGCTGGGCCTTGGGGGAGCTATGGGGGGATAGCTTCTCTGTTGGGGTCAGTGCCCCCCATGCCCCAGTCTCATGTCCCAGCTGCTCCTGGAGGGCATTCAGGGGGCCCTGTCCTGGGCATGTGACACCCCCACACCAGCCAGGAGCAACCCCGGAGTCTTGTGCCCACTGCGCTGAGGGTCTTTCTGCTGCAGTTTGGTAGTGAGAGACACCAACCACCTTTTCTCCCCCTCCCCCTGTCCAGCACAGGTGGGCTGGTCCATGCCCCTCCTTCCCCCCCCCGCCAGCCCAGGTGGGCTGGTCCAAATATGGATCTACCTCTGCTTGTGTCAGTAACTGGTTCAGTCCATGAATACCCCACAAAGGGGGAGCAGAGTTCCCTTGGCGATGGAATGTCCTATTGCAAGAGGGGAGCACAATGCCCATGTGACCATGGCAGGAGGGAGTAGCTGTGAGATGGACTGTTCCATTACAGCTAAGGGGGCACCTCTCAGGTCCCCTACAGCCCCCCCCTTGACTTGTTCCAGCTGCCCACTGGGCCCTGCACAGCCAGGCAGGATCATTCTCGCTGCTGGGCCACTCCTGCCCCCAGCCCAGGGGCCACTCCTACCCCAAGTGCAGTAGGAGCAGCTCTCTCCCTTCCCGAGGGGGCGGGGCTCTCCCAGAGGAGGGTGGAGCCTGTAGCTCCACCCCCAGTAACCTGCCCCTAGAGTGTGGCTTCAGCCTCTGGGGGGGTTGCCAAAATCAAAGGTCAGGCTGTCCCAGCAGCTGCCCATGGCTGGGGGCCCCCTGGCAGCTTGTGACCTAGAGGGGGGCAGGTTCCCCCTGTTACCCTTAGCTGCCAAGTCATGACCTCCCTGGGTGCCCCACAGGGGCCAAAGGTCAGACTCCTCCCCTTCACCTTACAGAGGGGTCAACCTTTCCCTGTTGCTTGGGGGCAGCCAATCCTGCCATCCACCCATGTTGCTCAAAGGCCGCAGCCTGACCTCTCACCCTTTCCCAGAGCGGGGGTCATGACCTTCCACACACCCCTGGGGGCCAGATGCCCCTGGACAAATGAACATAGCAGTCACGCAGCCCTGACCCTCACATGGTTTATTAGTACCCTGCCCCATATCCCACTCCCCCCCCTCCCCCCAGGCGGCTCAGTCCAGCTTCTTTCCTCCGCTCATGGTCTCCACGTACCAGGCGGGTAGGAAGACGTGTTCTGCGCCCCGGTGCTGGGTGTAGGACACAGGCTGGCCGGGCTCCCAGGCAAAGAGGTGCACGAGTCTGGGGAGAGAAGGTAGGGGGGTGATAGTGGGGGGGCCTGGACCCAGGACTCCAGGGTTCTCTCCCTGCCTCTGGGAAGGGAGTGGGATCTAGTGGTTAGAGGGGCAGGGGGGTAGCAAGGAGCCAGGACTGCTGGCTCTCTCTCCAGCTCAGAGAGAGGAGTGGGGTCTAGGGGTTAGAGTGGGGGGGCCAGGAGCCAGGACTCCTGGGTTCGAATCCAAGCTCTAGGAAGGGAGTGGGGTCTAGTCCAGGGGTTCTCAACCCTTTTCTGTGAGTACCCCCCCCCCCCGCTAGAAGTCTAATGCCAGTCATGCTTTGCCGACCCTTGACACCTGCTTGTGGCTCCCCCATTGAGAAGCCCAGGTCTAGGGGAGAGCACACTGAGAGTCGGGGCTCCCACATTCTCTTCTACTCACTGGGGATCGTCCTCCGTCACCACCTTCTTGAGGAAGGCCAGGAAACCCTCGCAGAAGTTCATGCACACGGCCGGCTTCCAGCAGCCTCGGTCGCCCTGTTTGGGGGGCAGGGACCAGCTTCAAATCACTGCTGGGGGCGCTAGAATCTAGTAGAGGAGGGAGAGGCAGGGCTGGCCTGACGCATGGGGACTGGAGGGGCCCATGGTGGGAGAGAAATGGGGGGTAGGGAGGGCTGAGGGGCCCAGTGACAGATGGGGGGGATGGGGGACCTACAGCAGTTAGAGGGGTAGTGGGGGGCTGGAGAGGATGGGGGGGCAGCTCACCCGTATCAGCTGGAAGATCTTCATGGTCTCAAAGGTCTCCAGGCAGCCACAGAGCCGTCGGGGGCACGGAAGCCTGCCACAATGCGGGAACGCCAGGGAGGAAGTCTGCGCCCACCACTTGATCACTTGTACCTGGGGGGTAGGGAGGGGATCAGCCTGGGTCACTAGCTCCCTCCCCCCGCAGCCTCCGAGCCACCCCCACCCATGCAGGAAATACAGAGCTGAGCACCCCCAACCAGCCTGGCCACGTAGGGAACATACACCCAGGGCTGCACTAGGCTGGGGTGTTCCTTGGGTGGAGCTAGAGGGTGCTCTCACCTGTAAAGCTCCTGCGCTGAGCGGGGCTGTGCAGCTCCTTGCATGTCTTGAGCTCCACGTAGCAGGCAGGGGCTCGGCCAGGCCCCGCGGGGTCGATGCAGTCCACCTCCCCGGCGAAGAGCAGCGAGTGGGAGCCCAGCCGTGTGCGCACCACCGTGCAGAATGCCTCGTTGGTGTTCACCACCCCCGTGGGGTCTGGGCTCCCATCCGGGTGTCTGGGGGGACAGGCACAGGATGCCTGGGTTCTCTCCCCAGCTCTGGGGGGTTGCAGGTTAGTGGTTAGTGCAGGGGAAGCTAGGAGCCAGGACACCGGGGATCTCCCCCGCACAGAGATGGGAGGGGGAGCTAGTGGGTCAGAGCATGGGGACTGGGACCCAGGACGCCTGGGTCCTCTCCCCAGCTCTGGGAGTGGAGGGGGCCTTAGGGTTAGAGCAGGGGGAGCTGGGAACTAGGAAGCCTGGATTCTCTGAGTAGCAGACGGGAAGGGGGGATTGGGAGCCAGGACTCCAGGGTTCTATTTACCCGCACACATGTAGCGCTCGAACTTGTAGCCCATGTAGGCCAGCTCCTGCAGCATGTCAGAGCGCTGCTCCCGCTGCTGCCGGGCCGCCGGCGTCTCCACCTCACTCACGTACAGCGTGCCCCGGAAGAGGCTGACGGCCAGCAGCCAGCCCTCCTGGCTCTCGTAGGGTGTCGTCAGTACCTTGGTAAGGTGCCCCGCCAGGTCACGAAATCTGCGTTCACGGGGCCTTGGAGGGGACACAAGGGGTGGCATCGCCACATACAAAATCGGTAGGTTTCAGAGTTAACAGTTCTCCGCTGAGCTGAAAGCGGCCATCTGAGCCCTATGGTATCAGGCTGTCAGCAGACTCAGGTATTCAGACCTGCAGCCCCACCTCATGCTCCTGAACCCCCAGAGCCTGTGTGCAGGGATTGGAGGGGGAGGGGGATCTGGCTGTGGGAGGAGGGAGGGGGAGGGGAATCTGGCAGGGACGGGGGGGGGGGAAGGACAACGATGGACCTCAGCCAGGGACTCCCTTTGTGCTGAACCCCTCTATGCTGACCCCTCCTCCAGCCAACCCAGAACAGGGGGACAGCCCACGCCACTCCATGCAGGAAGGGGTGGGGGTCTACCCACCCGCTCCCAGGCCCCCATCTCCCTCTGCTCATACGCTGGCTTCACAGTGACCCCTCCTGCCTGGGAGGACCCTATTAAGCCACAACACCCCCTGCCGGTCCCACCCCCCCCCCCCCCCCCCCCCCCCCCCCCCCCATACACAATGTTGCCCCTAGGCAGGCAGGAGTCCCATAGCACCCCCTGCCAGCCTGGAGGACCCCATTCACTCCAGAGCTTCCCCAGATCAGCAGTGGCCACCGGCAGTTCCCCTTGGAGGACTCACCCCCGAGGTCAGCGGGGAGCCCCCCCAGCACCCCCTGCTGGCCGGGGCTCTCGGCCTGCCCCTTGCTCACCCCGCGGCATCGCCCTGGGCCCGCAGCCGGTCCCGGTTCCCGGTTACCCACTGCAGGAGGTGCTCCAGCCCCTCGCGCCGGCCCTCGTCCCGCCGCACGTAGAGGTCACGGTAGCCATGCCGCAGGTCGAAGGCAGGCTCGGGGCGCTCGGTGCGGGGAGGGGCGAAGTAGCGCAGCTGGCGGGCGTCGGGGTGGTAGCACCGCTGGGCATCCAGGGAGAAGCGTCCCTCCTCGGCTGGCCGGCGGTAGAAGGGGAAGGGCTCGTCGTAGAGGGCCGGCTCCGTGGGCAGGGTCGGGGAGGCCCAGCGGCCGCGCTTGGGGGAGCCCCCCGGCTCCACGGGGGCCTCGGCGGCTCCGCTGCTGCGCTTGGCCGGGCGGGCGCCAGGCTCCATGGCGGCCTGGAACAGTGAGAGGGAGGTGAGAACGGGGAGCTCGGCTGAGATACGCCCCCCCGGGGGCTCCCTTCCCCTGCCAGCCCCCCTCCCCATTCCCCGGGGGGCCCCCTCCCCACTCCCCGGGGGGCAGATTTCCGCACACACACTCCCCAGGGGGCTCCTCCCCCGCCAGCCCCCCTCCCCAGTCCCCGGGGGACAGATTTCCGCACACACACTCCCCAGGGGGCTCCCTTCCCCTGCCAGCCCCCCTCACTCCTCGGGGGGCCCCCTCCCCCGCCAGCCCCCCCCCACTCCCCAGGGGGGGCAGTATTTCCCCACACACTCCCGGGAGGGCCCCTCCCCGCAGCCCCCCTCACTCCCCGGGGGGGCCCCCTCCCCCACCAGCACCCCTCCCAAGCCCCCTGGGAGGTATTTCCGCTGCAGCCCCCGATCCCAGCCCTGGCCGCCCCCCCGGGACCCCTTCCACCCTCTGACCTTTCACCCCGACGCCCGATCACTTTCCCTCCCGTCCCTCTCCCGTGACCTTTGACCCCCGCGCTTACGCTTCACGTCATCGGGGAGCGACGGGGCGGGGCGGGGGCTCGCTCCGTGACGTCATTGGACCGCGCCCGGAAGAGGCGCTTGGATCCCGGAGCCTCGCGCAGAGTCAGTGAGGAGAGGGGCGCTGACGTCATCAGTCAGGGACGGGGGCGGCGGGGAGGGGAGGAAGGACCGGCTGAGGGGGGTCTGGCGGGGGGGGCGACTGGGATGGACGCCAACGGGGGGGCTCCCTCTCTGCTGACCCCCCCCTCCCCCCTCCCCCCCAGCCCCATGGAGCGCCGCCGCCAGCTGATCTCCGACGCCCTGAAGGCCAAGAAGCGGCGCCTGCAGCCGGGACCGACCCCGGGGACGCGACAGCCGGACACACCGGGTAACGGGGGCGGGGCGCCCGGACGCCTGGGTTCTCCGCCGGCTCTGGGCGGGGAGTGGGGGCTGGAGGGTCGGGGGCGGGGGACGCCCGGACGCCTGGGTTCTCCGCCGGCTCTGGATAGGGAGTGGGGGCTGGAGGGTCGGGGGCGGGGGACGCCCGGACGCCTGGGTTCTCTCCCAGCTGATTTTGTGCTGTTGGTTGGCAGAGGGCCCCGGGGCGGTGGAGTCGGCTCTCCGGTATCTCGCCTCTCTCTTCCCTCGCCAGCTGTTCGAGGACGCGCTCCCCCCCCTCGTCCTGAAGCACCAGCTCTACAGCCTGGTGAGGGATCGCACGGCCGTGGACAGGCAGCTGGTAAGAGCCCCCCACCCCACCCCCATCATACCCAGGGGCCCCTTCAGCCCAGGCTGCCCCCCTGTGATGGCTTGGTTCACAGAAACCCCCTTGAGATGGCCACCTGATGTGCTGGGACTACCTCTGAGCCCATTTTCCCTGACAGCTTGGGACTCCAGAACCCTGCCTTGTTGAGCCAGACACACCAGCCTGGTGCAACACAGACCCAGGGTCTGAACCACATCCTCAAAAGACTTAAAAGACTTGCAGACTTAACTGAAAACAGCTTAAGAAGTGCTCCTGTCTCCAGCTCCCAATGGGGTCCAAACCCCAAATAAATCCGTTTTACTCTGTATAAAGCTTATACAGGGTAAACTCATAAATTGTCTGCCCTCTATAACACTGATAGAGAGATATGCCAAGCTGTTTGCTCCCCAAGAATTAATACTTGCTCTGGGTTAATTAATAAGTAAAAAGTGATTTATTAAAACAAAAAGTAGGATTTAAGTGGTTTCAAGTAATAGACAGAACAAAGTAAATTATCAAGCAAAATACAATAAAACACCCAAGTCTAAGCCTAATATAGTAGGAAACTACATGCAGGTAAATCTCATCCCCACACATTTTCCAATAAACTTCTTTCACAGACTAGACTCCTTTCTAGTCTGGGCCCATCCTTTCCCCTGGGACAGTCCTTGTTCCAGTTCAGGTGGTAGCTAGGGGATTTTTCATGACTGCAGCCCCCTTGTTCTGTTCCATCCCTTATATAGCTTTGGCACAAGGTGGGAGTCTTTTGTCTCTTTGGGTTCCCACCCTCCTTCTAAATGGCAAAGCCCAGGTTAAAAGATGGATTCCAGTACCAGGTGACATGGTCCCATGTCCTGGATACCCCAAACCTTCATTCTTCCTGGCCTGACTCACAGGAAGGCTTGCAAGTAACAAGAGCCATCTACAGATAATTGTCCTAGTTAATGGGAGCCATCAAGATTCCAAACCACCATTAATGGCCCACACTACATAATTACATTAGGACTTCAGCATTATGTTTCATATTTCTAGTTTCAGATACAAGAACGATACATTCAGAAAAATAGGATGAATACATGCAGAAGACCATAACCTTGCATGGCATATGTAGCATAAAACATATTCCAGTTATGTCATATTTATATTCCTAAGCATATTTTCTATAAAGCATTATAGGGTGCAATGTCACCCCCCTCGTAACTGTTTCCCCGTGCAGAGCCAGCTGAAGGACGAGGGGCTGATCCGGCTCTTCCAGCTAGGATTTGACTCTGACGTCTTCGGGGTGGCATTCACCCAGGACTACATGGCCAAGGTGGGTCTCTGTCCCCCCCCCAGCAGGGCTGCTGAGGCCTCCGGCAGTTGGAGGAGGGTCTCCGCAGCCTCTGGGGGTGCTGGCTGGTGGTGACAGGCCCCCCCCCATCTCCGCCCAGGTGCTGCAGTCTGTGGCAGGGAAGGAGCACGCCGGGACGGTGCGCCAGTTCTTGGAGACGGCATTCGCCACCTGTCTTGAACTCAGCTACGACAATGGCCGCATGCAGAGGGACTTTGGCTTCCGGGACCCGGACATTACGTGGGTGGCTGGGAGCGTGGGGGTGGGCTGGGCCCATGTGGCCTTCCTGGGCCCTGTTTCAGACACGTTCCCCTTCCCTTCCCACCCTTGCGCCCGCTTGGTGTTCTATGCTGCTTTCCCCACCCCAGAGGGGCCGCATCTCTGTGCATAACCTGCATAACGATCCCCGCATCCCACCCCAAAGGGGCAGTGCCCGGTGCCAGGTCCCTGGGTAACCAGCCCCAGTGCCCCTCCCCAGAGGGGCTGCAACCTGGTGCCGGGCGAGGGTCTCTGGAGTGAAGGACATTGAGGTGACAGGTCTCTTCTCCTGTCCCCTCTCCCAGGCAGCTGGTAAATGCCGGGGTCCTGACCGTCCGTGACGCTGGCAGCTGGTGGCTAGCCGTGCCTGGAGCCGGGCGCTTCGTTAAATGCTTCATCAAAGGTTTGTGTGGGACACGCCAGCCCCCGCCCTCGAGCCGGGTCAGAGCCAGCGCCCCCTAGAGGGAAAAGGCTGACAGAGGGATAGCTCAGTGATTTGAGCATGGGCCTGCTAAACCCAGGGTTGTGAGTTCAATCCTTGAGGGGGCCATTTAGGGATCTGGGGTAAAAATTGGGGATGGGTCCTGCTTTGAGCAGGGGATTGGACTAGTTGACTCCTGCGGTCCTGATATTCTATGATTGTATGACTGAGTTCTCTCTCTCCCCGGGCAGGACGCAAGGCCGTGCTGGGGATGATCCAGAAGGCCAAGTACAAGGAGATTTTGCTGTCTGATCTGCAGGGCCGCCGGGCTCCCAGCACCGTGAAACTGGGGCTTCCATATCACGTCCATGACCTTATCGGGGCCCAGCTGTCGACTGGTACGTCCCGTCCCCCACACCGAACCAGGAGAGAACCCAGGAGTCCTGGCTCCCAGCCCCCCGGCTCTGACCCCCAGCTCTCACTTCCCTCTAGGGTGAACAGATTTCCCGTTTTTATAGGGGACAGTCCTATTTTTGGGGACTTTTTTATATAGGTGCCTATTACCCCCCACCCTCTGTCCCGTTTTTTCACAGTTGCTATCTGGTCACCCTACTCCCCTCCCAGAGCTGGGAGGGAACCCAGAGTCCTGCTCCGTCCCTGTTGTCCCAGCGACTGGATCTAAGCTAACAACCTCTCTCTGATTCTCCCAGCATCCCAGCACTTCCTGGGACCCTGCTGCGATTGGCTGACTCCTAACCTGAGGAGCTCCGGGAGATCAGTGCCAAGGACTGACTGACGCTTGGGGGCGGAAGGGGCTCACCTTGGCTGCCTGCCGTGGGGACTGGGTTTCCCATCATGCAGCGGTGCTCAGCCCCTCTAGGGCCCCTGCAGTGACTGTGGGTCTAGGCGGTTTAATTATTTTGTGGATCAAGGTTGCACTTGGGGAGGTGGGATAAAATCCGGGGCCTGGCCCGTGGGACTTGGGGGGAGATACAGTGAGATTTGAGCCACACCCTGGCTGCGGTTCAGCGGAAGAGGCCGTGGAGGGTAATAAATGGGGGTTTCTCTGCTTCCCCAGCCTCCTGGGGTCCCTGTTTCCCTGCGGCCGCGTCCCTGCCCATCCTGGGCTGGTGCATGGGCCGAGGGGCAGGCCCCCTAGCAGTTAGAAATGAATGGTTTGTGAAGGAGGGTGGGGGAGCCAGGGCCAGGTATGAGGTACAGTATCCCCCTAGTCTTGGGGGTAGGCAATTGCAGCAGCAGAGATCCCTGTACTGAATCAGCCTCTCTCCTCCCAGAGCCTGGGAGAGAACCCAGGAGTCCTGACTCCCAGCCCCCCCCCCCCCCCCGCTCTAACCCACTAGGCCCCGCTCCCCTCCCAGAGCCAGGAAGTTTTGATGGGCGCTTTCCCTTTAAGGGAGCGGAGATGGGCGGGGCCAGAGCTCAGTCATGTGACCTACTGTGGAGGCACATGAGTCCTGTATCTGGGGAGGTCCCCTCAGCCAATCACGTGCCCCGGCTTTGAGTCATGTGACACCCCCCACCCGGGTGCTACAGTGTAAGCAGCGGCGCAGCCGGGCGGCGGCGGGTTTAAAGGGGGCCGCGACCCACGGGCCATGGTGCGCCCCCGGGCCCTGCCCCTCGCGGGGCTGCTGCTGCTGGGGCTCTGCGGGGCCCGGGCGCTGCCCGCCGCCGAGGCCTGGACGGGATCCGCGGAGCAAGTACGTGTCCCCCTCTGACCCCCCCGGGATCGGGCCCCTCTCTGCGCCCCCCTCAGCCCCCCCTGGATCGGCCCCTCTCTGACCCCCCCCATCAACCCCTGCGCTCCCCCTCACCCCCACCCTGGGATCGGCCTCCCTCTGACCCCCATCAGCCCCTGCGCTCCCCTCCAGGCCCCCCCGGATAGGCCCCCCTCTGTCTCCCCCCATCAGTCCCCTTGCGTTCCTCCTCTGCCCCCCCGGGATTGGCCCCCTTCTGTCTCCCCGGAATCGAGCCCCCCTGGCCCCCGATCAACCTTTGTGCCCCCCAGGATTGCACCTGGCTTCATCGCCACCTGCCCTGCTCCCCGTGTACAGCCTCCTCTGACCAATCCCTCCAGCTCCTGTGCCTGCCCCATACAGCCCCGTTTCCCCCCTCTGCCCCCCATCACCTGGGTGCAGCCCCCACCCAGGTAGGGCCCCCGGGACCTCATCACCCCCCAGCTCCCCAAACATTGGGTAGAGCTGCCCCCTACTGTCCTCCCTGGATCTCGGTAGCCTCCACCCAGGTACAGCCCCCCCAGTGGCCCCAGACCAGGTATGGCCCCTGTGGCCCCACCACCTAGTTCTCCCCCCCAGTAGCTGCCCCCCCACACACACACACACCCAGGTACTGCCACCAGGTGCCGCCGCACCTGACCCCCACAGCCGGGTACAGCCCTTCGGTACCCCCCATCCCGCCCAGGTGTCAGAGTGGGAGCCGGGTTAGTCTGTATCAGCAAAAACAACCAGGAGTCCTTGGGGCACCTTAGCGACAAACACGTTGATTTGCCCACGAAAGCTTGTGCCCAGATAAATTCCTTAGTCTCCAAGGTGCCACAAGGTCCGGTCCAGGTACGCCCCGCCCAGGTACGGCCCCCGGTTCCGTGTCCCAGCCTCCCGCCCCCACCACGTGTTGTCCTGTGTTGGGGACTGGAAACTGAGACTTCCCCATTCCCTGTAATGGGGGGCCTCTGTTCTGCCGTGGGGCACAGGGCCAGCCCTGACTGCCAGGGGAGACCCCACTGCCCCCCACCCCGCCCCCCTGCAGCCCAGGCCCCTAACGCTGCCCTGGGGCAGTGGGGCAGCCCTGGACTGCCCCAGGAGCCTGTAACTCTTTGGCCCATGTTGCTCTGGGCAGGCACGTCCTCTGATCACCTTGGAGCAGCTGCTGTGGGTGAGTGGCCGGGAGATCGGGGAGGTGGATACGTACAGGGTCCCCCTCTCGCGGCGACACCGCCGTGGCTCTCTTCTGGCCTTCGCTGAAGCCCGGAAATCATCCCCTTCGGACTCGGGGGCCAAATTCATCGCCCTGCGGCGCTCCACTGATGGAGGTGTGTGCAGAGAGAGAGAGTGGGGCTTGCGGGTCGGGAGTTGAGGGGCACCGGTGGAGCAGGGGGAGTTCAGGGGGCTGCAGGTCGGGGTGTGAGGGGCACTGGGGGTCTGGGGGTTTGGAGTGAGGGGGCACCGGCAGAGCTGTCTCTCTCGCCCAGGCGCGGACATGGTCCCCCAGCTCGGTCATCGTGGATGACGGGACGCAGGTGGATGGGCTGAACCTGGGGGCCGTGGCCTGTGGACCGGTGTGAACGGTTCCGTGTTCCTGTCTTACGCGCTCTGCATCCACCAGCCGCAGCCCTTGCCATCTCCAGCACCATGCTCATTCGCAGCCGGGACTACGGCTTGTCCTGGAGCCCGCCCCGCAACCTCTCCCAGGAGATTGGCCTGGACAGGTTTGCCCCGGGGCCTGGGCTCGTCATCCAGGTGGGCTCTCGGGCAGCTCCCCAATTTCTGTCATGGGTGTTCTACTTCAGCTGTGTCCCACTCCAGAGCCAGCCGCATCTTTGCGCTGGGGAAGGGGTGTGCCATTTCCCTGGTGTTATCTGGACCAGTGATCTGCTAGGTCACTCCATCCTTGACACTGGGAGCCAGCCTTACCCTGCTCTGCTGTGAGAACCCCCACTCCTGGGCTGTTCACGCACAGCCTCTGGCATGTAAGCTGCTCCAGGCTACTTGTAAACGAATGACACTAGCCAATATCTCTGGTCCCAGATACGACCCTAGGAACCTCTGTCTTGCAGTGCCAGTTATGCCCGCAGGATGCTGCAAGCGTATATAAATTCATTAATTTTAACAAAGAAATTGATACGTACCAGGCTTGTTCTCCCAAGGGGAGTCTCTGACACGCTTCAAACCAAACGCATGGTTTCCGGTAGAATAAACAAACAGATTTATTAACTATAAAGAGAGATTTAAGTGAATCATAGGTCAAAGTACAGCCAGTTAGATTTGGTCCTAATGGAATAAAAGCAAAACACATTCTTAGCTGAGCTGAACACTTTCAATGCCCTTCAAGACTGAGATGCTTCCACCGCAGGCTCCCCTTTGATCAGCGCTTCAGTCCTTTGGAGGGGGTGGGTGTCTGTAGGTGTAGGTGAAGAGAGTCATGGCAAAATGACTCTCCCTTTATCATGTCCTTTCTTTCCTTCTAAACAACAAGGGTCCAGGTGGCACCTTAAAGACCACAGATTATTTGGGCATAAGCTTTTGATGGTAAAAAACACTTCTTTTGGATGCATGGAGTGAAAATTACAGATACAGGCATAAATATACTGACAGGGAAGAGAAGGGAGTTTCCCTCACAAGTGGAGAACCATGTGTTGACGGTGACACTCCCAATAATAGATGAGTGTGTCAATGTCCAGGAGAGGCAAAGCTGCTTTTGTAATGAGCCAGCCACTCTCAAGTCCCTGTTCCAAGCCCAAATTAATGGTGTTAAATTTGCAAATGAATTTTAGTTCTGCTGTTCTCTTTGAAGTCTGTTTCTGAAGATTTTTTGTTCAAGTATGGCTACGTTTAAACCTATACCAGAAACCTACTGACCACTATACTTACCTACATGCCTCCAGCTTCCATCCAGGACACATCACACGATCCATTGCTCAGCCAAGCCCTAAGATACAACCGCATTTGCTCCAACCCTCAGACAGAGACAACACCTACAAGATCTTTATCAAGCATTCTTACAACTACAATCACACCTGGGGAAGTGAGGAAACAGATTGACAGAGCGAGAACGGTCCTCAGAAATCCTTACTACAGGAGAGGGCCCAACAAGGAAAATAACAGAACGCCACTAGCCATCACATACAGCCCCCAGCTAACACCTCTCCAACGCATCATCAAGGATCTACAACCTATCCTGGAAAACGATCCCTCGCTCTCACAGATCTTGGGAGACAGACCAGTCCTTGCTTACAGACAGCCCCCCAACCTGAAGCAAATACTCACCAGCAACCACGCACCACACAACAGAACCACTAACCCAGGAACCTATCCTTGCAACAAAGCCTGTTGCCAACTCTGTCCACATATCTATTCAGGGGACACCATCATAGGGCCTAATCACATCAGCCCCACTATCAGAGGCTCGTTCACCTGCACATCTACCAATGTGATCTATGCCATCATGTGCCAGCAATGCCCCTCTGCCATGTACATTGGCCACACCAGACAGTCCCTACGTAAAAGAATAAATGGACACACACGTCGGCCATCAGGAATGGTAATGTAGAAAAGCCAGTAGGAGAACACTTCAGCCTCCCTGGGCATTCAATAACCTGTTTAAAAGTAGCCATCCTTGAACACCAGCCTCCTTGTTGTTTTTGTGGATACAAACTAACACAGGTTTCAGAGTAGCAGCCGTGTTAGTCTGTATTCGCAAAAAAGAAAAGGAGTACTTGTGGCACCTTAGAGACTAACAAATTTATTAGAGCATAAGCTTTCGTGAGCTGTAGCTCACGAAAGCTTATGCTCTAATAAACTAACACAGCGACCCCCTGATACTTCTTTCCTCTTGGCTTTGCCCCCACCCCCCAGAGTCAGGTGAGCATGACCTCAGTGCACTCCCAAACTGCCCAGAGGAAGGGGGTGTCTCCCTCGAGGATCTCACACATTCTTCTGTTGCTGATTAGGCCAGTGTCCATTGTTCTTGTGAGGCTGGGCTGGGTTTGTCCCC
This sequence comes from Dermochelys coriacea, assembly GCF_009764565.3. Taxonomy (NCBI): domain Eukaryota; kingdom Metazoa; phylum Chordata; order Testudines; family Dermochelyidae; genus Dermochelys; species Dermochelys coriacea. The sequence goes on along the minus strand of NC_050081.1, from coordinate 38,879,948 downwards.
TCCATGCCCTGACGTGGTGTGAACTGCCCCTCTGCTCCAGGGGAGTTTTGCCTGGGCTGGCTTTAAGCCACACGGACACATTTTCAGCCTCATAACTACATACAGGAAATTATAACCGGTAACCTCCCTGGAACAATGACTGTAACCACCATGCGCAGCGCATCACGAGCCTTCCAAAGACACCCGACATGACAAACTTTGCATTGGCTACACCAGGATCATTTTATAAAGATGGACATGGAGGTTTAAGGTGTTCCCCCCAAGGTATAGAGCGTCACAAGGGGTCCCTGGGTAACCAGCCCCCCGCATAGCCCACCCCAGAGCCAGCCACATGTCAGCACAGGGGGTGGGGTCCCTGGATAACCAGCCCCTACCGCACCCCAGAGGGGCCGCATCTTGGCTGGTGGGGATCGTGGCTCAACCCCCTCTCTCCTTGCACGGCCTCAGAAACGCTACGAGCCCCACAGTGGGCGTCTGATCGTCTGTGGCCACAGGACACTCAACCTGGACGGGATTTACTGCCTGCTGAGCGACGACCACGGCGAGACCTGGCGCTTGGGGGGGGGCCCTGTGCGGGATCCCCTACGGGCATCCCAAGTTATCCCACGACTTCAACCCCGACGAGTGCCAGGTGAGCAGGATGGGACCCAGGCGTCCGGGACAGATGCCCCACAGCTCCCAGTACCCAGATGGAGAGGGGATGGGACCCAGGCATCCGTGGTGAGCGGGTGGCAGGGTGGAAGGAACCCGGTGTCCGGGTTAACCCGCGCCCACCCTCCCCACAGCCCTACGAGCTGCCAGACGGGTCACTGGTGATCAACGCCCGGAACCAGAACTTCTACCACTGCCCCTGCCGCATCGTGGCCCGGAGCTGGGACGCTGGCGAGACCCTCCCCCCCGAGGCTGTGACCTTTGACCCCACCCTGGTGGACCCTGCCGTGGCGGCCGGAGCCGTGGTGACCGGCGGGCTGGTCTTCTTCAGCAACCCGGCCAACGACACCCACCGTGCGTGGCGGGGGAGGCCAGAGATGGGGGAGGGATCGGGGGGCAGAGCTGAGGGCGAGTGAGCTGCAGGGGGTTGCCTGTATGAGGCAGATGGGGCATGTGGGGGGCACATGGCAAGGGAGGGCAGGAGCCTGGCCTGGTGGAGCTGCGCAGGAGAGTGGGGGGCACATGGGGGCTCCGAGCATCTCACCCCCTTTTCTCCCCCCCAGGCCTGAATCTGACCCTGCGCTGGAGTTGGGCCAAGGACACCTCCTTGTGGCAGCGCCCCCTGCAGGTCTGGGCGGGGCCCAGCGGCTACTCCTCCCTGGACGTCATGGAGCCGGGGGACACCTCCAGGGAGCCCCCCACCCTCTACCTCATCTACGAGAAGGGGCGAAATCAGTCCATCGAGAGCATCTCATTGGTCAAGATCAGCCTCTCCGGGAGCCTCTGACCTCCCCCCACTCCCCAGCCCCAGCCAGCACTGAGACCCCTGGGGGTCCCTGCCCCACTCCCAGCCTGGCCCCAGGGGCGCGGGGGAGGAGGGAATCGGCCCTTAACCCTGCAATCAAAGGGGAACTAATGACCCACGGAGAAATAAAGGAAACGAAATTTCCCCCACGAGTCTCTGGCCGGCTGAAATAATTACAAGGAGGCTGTGGGTCGGGAGTGAGGGGCACCGGCAGAGCTGGGGGGGGCAGAGCCGGGCTGGCAGGGTGCTGTGGATAGGGAGGGGGGGCACCGGCAGAGCTGGGGGGGGCAGAGCCGGGCTGGCAGGGTGCTGTGGATAGGGAGGGGGGGCACCGGCAGAGCTGGGGGGGGGCAGAGCCGGGCTGGCAGGGTGCTGTGGATAGGGAGGGGGGGCACCGGCAGAGCTGGGGGGGGCAGAGCCGGGCTGGCAGGGTGCTGTGGATAGGGAGGGGGGCACCGGCAGAGCTGGGGGGGGCAGAGCCGGGCTGGCAGGGTGCTGTGGATAGGGAGGGGGGGCACCGGCAGAGCTGGGGGGGCAGGGCCGGGCTGGCAGGGTGCTGTGGGTCGGGGGGGGCACCGGCAGAGCTGGGGGGGGCAGAGCTGGGCTGGCAGGGGGTGCTGTGGATCGGGGGGGCACCGGCAGAGCTGGGGGGCAGGGCCGGGGCTGGCCGAGGGGGCTGCGGTCGGGAGGGGGGGCACCGGCAGAGCTGGGGGGGGCAGGGCCGGGCTGGCAGGGGGCTGCGGATCGGGAGGGGGGGCACCGGCAGAGTGGGGGGGCAGGGCCGGGCTGGCAGGGTGCTGTGGGTCGGGAGGGGGGGCACCGGCAGAGCTGGGGGGGGCAGAGCCGGGCTGGCAGGGTGCTGTGGATAGGGAGGGGGGGGCACCGGCAGAGCTGGGGGGGCAGGGCGGGCTGGCAGGGTGGCGGTGGTCGGGGGGGGCACCGGCAGAGCTGGGGGGCAGGGCCGGGCTGGCAGGGGGCTGCGGATCGGAGGGGGGGCAACCGGCAGAGTGGGGGGCAGGGCCGGGCTGTGGTCGGGATGGGGGCACCGGCAGAGCTGGGGGGGGCAGGGCCGGGCTGGCATGGTGCTGTGGGTCGGGAGGGGGGGCACTCGTGCGGGGGACGCTAGGACCCAGCCCCCCCCCCCCCGGTACCCAGCGCAGCCCGGCCATGGCGAGCCAGTCGCAGGGAATCCAGCAGCTGCTGCAGGCGGAGAAGCGGGCGGCCGAGAAGGTGGCGGAAGCCCGAAAACGTGAGAGGGGGGTGGGTTCTGGAGGGGAGGGATGGGGCTGTGGGTTGGGGGGAGAGGATGGGGGATGGGTTCTGGAGGGGGAGGATGGGGCTGTGGGGTGGGGGGAGAGGATGGGGGATGGGTTCTGGAGGGGGAGGGATGGGGCTGTGGGGTTGGGGGAAGACGGATGGGGTTGTGGGTTTTGGAGGGGGAGGGATGGGGCTGTGGGATGGGTTCTGGAGGGGGAGGGATGGGGCTGTGGGTTGGGGGAGAGGATGGGGATGGTTCTGGAGGGGGAGGGATGGGGCTGTGGGGTGGGGGAAGAGGGAATGGGTTCTGGAGGGGGAGGGATGGGGCTGTGGGGTGCGGGGGGAGGAGAGGACGGGGGTTATGGCCACAGGGCAGGGGGTCTGCTGTGATGGGGCTGGGGGTCCAGGGGTGGAGTGGAAGGGGCTGTTTGTGGGGTCTGGCTGTGGGGGGGGAGGTGGGGAGATACGGGGGGCAGGTGGTTGGTCCAGTTGGGCACAGGGGAGAAGCAATACTTGGGGGTCGGGCGACGAGGGGTCAGGGTCTGAAATGGGGTTTGGTAGCAGGGAGGGGGGAAGTCCTGGGGCAGCAGGTACAGCTGGGGGGAGCAGACATTGGGGTGGAGACCCCATAGAGTCCCCCATGGGTTTGGAGGCATTGAGGAAGGGTCCCCCAGTACCAAGCACGGGGCCTGGGAGCATGGACGGATGGGGGTGGAGAGCCCACACTCCTGGGTTCCCTCCCGGCTCGGGGAAGGGTGGGGGGTGCCAGCCCGGACTCCTGGGTTCTCTGTCGCCCCCAGGGAAGGCCCGGCGGCTGAGGCAGGCAAAGGAGAAGGCGCAGGTGGAGATCGAGGGGTACCGGCTGGAGCGGGAGCGGGATTTCCAGCAGAAGCAGCAGGCGGTGAGGGGGGGTGCGGAGAAGTGGGGTCGGGGGGAGGGGTTGGCTGTAGGGGGGTAGGTTTGGGGGCAGGATCAGGGCTGGGGTTGGGGGGATTGGTGGCTTGGAGGGTTTGGGGGCATGGGAGGGGAGATGGGGGCAGTGGTGGTGGGAGGGGGGCAGTGGGAGGGTGGGGGGATATTGCGGGGGTCTCTGCTCCGGTCTCACCCACGTCTCCTGCAGGCGCTGGGCTCCCAGGGGCAGTGGGGGAGGTTGGGGGGCCGCAGGGGGTTGGGGAGCAGGGGATTGGGGGGTCTTTGCCCTGGTCTCACCCCTGTCTCCCAAGGGTGCTGGGCTCCCGGGGGCAGTGCGGGAGGTTGGGGGATGCAGGAGGGCAGGGGATTGGGGGAGTCTTCGCCCTGGTCTCACGCCTGTCTCCCGCAGGTGCTGGGCTCCTGGGGGCAGTGGGGGAAGTTGGGGGGCTGCAGGGGGCCAGGGGGCAGGGAATTGGGGGGGTCTTCGCCCCGGTCTCACCCCCGTCTCCCGCAGGCGCTGGGCTCCCGGGGCCACGTGTGCGCAGAGGTGGAGTTGCAGACGCGCCGGCGGGTCCAGGCTATGCAGGGGGGCCAGGCCCAGGGCAAGGAGCGGGTCCTGCGCCAGCTGCTGGTCCTGGTGTGCGCCGTGCGCCCCCAGCTGCACCCCAACTACCACCTGGCCGCCTAGGGGCTGCCCCATGGCCCCTGACTCCACCCGCCCTGTCCCTCAGCTCCACCCCCTGCCCCCAGCTGTACCCCAACTACTGCCTGGCCGCCTAGGGCTGCCCATGGTCCCTGGCTCCGCCCCCCTGCCCCTCAGCTCCACCCCTGCCTCCGGCTCCGCCCCTTCCCCCAACTGCACCCCAACTACCGCCTGACCACCTAGGGGCTGCCCCATTCCCCCCAGCTCCGCGCCCTGTCCCAAGCTCCACCCCAATTACTGCCTGGCTGCCTAGGGGCTGCCCCATGGCCCCCAGCTCCACCCCCTGCCTCCGGCTCCACCCCCTGCCCCCAGCTGCACCACAACTACCGCCTGGCCGCCTAGGGGTTGCCCCATGGCCCCCAGCTCCGCCCCCTGCCCAGCAGCTCCGCCCCCTGCCTCCGGCTCTTCCCCCTGCTCCCCAGCTGCTCCCCAACTGGGGGCCAGAGCTCCCAGCCCCTTGCTCCCCCATGAGCTCTTGTGGGTGTGCCCTGATCCCTAATGAACTGATTGCCCCCTGAACCCTTAAACCCGTCCCCTCCAGCTGTACCCAAATATCCCAGCTGTCCCCCCAAACTGCCCTATCCATCCCCCCAAACTGCCCTATCCAGCTATACCCCCCGCCCCTCCCCACCATCTGTCCCCCTATATTCCAACCCCGCAGGGTCTCTTGCACTGATTGTGCCTGTGAAATGTGAATAAACAGTGACCAGTGGAGAGAGCCTCATTATTTCACAGCGTGGGGTGGGGCAGGACACCTGGGTTCTATCCCAGCTCTGGGAGGGGCTTGGGGTCTATTGCATTAGAGCACCTGGCTCTGGGGTGAGGCGTGGGGGGCTGGTTATATGGGGAGCCCTCGCCTGGCGCTGAGCTGTGGCTGGCTCTGGGGTGCAGCAGTGGGGGTTCGCTTTGACGATAGTGACCATCGTTTCTCCCCTCTCGTTCTCCTGTTCCCCCCATCCTCATCTTTCCGGGCCCCTCTCGCCAACCCCGCCCCTCGCACTGTGGTTTGACTGGCTGCACCTGGTGGGCAGGAGGTGGCTGGGCTCTGGGCACCCTAACTTCCGCTGCCTCCCATTGAGCTCGGGGTGGCACCGGGTCCAGGGGTGCAGCCAGTGGGTTGCATCCTTCTCTGCCACAGTGTTTGCAGTCACTTTGCCCCTGTGCCTGCTCCCGGGCACCGGCCCCTCTTCAAGCGTGGCTGGGGCAGCGCGGGCAAAGCCCTATCCAACTGTCGCTGCAGTGCAAACCCCTGACTCTGCAGTTTGAACCTCAGCTCTGGTATTTCACCAGGACCGATCGTGTTTGCACGACTGTCCATACGACCGCCCCCTTCCGCTGGTCAGGCTTTGGGAGGCTCTGTACCAGGCCTCTTTCTCACCAACGCACACTGTCCCGCAGAATTAACCACCCCCACCGCCCCGGATCAGCTCACCCCTCCCCAGCTCAGATCAGCAGCCGAACAATAGGAAACGTCACACTCGCTCAATGGCTTTTGGGGAGGAGATCGCCCAGCTGGCTGAGCAAGGGGAGAGGGCTGGTATAATAGCCCACTGCCAGGCGTGCGACTTGGGGCCGTGTGGCGGTTTGAGCCCCCAAACTGGAATGATCTCACATCAATGTGGTCCATGTTGAATGGCGTCAAAACTGGCTAACTGATAGATCTCAAAATGTCCCAGCAAACAGGGACTCCTCACCGAGCGGGAGAAAATTCATATTTTTCTCAACAACTTGGGAGAGAACATCAGAGCATGACGGATAAAACGTGCCGACGACGCAAACCCTGGGAGAGCGGGAACCGGCGAAGAGACAGGACCCAGATCCCGAGCGATCCAGTGGGTCGCAGGGGAGCTGGGCCAGAGCCAACAATCTGCGTGTCAATCCGGCTCTGTGTCAACATCTCCCTCGAGCAGAACGCGGAGGCCACAGGGTCAGACTAGGGGAAGCGGCGCAGGCCAAGGGATGTGTTGGCCGCCACTTTCCGCAGCCCCCATTGGCCTGGAACAGCGAATCCGTGGCCAGTGGGAGCTGTGATTGGCCGAACCTGTGGACGCTGCAGGTAAACAAACCGGCCCAGCCCGCCCCGCCAGTGGATTTCCTTCATGGGCCACGTGTGAAAGGTTGCCGATCCCTGGTCTAAAGGAAGGCAGTCAGCTGCAGTTTGGAGGCACCACACCCAATACTGAAGATCTCTTTCTAAATTGGCCTGGAGCTTTCACCACATATTGTTTTTCCCACAATGCCTGGCACCCTGAAAGTTAGTACTGGTGTTGCCTGCACAAATTCTCAATGGGAGAAAATACTGTACCAGAACAGGGAACAGTTTTTGGTCCTGTTTGTTCGACGCATCCACACTAAGTGTAACAAAGGAACACTTGTCCAACTCACGCTGCACTTCTTCAGTGGATAAAGGATGTTGCAAACAATTGCCTCAGATTTTGTGCAAGCAGATGAAAACTTAGGCTGGCAATTTCGTAATTATTTGTAAGGTACAATCAATGGACTGGAAACTGTCCGTGCCAGACTGAGTGGTAAGCAAACAGCCCCTCGCTGCCAAAAACTTTTTCCGCTTCTGTGTCTTGCCTCAGAAAAAAACCTGAAACGGTTGGAGATAAACAAGTTTCTCGGCATCTCTGTGTTTCTTGCTCTGGAGGTGCCTTTCGGCTGCCGTGAGCAATGGAGCAATGTGTTCCACATGTCTCGCGTACCCCTTGGCTGTCGGTCAGTGCTGAAGGGCCTTTTGTTAAAAAACTTGAACTGCTTTTGGAGGTCTTCGTTAAAATGACACAAACGTTCCGGAGACATTTTTCTAGTCAGAAATGACCACAGACAAACTACTGCTTCTTCTAGGGACACCAAAGCAACACCGGGCAGCAACCCCAGGTGACGATGGAAGGGAGCTGCTCAGCTGGGCGATGGAGCAGCACCTGCTTGCTGGCGGTGCCTAGCTCTGAAGACAGCGCCCGCAGAAGTCGGCAGCGCGGTGACCACTGGCTCAGCCCAGCATCTGAACACAGGCTCAGGGGGACTTCAGCTACCACAAAGTGTGCAATTAACGCCCCCTCCCAGGCTAGGCAAACCCTGAAGCTGGGACGAGACCACCATGCTGCTTTCAGCCTGCAGCTCGGCGAGCCAGCAACCAGCAGCGTTCGCCAGTCAGATCGGGCGGACGCTGACAAGCCATTTAGCCAGGTGCCCGTCGCTGACGGGGGTTCCCACCTTCTCTGCGCTGGCCGTGTACCAAGCTGGCAGGGAAATGAACCCACGCGTGGACCCAGCCTCCCACTCAGGTTGTTCGCAGCCTTCTGTGTTGAGCCTGGCGGTAAGGAGGGCTCAGACGCTGAGGCAGTGCCGACGCTGGGGTGGTAATAGCAGGCCAGCCTGACGTCTCTGCTCTGCCGTGTGGCCGGAAAGCGGGCGCTGCGGCCCGGAGCGACAGCCAGCACTGCCGGCGCAAGTCGGGGACCTGTGCCCAGTTTGGGCCAAAGAGTCGTGACAGCCGGGTCAGAGCTGGAAAAAGGGACCATGCTCCCCCTAACTACAGGGAACATGGCATTACGGGGGTGTGGCCAGAAGGGGGCATGGCATAACAGGGCACGGTTGGGAGATGTGGCCAGGAGTGTGGCCAGAGGGGACCGAGGCTTCATGGGGCACATGGCCAGAGGGGAGCATGGCATCACAGGGGTGTGGCCAGGGAGGAGCGTGGTCTCAGGGGGGATGTGGCCAGAGGGGAGCATGACACCACAGGGGCATGGCTGGGGGGGAAATGTGGCACCATAGGGGCGTGGCCAGAGGGGAGTGTGGCCTCAAGGGGGTGTGGCCAGAGGGGAGCATGACATCACAGGGACGTGGCCGGGGGGGAGCGTGGCCTCAAGGGGCTGTGGTCAGAGGGGGACATGTCGTCATGGTGCGCACGGCCGAGGGGACTGTGGCATCATGGAGGGCTGCCCCCTCCCGCGCCATGGCCCCCAGTGACGTCAGGCCAGGACAAGGCCTCAGAGGCAAAGTGAAGCCTGAACCAAACTACTCCCAGCCCCTCCCCCCATGGCCACCACCTGAAGGGCCCCGTGGGAAAAACAATCCCCCGCCCCGTCTTGCTGCGGGGAGAGGGGCCCTACTCAGTCGCCTGATCAAACACATGCACCCGCGAAGGAGCCTTGAATCCGGAGCGCTCGGGTCCGTCCCCGTCGGGAGAAAAAAATGCGACACAGTGCCCCGGGGTGTGTGTGTGTTTGTGTTTATCAATCAGGCGCTGGGCTAGACAGCCCCATCCGGAGCTGGGTCCTCGCCGCCGCGCGCTGCGCTGCGCTCCGCTCTGCTCCTCCCCCCCTCCCCGCGTGCCGGAAGTGCAGGCGCCGCTCACTTCTGGCCGCGGCCGCTGCGCGCAGGAGACTTGGGCGCCCCTCCCCCCGCAGGAGGTAAGAGGCCTCGGCGAGAATCGGTCGCGCATCGCCGCCATCTTGGGCCATCCGCCGCCCGGCGGGGCCGATACCGCTTCTCCGGGCGATTCTCTCTCCGATGGGCCCGGTCTCGGGGGCCATTTCCCGGCCCCGACCCCCGATCATCGGCCTGGAAGGGGCCCCGGGGGGCGGGATGGACGGATTCCCCATTGTGCGTTTATATGGCCGGGAATCCAAGATGGCGCCGGCCCTGCTCCCGCCTCCGCCTCCCGCCCCGCTCCGCCATCCGCGAACATCGGCCCCGTCCTGCTCTCCTGCCCCCGGGGGCCCGGCCGGGTGGGGAGGGGGGACGCCCCCGCCGCCCCGCAGCGGGATATTGGGGGGCCGCGAAATAAACATATAAAATATGGCGCTGAAGACGCCCCCCCAGGCTACAGGGGGAGCCTATGGCCAGCCGCAGGGCTCCTTGCAAGCCGGGGGGGGTACAGTCCCCTCCAGCACGTGGGGGTGCAGTGCATGGGTTCGGGGTGCAATATGGGGTATATAAAGAAGGGAGTGTGAGAGTTGCAGTGCAGGGGGGAGGGGTGCAATGTGGGGGGTGGGATCTCCCCAGTGCTGAGATGGGAGGGGGGTGCAGTTAATTGGGGGCAGTGCCCAAAGGCTGGGCAGCTGCATGGGGGGGGCAGGGCCTCTGTAGCGTGTAGGGGCCATGGGGGGCGTGGAAGTAGATTCCCCCCCAATCTATTGCAAGCTGCTGGGGGAGACTTGGGGGCTGCTCCCTGGCAGCCTGGGAAGCAGGTAGCCGTGGGGTGCAGGCAGCCCCAGTTTCCTCATGGTTGGCAGGGGAGGATGGGGGCACTTCTGTATTCCCTGTCCCCACACCCCAGGGAGGGGTGTGGGGTGCTGGGTGCTGGGGCAGCTCCCCCCAATCCTTGACATTGTCAGGGAGGGGGTGGAGTTTTGGGGGGGTGCATCTGCCCCCGGCCATTGTTTGCTTTGTACTGTGCATGGGGAGGGATTTGGGGAGCAGTAAACATGAGCATCCCAATGTCTAATGCAGCTGCTGTGTGTTGGGGGGTAGGAGCGTGCCCCCAAATCGTAATCTCCTTCCCCGCTCCCCTCCCAGAGCTGGAGAGTGAACCCAGGAATCCTGGCTTTCACTGTGTATGGAGACGCTAGGGAGTGCAGGAGCCCCCCAGTATTGCAGGCTGTAGCTAGGGGGCGATTGGGGTCCAGTTTGCAAAGGACACTGGTTGGGTATGAGGGCTACGGCTCCACCCCAGCGATTGCTTGTTGCACAGGGACTTCCCCTCAATGCGGGGCTTCTGGGGCATGGCTGCACCCCATTATCTGCTGCGGGGTTCGGATCCATCCTCCCCCGTACCCACGGTTTGCATTGGAGGTGAACCCTAGTGCCCCTGGAGCTCACGTGTGAGTGGGATCTAGGGGGGCGGCTGCACCTCATTATAATGGGGGGCTGGATTTTACATAGCAGTACATGGGGGGGAATACGGGGTGTGAAAGCCCCCCAGGTACTGGGGGTGGGTGGGAGGATGACACCCCAAAACACTTCTCTGTAGCCGGCTCGCACTGGGGTCGGGTGCGCACGTGTGGTACACATGCGGCTCCCCAGGGCACAGTGGGCTCAAGTGGATGTGGGGGTGCAGCAACACCCCTGGAGTTAGTCCCAGGGTGGCTGGGGGAGTTGAGTGGCACCCCCCGATTGCATGGCTCCCCTGGGGTTAGGAGTTGGGGGGTATCTTGTGTGCTTCCCATGTCCGCAGGGCCAGGGGGTGCTGGACGAAGGGGGGGGATTTGGGGTCTCAGCGCCAGTGGGGGATTTGGAGGTGACCCAATTTGAACCCCATACTTGGGGGTGCTATTGAGGGAGACATGGAGACGTTAGGAGCTGGATAAAGGATTCTTCTAACTGATTCTGATCCAGCCCCAGGGCAGGGACTGACTGGCTCTGGGGGCAGGGAATGGGGTATGGGGGAGCGCCGGTCCCAGGGCGAGGGCTGGCTGGCTCTGGGGAATGGGGTATGGGGGGGCACCGGTCTCGGGGGCTGGCTGGCTCTGGAGAATGGGGTACGGGGGGGGCTACTGGTCCCGGGGCAAGGGCTGGCTGGCTGTGGGGATGGGGAATGGGATACGGGGGGGGGCACCTGTCCCGGGGCGAGGGCGGGCTGGCTCTTGGGACGGGGGGTCCCTGTCCCGGGGCGGGGGCGGGCTGGCTCTTGGGACGGGGGGTCCCTGTCCCGGGGCGGGGGCGTGCTGGCTCGGGGGACGGGGGGTTGCCCGTCTTGGGGCGGGGGCGGGCTGGCTCTGGGGACGGGGGGGTCGCCCGTCCTGGGGCGGGCTGGCTCGCTCGGGGGACGGGGGCGCTGGGGTATGGTGGGGGCCGGTCCCAAGCCCCCGGCTGACCCCGCTGCCCCCTCCAGTCTCAGCAGGCCCCCTCCCGGCGCCGCCATGGCGGAGAATGACGTGGATAACGAGCTGCTGGATTACGAGGATGACGAGGTGGAGAACCAGGCGGGGGGCGACGGGGTGGACGTGCCCCCCAAGAAGGACGTCAAGGGCTCCTACGTCTCCATCCACAGCTCTGGCTTCCGGGACTTTCTGCTGAAACCTGAGCTCCTCCGCGCCATTGTCGACTGCGGCTTCGAGCACCCCTCGGAAGGTCAGCCGGACGCCTGGGTCCCACCCCTGGCACTGGGGGCGAGGGGGATCTTGGGGGTCAGAGCAGGGGGGCTGGGAGCCCGGACTCCTGGGTTCTCTCCCGGCTCTGGGAGGGGAGTGGGGGCGGGTGTGTTAGAGCAGGGGGGCTGGGAGCCCGGACTCCTGGGTTCTCTCCTGGCTCTGGGAGGGGAGCGGGGGCTGATGGGTTAGAGCAGGTGGGCTGGGAGCCTGGACTCCTGGGTTCTCTCCCGGCTCTGGGAGGGGAGTGGGGGCGGGTGTGTTAGAGCAGGGGGGCTGGGAGCCTGGACTCCTGGGTTCTCTCCTGGCTCTGGGAGGGGAGCGGGGGCTGATGGGTTAGAGCAGGTGGGCTGGGAGCCTGGACTCCTGGGTTCTCTCTCGGCTCTGGGAGGGGAGGGGGGGAGGGTGGGTGGGTTAGAGCGGGGGGGGTCTGGGAGCCCGGACTCCTGGGTTCTCTCCCGGCTCTGGGAGGGGAGTGGGGGCGGGTGTGTTAGAGCAGGGGGGCTGGGAGCCTGGACTCCTGGGTTCTCTCCCGGCTCTGGGAGGGGAGTGGGGGAGGGTGGGTGGGTTAGAGCAGGGGGGGCTGGGAGCCCGGACTCCTGGGTTCTCTCCCGGCTCTGGGAGGGGAGTGGGGGCGGGTGGGTGGGTGTGTTAGAGCAGGGGGTCTGGGAGCCCGGACTCCTGGGTTCTCTCCCGGCTCTGGGAGGGGAGTGGGGGCGGGTGAGTTAGAGCAGGGGGGTCTGGGAGCCCGGACTCCTGGGTTCTCTCCCGGCTCTGGGAGGGGAGTGGGGGCGGGTGGGTGGGTGGGTTAGAGCAGGGGGGGCTGGGAGCCCGGACTCCTGGGTTCTCTCCCGGCTCTGGGAGGGGAGTGGGGGTGGGTGGGTTAGAGCAGGGGGGGCTGGGAGCCCGGACTCCTGGGTTCTCTCCCGGCTCTGGGAGGGGAGTGGGGGCGGGTGGGTGGGTTAGAGCAGGGGGGGCTGGGTGAGCACTGGCTGACCCCTGCCCCGCTGCCCTGCAGTGCAGCACGAGTGCATCCCACAGGCCATCCTGGGCATGGACGTGCTGTGCCAGGCCAAGTCGGGCATGGGCAAGACGGCCGTCTTCGTGCTGGCCACGCTGCAGCAGCTGGAGCCCGTCACGGGGCAGGTGAGGGGGCTGCGAACGTGGGGGCTGGGACCCACTGGGAACGGTCTGGGCGGGGGGTAGAGCCCGTTTCGGGTGTTGGGGGGCGGGGAGAGTTGGTGACTGGGAGTGAAGGGGGAAGAGACCAATTGGTGACTGATGGGGAAGCGGGGAGAGACCAATTGAGAATGGGGGGGTGGAGGGCTGGTTGGAAGATGCCTGGGGTGGCCGGGGGGCTGTGAGGAGGTGTGCTGGGGCTGCGTGGGGATGGGGGGGCACGGTCCCTGCACTAACACCCCTGTCCCCCAGGTGTCTGTGCTGGTGATGTGCCACACGCGGGAGCTGGCGTTCCAGATCAGCAAGGAGTACGAGCGCTTCTCCAAGTACATGCCCAGTGTCAAGGTGAGGGGCAGGGAGCTGGGCCGGGGGGGCAGCCAGGCTCAGGGGGAGGCAAAGAGCTGGTTTGGGCGGCGTAAGGCGCCAGCTTGAGGGGTTGGGGCGGGGAGCCAGACTGGGGGGCAGCCAGCGGAGGGTCTCATCCCACCCTGCCCCCCCCAGGTGGCGGTGTTTTTCGGGGGCCTGTCCATCAAGAAGGACGAGGAGGTGCTGAAGAAGAACTGCCCCCACATCGTGGTGGGGACGCCAGGCCGGATCCTGGCCCTGGCGCGCAACAAGAGCCTCAACCTCAAACACATCAAGCATTTCATCCTGGACGAGTGCGACAAGATGCTGGAGCAGCTCGGTGAGCGGGGGAGCACCCTTCGTTCCCATGGCTCTGCCGCCATCCTCCCGGGCTGGGGGCAGGGCCCCCTGGGGCCCCATAGAGCAGGGGGAGGGGCAGGACAGGGACAAGGGGGGACCCTATAGAGTAGGAGGAGCAGGTTATCCCTGGGGGCAACTGTCTGCCCTGGGCGCATCCCGTTCCTGACCCCGCCCAGCACAGCTGAGGGATATGGGGCAGGTTTCCTGTCGGGGGTCCCAGCCACCCTGGGCTCACCTCATTGCTGACCCCGCCCCCTTCTCCCCCCAGATATGCGCCGGGACGTCCAGGAGATCTTCCGCATGACCCCGCACGAAAAGCAGGTCATGATGTTTAGCGCCACCCTGAGCAAGGAAATCCGCCCTGTCTGCCGCAAATTCATGCAAGACGTAATTACCCCCTTCTACCTTCTTTGCCCCCCCGGCACCCCCGCCCCCGGGGCGGCGCACGGGCCGCAGCGCCAGGACCGGCCCCTAGCACAGGCCCCCAGAGCTTCCGGAAGATCACTCGGGTTGCGCTAGCCTCGGCACCCCCCCGGCGCAGAAAACAGGGCGCCCCCTCTTCCCGCCCTCCCCCCTGCCCCCCCTTCCTTCCCAGCGCGGCATCCACCCGGCACCGCAGCCTCCGGATCAGCTGGCCCCATACACCCAGGCAAGTGAGTGCTCCGTCTACCATGCACAGAGCCAGAGACCCCCTACCCCCCCTCCCAGCCCCCCCGGCGCTCTGGAGACTGGCGGCACCCCCCCCCCCGTGGCGAAGAGCAGCGGAGAGAACGGAGACGGCCCGGCGGCGGCTCGCAGAGACTCGGCGGCGCCAGGATCCGGCTTATCCTTTTTCGGAACCAGACTCGGGGGGCGGGGTTGGGGCTCACAGCAAATCTTTCCCCCTCCCCCCACCAAGAGCGAGACGGGGGGCAGTGGGGTGCGGGAGGCAAGGGGTTAATCAGAACCCCTCCTCCCCCAGACAGCCGAGGGGGGCTTCACCTGGGGCATGCTGGGGCTACGCTAAGGGGAGGGCACTTTCCCAGGCTCAGGGTTTGCATGCTGGGAAATTTCCCAGAGCATGCTGGGAGCTGTGTCAAGGGGAGGAGCCTAGAACTTCTGCCTCATAGCTGGAAGCCCAGTGCATGCTGGGAAATCTCACCTGCCACTGGAGAAGGCAGGCAACTTAGCTGGATCTAGCCCCTTCCTTGCCTGCCATTTCCCAGCATGCACTGGGCGCTGGCAGGTTGACGCCTGTGGCCTCTGGCCATGCCCTCCCTGTTGACTGGTTGTGAATGGGGGCATTATGTCTTGGGGGGCTGCTCCCCCCCTCTGTTCCCCAGCGTGGGGCGATCAAGCCTGTGGCACCGGCTGGTAGGGTCGTGGAGAGTAGTGGGGTACTTTCCGCACAGACCCCCCCACTGCCTGCGGGGGTGGTGCACCTCAACCTGGGTGGAGCAATCTAGGGGAAATGGGGCAGGGTTTGTATGCTTCCTAGAGCGCTCAGTCCTGGGGCTTCGGGGGCAGGACCCAAAGGGCCCCACAGCTCGCAGCCCTGGGGGCTCGGGCTGGGAGCCGGCGTCCAGGCTGTCAACCTTGGCCGTGGGAGCAGAACGGGTCGCTGGATGTTATCCGGAGGGCCCTGAGGGGGATGTTGGGGTATCTGGGGCACAGGTGGGGTGTGTGAATCGGGGGCTCGTGGGGGCGGGGTCTCTCCCCTGGCGCGGGCAGCGGGGTTCACCCTGCTCTGCCCCCCCAGCCCATGGAGATCTTCGTGGACGACGAGACCAAGCTGACGCTGCACGGCCTGCAGCAATACTACGTCAAGCTGAAGGACAACGAGAAGAACCGCAAGCTCTTCGACTTGCTTGATGTGCTGGAGTTCAACCAGGTAGCGCCCCGCGGACCCAGGCGTCCGGGGAGGGGCGGGGACCCAGGCGTCCTGGCGGTGCTGTCTCTCTCTCATCCCCTCCCTCTGCCCCCCCAGGTGGTGATCTTCGTCAAGTCGGTGCAGCGCTGCATCGCGCTGGCCCAGCTGCTGGTGGAGCAGAACTTCCCGGCCATCGCCATCCACCGAGGCATGCCCCAGGAGGAGAGGTGAGGGGGGCTGGGGAGCTCGGATTGGGATCCCCGGGTTGGAAGCGCTGGGCCCCCCCAAGCTCTCCAGCCTGGGCTGTCTCTCACAATGCCTGGCTAGTGACCAGCCACAGACTTCTCCCGGCGCTGTGATCGCTCAGCACGACAGTGAGTGCAGCCCCACTCACGGGACACCCAGTGCGCCAGCCGAGCCCCCCCAGCTCCCAGCACCGTACCCCAGGAATACACCAGCGGCACATTTATTAATGGGGTCACCGCGCTGCCAGTGGAACAGGGACATTCGCCGGCCTTTGCAACTCTGAGCAGATTTACCGCAGGCTCCATACGAGCTCGCTGGGAAAGATCCGCGTGGAATGCGTTTCTTGACCGCAAACGAGCGTCCGGGGTCGGCACGAAGTCAGAGTTCGTTACCACGAGGAGCCCAAACGTACCCCCCAGTCTGAGCCGCAGCCCGATTAGACCGGGCAGCACCGAGATGAAGCAGGTTGTGGATTGGGACTCAGCTGCTGGACGGGGGCTGGTGATGTCCGAACCCCCAGCCGGGCGCTGGGTACCTCCTCCCTGACGTTGTCCCCCACCGCCTGCTCGAGGGCCAGCCGTCCAACACGTTCCCGTGACGACGTGCGCATTAGTGATGCGCCAGTTTGACTTTCAGCTGATCGTACTCTCCCCTCACCTGCTTTATATGCACGATCACAATTATATGTAAATGAGGAATATGGCGGTTACAGGACACTCCCCTGAGTTAGTGTCACGGTGGGGGTGCTTTGTCCATGGGGGGGGGACTGCCAGGGGGTCAGGCCAGGCAGTGACCCCAAATACCTTCCCCTGCCCCCTTCCAGGTTGTCCCGCTACCAGCAGTTCAAGGATTTCCAGCGCCGGATCCTGGTGGCCACCAACCTCTTCGGGCGGGGAATGGACATCGAGCGGGTCAACATCGCCTTCAACTACGACATGCCCGAGGACTCGGACACCTACCTGCACCGGGTGAGCCAGACACCTGGGTCCCATCCTGCGGGGGTGTTGGGAGCCGGGATGCCTGGGTTCTGTCCCTAGCTCTGGGAGGGGAGTGGGGGCTAGTGGTGAGAGCAGGGGGCTGGGAGTACTCCTGAGGGCATTTTGCGCCAAAACATTCGCACAATATTTTAAAATCTTGCAAAAATCTGGGAATTTTATTTGTCAAATAAATGTGGAGGCTCCAGCCTGGCAGTGGGGAGCTCAGGCCGCTGGCTGCACAGAGGTGGGAGATCACTATGCAGCCCCCCACCCCGGGACACGACTCAGTGGGGAGACTGCACCCAACCCTGACGCAGTGCAAGGACCCAGGGCCCTGCCCCTCCATGCCAGGTGCACCAGGTGTGGACAGGCAGGCCCAGCAAGGCAGGATCCAAGTGTGGAAGGGCTAAGTGTTGGGGGGGGGGGATCCGGGTGTGGGGTGAGGGTTCTTTGTGGGACAATCTGACAGCTTAGTGGGGGATCCAGGTGCGGCGGGGATCTGGATGGACAGGGGCTTGCCGGGGGGCTCTGGGTGCAACAGTAATGGGGCTCTGCAGGGGGGTCCAGGTGAAGGTGGTTGGGGCTCAGCAGGTGGGGGGTCTGAGTGTGGAGGAGATGGGGCTCGGTGGGGTGGGGATCCAGGTGCAGCTGGTTGGGGCTCGGTGGGGTGGAGGTGAGGGTGGCTTGTCGGGGTGATCCAGGTGCAGAGGAGTGGAGCTCATTGGGGGTGTTCTGTGTGTGGGGGTGGATGAGGCTCAGCGGGAGGGTATGAGGGGGTCTGGATGCGTGGGGCAGTAGCTCCCTGTACAGGGATCCCTCCCTCTGCCGCTGAGGAGCGATGGGTGCAGGAAGCGGCAGGAGGGGGAGGACTTTGCAGCGCTTCCTGCAGCCGGGGGAGAAATCTAGGGGTGGGGGAAGAGGAGGTCCTGTCCCGTCCCCCCCTGCCCAGCCAGGATTAGCAGCTGATCCCAGCGCAGGGTAGGAGCCACCAACTAGGTCTTCCCGCCCCCGGCCCCACAGCGGTTTACCTCTCTGCCAGCTGCCCTGGGCACCCGACCCATACTGCTGGGGAGGGGCACACGGCCACTGCTGGGGAGGGGCACATGGCGGGGAGGGGCACACGGCCACTGCTGGGGCTTCCCTTCGCTTCCCCATCAGAAACTCAGTTCTCTGCGGGGAAGCAAAGAAATCTGCGGGGGACGTGAATTCCCCGCCTGCGCAGTGATGCAGAATTCCCCCAGGAGCAGCTGGGAGCCAGGACTCCTGGGTTCTCTCCCCAGCTCTGGGAGGGGCGTGGGGGCTGGGCGGCGCGAGGCTCTGACCCCCCCCCCCCCCAATCCCTATAGGTGGCGCGCGCTGGGCGATTCGGCACCAAGGGCCTGGCCATCACCTTCGTGTCGGACGAGAACGACGCCAAGATCCTGAACGACGTGCAGGATCGCTTCGAGGTGAACATCAGCGAACTGCCTGACGAGATCGACATCTCCTCCTACAGTGAGTTCCCGGGGGGGCCCTGATGGTCCGGGGATTGCTGCGGGCACACAGATCCCTGGTGGGGAGGCGGAGACAACAGGTGGGGAGCCCAGGGAGGGGTGCAGGGATTGAGGGGGGGTGGCCCTGCCACGTGACCCTGTCAGCTGATCTCTGCCCCCCACCTCCTTGGAGGCCTGCGGTGCCTGTAGTGTGTCTTCCCCCCCCACCCCTGCCATTCACGCGGGCTCTTCCTGAGATTCCCCTGTGGGGCCCAGCCCCCTGGCTGTGCCGAGGTGGGAGCAGGGTGGGGCGTGGGGGGCTCCCTGGGGGCGCAGCCATTAACCTCCCTCTCCTCTCCCTCCCGCAGTCGAACAGACCCGATAAGGGGCATCCTCGACACTCCTCGTCCCATGTCGTCATCCTTCTTTTGGTGGTTTTAACGCCTCCCCCCACCCCCCACCCTGTTTCATTTCCACGTGACCCTGAGAGCTGACGAGGAGGATGGCCCCGCCCTGAGGACCGCAGCCCTGCCAGACTTCGGGGGGGCGGGACGGGGGCGGGAGAACCATTGGAAGAGCGGACTGGAGTGGTGGGGGGCACCAGGACAGCAGGGTTCACCCCGTCCTGCCCTGCTGTGGTGGGAGGATCCCACCTCACACCCACCCGCTGTGGGAAGCATCCCACGCCTCCCACCAATGATTCCTGACCTTTGTTGGCGCCGATAGAAGGATCCCACTTTTCCCACCAACAGCCCCTGAACCCATTTCGCCAGGTGTGGGATCCATCACCACCAAGCCCTGATCCCACGTGGGCACTAACAGAAGGAAGATCCCAGCGCTGCCACCAGCGATCCCTGGTCTGGCTCCGACCCCGTCCCCTTCAGCCTCGCGAGCCCTTCGCTCCCGGCCGGGCTGACGCAGGGCCCTCCCCCCATTCCCTGCGTCTCGAGGCCATTTTTTGTTTTTATAGAAAAAAAAAAAAATCCTGGGAAAAAAAAAAAAAGCCCCCACCCCCACGTCCTTTCTTTTATACCAAGGTTGGAGCCGGTTTTACCAGCGTCTTGCGGTTTTTGTGCGTTTCCTCGTTTTTTGTTGTCTGCAGGGAGCGCGCGGTGCCCTGCTGGGCCAGCGGGCGCCGGGGGGCACCGTTTGCGGGCAGGTTTGGCAACGTTGCCCTGATGATGGATTAAAAGACTTGTCAGAAGCCAGAGCCTGCTGCTGCTTTGGGCGGGGGGGGGAATGTCGTCCCGGACACCTGGCCCCAGGGAGGAACCCCCCTCAGTGTGATGGCCCTTTTCGGGGGTCTGCTCTCTCCAGGGCTGGGCCCCTGTGCCCCCTGGAACCCGCTTGGGGAGTCCCCTCACCCTGGTCCCCCCACAGCTCTGGTCTGCAGGGACTCTCCATCGGCACCACAGGAGGGTTATTGAGGGTCCAGACCCGGCAGGTCTCGGGGGTCTCAGGCCTAGTGACCCTCTGCACTTGTCCTCCCACTGGCCAGAACCAGCTGCTCTCGAGCTGGGGGGCCCCCAGTCGCTGGATCCCCAATCTCCAGGCTGTGGTCTGGGTCCCAGCTGACAGGCGAGATCACACTTGGTCCCCAGCAGCACCATCCCCCCTATGTTGTTGCACAGGGAAACTGAGGCACACAGTATACACAGGAAAATCCCCTGCTTTGTCACACCTGGCTCCCAGCCGCCACCACCCTCCGCTCCCAGAGCCAGAGGAGAACCCAGGCATCCTGGCTCCCAAACTCCGCCTGCTTCAGCCACTGGACCACCCCACTCCCCTCCCAGAGCCAGGGGAGACCCCAGGTGTGTGGAAGGAGCTTACAAAAGTTCCCGTCCTGCCCAGTGTTCTGGGCTCAGAAGTGGATTTGGGGTTCCAGGAGGAGTTGGCGGGGGGGGGGGAGAGCTCCCTTTCCCTGAATTGCTTGTGGGGCTGGGCTGCTCCCACCCCGATCAGCTGGAGTTTTCCTGGACCCCAGAGCCAGGGCTGTAACTCCTGTCCCCCCCCCCCCCCCGCCCAGATCTCCCTCTATCCCAAGGAGCAGAGCCTCCCCCTTGCCCAGGTACTGCCCAAGCCTCCCAATGGAGCAGCCTCCTGCCCTGAACCCCAGATGCACCATGGGAGTGAACTCGCCCAGGGCCCTCAACCTTCCCAGGTGACTGTGCCCCTTTCAGGAGCCGGATTCGTCTGGCGTCCCCCCGAGTTTTACTGCTCTTGACCGAAATCAGACATCAAACCAGGAACGTGTCCCAGCCGCTAGCACTGAAATATTCCTTCCTTCCGCCTGTTCCCATCCAATTCGCCAATAAATTGCCCCCGGCTATGGGGCAGTAAAACCAGGCTGATCTCTAGCTGAGTTGTTGGGGACCCCTGTGGAGCCCTGGGGCACTGACCCCCGAGAACCACAGACCTACAGGAACTTTGGCCGAATTCTGTCAGCCACTAGCAGTGGCCATAGGGAGCTTTGGTTGCCATCTGGGCAAACTCCCCAGGAGCAGTGGGGTGTGTGTGGGGGGGAGAAATAGACCAGATCCAGCCCCACAGATACCAGGGAGAGGGAATGAGGGGAGAAGAGGCTCTGCCCCAGAGGCACCCAGGGGCAGGGGGATATTGGGGGCAGGGGATGGGTGGCAAAGGTGTTTTTCTAAACCTTTCATTTGGCTGAAACTATTCAGTGAATCGCCCAGCCCAGCCAGGGCCTGAATTTCAAAAGCAAGAAAGGGCTTTGGGGCCATTTTTCTCCCGTGTAGGAAAGTGGGGAGGAGGAGGAGGGGAAACAAGCCCAACGTCTCCCTTGGCAGCTCCCCGACAACGTTCATCCTGCGTGACAAGCTGGAAACGTTGGCTCGTTCGCACCCGGCTGCGCAGCTCCCGGGTGTCCCTGTCTAGCGCTGCAGGTTTGAAAACAAAAGCAGCGTGTGGGGCACCGTAGAGAGACACACGAGTCTCCTCGGCCTTCGTCACCCCGCGGCTGCTCCCGTCCGCAGGAGCCACAACTGCCAACCTGGGGAACAAGAAACGGAACCCACCCAGCAGCTTTCGAACAAGCTTTGTATCCGCCTTTCCTCATTCTGACACTTTGTGACGAAGCAGGACTGTTCTTAATGTTTCCTCCAAATACTGGGTGGGTGCCTCAGTTTCCCCTAGGCATTTCCTAAGTCTCGCGGTGGGGGGACCAGGGGGTGGGCTTGTGGCAGAGCCCTAGAGGGCAGGTGTGATAGTGTCTGCACAGAGAATGAATTCACAGCTAGCGCAGGGCACCCACGGCCTCTCTGGTCAAGCGGCCAAGACTTTCCCTCTCGAGCTAGCCATGGGGCTCCTGCCCCCCTCGGAGCAGATACAGGGTCCGGGGTTCTAGCTGCCTGCACCAGCTCTCGTTGCAGCTGGGTGGTTTCAGGGGCTCTGCTGGCCGCAGCCGGCCGGGGTCAGGCTGAATTCGAGCTGGGGCAGGACACTGAAAAGGGGCTGTAGCCGGGTTGCTAAAATGTGCCACTGTCCAAGGGGCTTTTGTTCTTTTGCGAAACGTAACCGGAGGCAGCTCATCCCGCCGGAGAGGCTCCAAACAGTCTGGAAAAGAAAAGAAATTCCAGGGGCACACACCTGCTGGGGGAGGGGCGAGGGGTTTGGGCCGAGAGAAGGGAATTGAGAGGGGCTATGGGGAGGGGAGACATGGGTGAGTGGCAAGGGGGCTGGGGGAGAATAGGGGTGGGGCCTCTCTGAGCCCCATATGCTCCCCGCACCATGGGAGCCAGGATCTGGGGTGACGTGGCCTCTCTGCAGGGTCTGAGCCCTCTAGCTCCATCCTCTCTGGAACCCCTTTCAGGTAGGTGAAGGCTGCTATCAAATCCCCCCTCACTCCTCTCTGCTGCAGACTAAATAACCCCAGTTCCAGCAGCCGCTCCTCGTTAGTTGCGCCCCAGCCCCCCGATCATGTTTGTTGCCCTCCGCTGGACTCTCTCCAATTTGTCCACATCCCTTCTGTAGTGGGGCCCCCCAAAACTGGACGCAACACTCCAGGTGTGGGCCTCCCCAGTGCCGAATGGAGGTGAACGATCACGTCCCTCGATCTGCTGGCAACGCTCCTCCTAATACAGCCCAGTTTGCCGTTGGTTTTCTTGGCACAAGGGCCCGCTGCTGACGCAGAGCCAGCTTTGCCCCCTGTAACCGCCAGGTCCTGCTCTACAGCACTGCCGCCTCGCCGCTCGGTCCCCAGCCTGTAGCGGGGCCTGGGGTTCTTCCGTCCTAAGGGCAGGACACGTGGCCCACAATGGTAAACGGGTTGAGATCCAGGGAGCTGGGAATTGAGCCCCGATCTGCGGAGTCCCAGCTGAGAGCCTTCACCGCGGGACCAGCCTTCGATTTCCTACCCAGCCACCTGTAACTCCTGGCGGAAAACGCCGACGTGGACATGGAGCGCCGGGGGGCTCGGGGGAAAGTGACCAGGCTGGTCGGGAAAGACGCCCCGGCTGCAATGGGTTTGTCAGGCTGTGAAAGCGTCTCCCATGGGGGGTAGGGCTGGGAGCCCCGCGGCTGGGAACACGTCGGATGGGGCAGGGCCAAGCCCCGGGGCCAGGGCTGGAGGGAAGGATCCAGCCTTGGGATCACACAGGGGGTGGGTGAGATGGACCCGTTGGGGGATTTTCGTATGTCTGGTTTCTATGGAACAAAGAACCATCTGTGGACGGAGGGGCACTGCCAGGGCTGCGGGAGAGTTTGGGGGCCAAGGCAGGGACAGCGGGGGGGAAGGGGGGCTGCAGGTCGGGAGTGAGGGGCACCATCAGAGCTGGGGGGGCAGGACTGGGCTAGCAGGGGGCTGCGGATCAGGAGTGAGGGGCACCGGCAGGGCCGAGGTGGGGGGCAGCCCAGGGCTAGGCTACGCTCTCTAATATGGGGTGCCCCCTGTTCCTGGGCAGAGTAAATCCCAACACTGTTACCCCACCTGCCTGGTCATTAACCCATTACCCAGCATCTCCGACAGGGACACCCACATTCTGGACTTTGTCGGGGGGAGTGTCCCGGACTGCAGCCTCCTGCCCCCCAGGCTTTCGTGGCTCCGTACGGCCCCTGGGAGTCGCCCCCGCCAGTGACGGCCCTTCCTGGGGTCTGCTCAGTCCCACTGCCTCCCGCGACTGCCCTTCTGAGCCTCCAGCTGCCTGCTCTGCCAGGGACCCCTCAGGGAGTCCGCTCGCTCCGGTCCCCCGGGTCCCTCCAGAGGGAGCGTCGCCCCCCGATCTCCAGCCTGCAGGGACTATCCGCCAGCGTCACCCGGGGGGTTAGTGAGCTTCTGGACCCAGCCCTGACAGGTCCAAGGGGCTCAGGCCTGGCCAGTCTCAGCCCCGGCCAGCTGGGTCTGGCCCCGTCCCCTGGGGCTCCGGCTGCTCCTTGCCCCCCTTCCAGCTGAGCCCTCATGTCCCCTCCCCCGACAGCCCCTCCTCCGCCTTTTTTCTTCTGTCCCAGGCTGCTCGGGGTCCCCTCTTCTCTCCTTTGTTCCCCCTGGCTGGACCCTGCTGCTGGGGGTGGGGCCTCCCGGTCACCCGTCCCTTGGTCCCCCATCTCCAGGTTGCTGTCTGGGGTCCTGGCTGCCGGGTGAGGTCACCCATGGTTCCCTGCACCAACAGCCCCCTCGCCGCCACCTTGTTACACATGCAGCACAGGGGAAACTGAGGCGCACACTGTGTTGCTGCAAAACACTGAGAAAATCCCCCACTTCCTGATGGGGGGCCTGGGGGGCTACCCTTGGCCTGTTCTCCCAGGATCTGTGGGGCGAGGGCAATGGGGGCAGTGGGTGAGGCCTGGCAGTGGGGCCCCCTGAGTCGCGATTCTGGGTGTGCCCCCTTTCTCATGAGGGGGGACTGGCTGGCTCAGGGGAGGTAATGGGGCATGAGGGGGGGAGGGCAGGAAGCCCCCTGCTACCTGCTCCTCATTCCCACCCCCTTAGAAACAGCCCCGCCCCCTGGGGTTCCGCCATCTTTGTTAAGGGCACCGCCTCCAGCTGGGCCGCGGCCGCCATGTTGGATGTGGGCACGGGGGCGGAGGGCGGGGTCCTGGCAGACCCCGCGCGGCCGGGGGCCCTGGTTATGGTCGGGTCGCCCGGACCCCGCCCATCCCCCCCCCGCAGGGGCCCGTGTTTATTGTAGGGCCGCCGGGGCGGCCGCGATCAGGCAGCGCCGAGGGCAGCCCGGGCCCGGGAAGGACCCGCCATAAATAGCCGCGCAGCGAGCACATGTGTCTCTCTCTGCGCCGGCTCGGGCCAGAGTCATGGGGGGGCCGGACGCCTGGGTTCCCTCCCGCCGCTGGCCGGCCTTGGGGGGCTGGGTGAGTCCCTGCCGCTGCCCCTCACTCCCGTCCCGCAGCCCCTGTGCCGGGGGGGGGCAGGACCCGTCTGTCCCGACCTGGCTGCCCCCCCCCCCCCGGATCCCGGAGTAGGGACAGGTCCCTGGCCGGGGGGGCTTAGGTGAGGGTCGGCCGGGGGCCCCCGAGATCCGATTAAAGCCTCCAGTGAGAACAAGGGGTTTGCCTCCAGCCCGCTCCAGAGAGCGGGGGCTGGGAGCCCGGACTCCTGGGTTCTCTCCCCCTCTGGGAGGGGAGCTGGTGGGTGCGGGGGGGGGGGCTGGGAGCCAGGACTCCTGGATTCTCTGCCTGGTAGGGGGTAAATGCTCTGTTGGCGGTTTGCAGGTAGTAGTGGAGCTGGCGCTGAGGCCCTGCGGGGGCGTTTAGGTAAGTTCCTGTCCTGGCCCCTCGCTTCCAGCTGGGTTGGGTCCCCCCTTCCCCCGGCTCCTTCCTGGGGGGGCTGTTGCAATGATGAATCCGCTAGACTAGAGTCTCCGACCCCCAGTGACGATACGCAGTGCCCTGAGCAACGGTGCCCCTCACTCCCAACCTGCAGCCCCCTGCTAGCCCAGCCCTGGGCCCCCCCAACCCTGCCAGTGTCCCTCACTCCTGATTAGCCCAGCTCTGGGCTGTACTAGTCAGTATTTCCATTAATGACTTGGCTAACAGAGCGGGAGGGTGATGAAGCGAGCTGGGGGGGGTTGCCAGCCCTTGGGAGTCACAATGATTTTGACCCATTGGAGAATGGGTGTGAATTCAGTCAGATGAAATTCAATAAAGACAAGTGGAAAGTACATCCCTTGGGAAGGGGAAAGGTGGAAACGCAGAACCGGGCTAGGGGCCGTCCTGCCGGAAATGGTCTGGGGTTAGAATGGGTCACACAGGGGATGAGCCAACAGGGAGGAACAGTGGGTGGGGTGGTCCTGGGGGGGGTCTGGGGAGGGACTGGTGAGATCAGACCAGACTGGAGTTTCTAATGATGGGAAATCAGGTGGGTCTGACCTGCTCCAGACTTGTGGGAGGGGAGTGGGGTCTCGTGGTTAGGGTGGGAGCCAGAACTTCTGGGTTCTCTGCCTGGCAGGGGGAAATGATCTGTTGGTGATTTGCAGGTGGTGGTGATGTGTGGAGCTGGTGCTAAGGCCCCTGGGGCATCTGGGTAAGTCCCTGCTCTGGCCCCTCACTCTCCCCCCCCCTTCCCCCCGGCTTGTCCCTGTGGGGCCCTTGCAATGATGATTCCGCTAGACTAGAGTCTCTGACCCCAGTGACGATATTCGCAGCGCCCTGAGCAACGGCCCTGCCAATGCCCCCTCACTTCTGACCCGAAGCCCCCTGCCAGCCCAGCCCTGGGGTCCCCCTCAGTCCTGACCTGGCTAGGACATTAACCCTCTCTCCTCTATTCCCCCACAGCTGGATTCTCACCCCATGTCTGTCTCTGATGTGAGACCCCTGGGGTCTCTGGATGGAGAGCAGGACCAGAACAGTGCGGCGGCAGGGTAAGGAGTGGGAAACAGGAGATGGGGGGGCTCCTCCCTAGCAGTCAGTGTTGGCCCTACTGCCCCAGGGCAGTGCTAGGGTCTTGTGCTGCAGGGAGTAGAGTCGTTGGGCTGGGTGGCCCTGATCCGGGGAGCAGGGGGTGACGATTTGTTCCTCGACAGGAGCTCCCAGCTCAAGGTTGGGATTCACATGAAATAACACAACTTAGACTGACCCTGCTCCCTTGGGGATCAGAGGGGTGGGGTGGGGAGACTGGTAACATGGGGTGACCAGAACCTATCTGTCCTGAGCTAACGGGTTCCCCCCACCCCAGGGCCTGGCTGGCTGGATCTGACCCTGAGGTCTCCAGATTGGATCAGAGTCTCTAATGACAACGCAGCCTGCTCCAGAGACTTGTGGGGTTGTAGGGGGTTGGGTGTGTCTGGGAGCCAGGACTCCTGAGTTCTGACCCTGGCTCTGGGAGAGGAGTGGGGTCTAGTGGTTACAGCAGGGGAAACAGGCTAGGAGCCAGGACTTCTGTTTTATTTCTCCTGCCTGTGGGACATAACTCACCTGTTTGGTGATTCGCAGGCACTGTGACATTTGGATTCAGCAAGGAGGCTCCTGGGGTGTCTGGGTAAGTCCTTCTCCTGCCCCTAGCTGGGTCACCCCAGTCTCATTCCCTGGGTGGCTGTTGTGATGAATCTGCTAGACTAGAGGGGAGGGGAGTCCCCTCTGATCCCAGTGATGACCCTCGCAGTGCCCTGAGCAATGGCTCCCCCCACCAGGCCTTCTGGGGTCCACAGCCCACTGCTAGCCCATCCCTGGGCTCCTCACCAGTACTGCTTGTGCCCCTCACTGCTGACCTGCAGCCCCAATTCCAGAATCCTTGGCACATCCCAGTGCCCCCCTCTCTCATGTCCTAAAGCCTGGAGTTTGGCTTGACTTCGCTCAAGTTCATGAGGTCTGAATCGTGGCTTAGGGGTCCTGCCCATTCTCCTGGGGGGGGGGGACTGAAAAGCCTTGGTATAAAACATTGATGTTAATCAACTTTTACATTTGTACTTCCTTAGTTTCCTAAGGAAGGGTGCTTGTTGGATTTCAGCTTTGGTTACTCACCAGCACCCCCTCTGGCTGTGATGGAGACTGGAATCCAGGGCCTGCTCCGTGGGTGATGGGACAGGCAGCTGGACTGAATAATGGGGAAGTGAAAGGAGAAGTGGGGAGACTGCACAGCCCAGGCCTGCCTCACTGCTCAGTGTGGACAGGAGCCAGGGGCTATGGGCCGGGAGTGGGGGCACTGCAAGCATCTCGCAGGGGGGTGTCACGTAAAGAACAGGGATGTTGCCTCAATAAACAACTGTGGAACAAAGGGAGGTTTTTTTTTCTTCGCGTAGGGGGGGCTGGTTCCCCCCTGGCAGGGGGAGGCAGCGGGGGCTGGGCTGGGGGGGGCAGGGGCTGGTTTTACAGGGGTCACCTGCCTATGGGCCCTGGCTGCCTCGGGGGGATCCCTTGGGCGGGGGGAGGGGAGCCAGCTGGGGCAGGCTGTGACCCCTGCCCTTTAACCCCCTGTGACTTGTTGACCTCTGCCCCTTAAACTTCTCAGGGAGGGGCCCTGGGATTAGGGCGGGGCACTCCCACTTCCTGTCCCCGGGGGTCCGCTTCCGGTCTCATTCGACCGTTTCCGGTACGCGGGCAAAATGCACGCTGACTTCCGGTGCAGCGTGCTGACGTCAGTCTCCGCCTACTTCCGCTGCGGTCGCGATTCGCTGTAGGGCTGGGGGCTGAGTGCGTAGGAGGGGCGGGGCTCTCCTCACCCTAGCAACGCTAACCTCTACTGTCCGACTGAGCATGCGCGCCCCCGGAGGGTCCGTCCCTGCTCTCCCCCTCCCGTGGAGGAGTGGGGCTGCCGGAGGCGAACGCCTGAGCCGCTCCTGCAGCCTGGGGCTTGCGCTACTGTCAGGGCTCCC
Source organism: Dermochelys coriacea (assembly GCF_009764565.3). Lineage (NCBI taxonomy): Eukaryota > Metazoa > Chordata > Testudines > Dermochelyidae > Dermochelys > Dermochelys coriacea. The sequence continues at coordinate 38,852,319 of NC_050081.1, read as the reverse complement.
CACTCCCGCAGAGGTCCCCTGGCTCATCCCGCGTGGATCGGCATGTCTGCTTCTTCTGAGCCGGCCGGCGACGGAGTGACTGGGTCCTTCTGGGTCAAAATCCGCGCAGGCACTTAGCCGTCAGCTACATGCACACGAAGGACCTCTATGGGGCTTCCACGGTCGCACATGCGTATTGAAGGCAGTAAGCGCCATGTTTGCTAAGGGCAGCCCTTTCAAATAAAATAGCGAAGCCGGGGTGCGCAGCCATCTTGGAGGTGGGCTGCGGATAGACCTGTTCCCATTGGTTTACCAGGGCAGCCCCCGACCGCCATCTTTGTTTAGGGCAAGATCTGGCGGCTCCGATGCGCTGAATCTAGGTTGGTGGCCATTTTGGATGTGGTCAAGGGGGCGCTTTTCTCTCTTATACCTAATGGCGCAGCCTCCCCCCCTCCGCCATCTTTGTTGTGGGTAAAGAGACTGGCAGCCTGTTATGGCGAGAGGGTCCCTTCAGGACCCAGGGCTGCCCCCAGTTCTTTAGTTATTGTAGGGTCTGCCCTGTCCCAGAGCCGGGGAGAGAACCCAGGCGTCCTGGCTCCCAGCCCCCCCCGCTACTCTAACCACCAGCCCCCACTCCCCTCCCAGAGCCGGGGAGAGAACCCAAAAAGGAAAGAGAACAGGAGTACTTGTGGCACCTTAGAGACTAACAAATTTATTAGAGCATCAGCTTTCGTGAGCTACAGCTCACTTCATCGGATGCATTCGGTGCTCTAATACATGCTCTAATAAATTTGTTAATAAATAAATAATAAATTAATAAATTTGTTAGTCTCTAAGGTGCCACAAGTACTCCTGTTCTTTTTGCGAATACAGACAAACACGGCTGCTGCTCTGAAACCTGTGATTACAAAAAGGAAAGGAGGACTTGTGGCACCTTACAGACTAGCAGATTTATTTGAGCATAAGCTTTCGTGAGCTACAGCTCACTTCATCGGATGCATTTGGTGGAAAATACAGAGGGGAGATTGATATACACACACAGAGAACATGAAACAATGGGGGTTACCATACACGCTGTATGATAAAGAACCCCGGAGTCCGGGCTCCCAGCCCCCCCCGCTCTAACCCACCAGCCCCCGCTCCCCTCCCAGAGCCGGGGAAAGAACCCAGGAGTCCGGGCTCCCAGCCCCCCCCGCTCTAACCGCTCGCCCCCGCTCCCCTCCCAGAGCCGGGGAAAGAACCCAGGAGTCCGGGCTCCCAGGCGCCCCCCAACCCACCCGCCCCCACTTCCCTCGCAGAGCCGGGAGAGAACCCAGGATCCCTGGCTCCCAGGCGCCCCCCAACCCACCCGCCCCCACTCCCCTCCCAGAGCCAGGAGAGAACCCAGGAGTCCGGGCTCCCAGCCCCCCCCCCAACCCACCCGCCCCCACTTCCCTCCCAGAGCCGGGAGAGAACCCAGGAGTCCGGGCTCCCAGACCCCCCTCCTCTAACCCACCCGCCCCCACTTCCCTCCCAGAGCCGGGAGAGAACCCAGGAGTCCGGGCTCCCAGGCGCCCCCCAACCCACCCGCCCCCACTCCCCTCCCAGAGCCGGGAGAGAACCCAGGAGTCCGGGCTCCCAGCCCCCCCCCCCCGCTCTAACCCACCCGCCCCCACTTCCCTCGCAGAGCCGGGAGAGAACCCAGGAGTCCGGGCTCCCCAGAGGCCCCACCCCTTGCCCGGGGAGTCCCTGCCCAATCCGGTCCTTCCTGAAACCCGATCAGCTGCTGGATTTTCCCCCATCTCGGGCTGGGCGCGGAGTCTTTTCCCCCTCCCTGCCACGCTCCCGGGCCCGCAGCTCCCCCCGTCGGGTCCCCCCCACACTTAGGGGGTGCTCGGTGCCCCAGGACTCAGCAGCGGGGCCCCGCCTGCGAGGCCGGTTGGGAGCAGCCATGGAGCGAGATTTCCCGGGGACCCCCCCCCGCCCCAGCAGGTCAGAGAGAGCTGAAAACGGGGAGGGATTACACTGGGGGGAGCGGGGCAGGATTTTGGGGGTGCCACTTCCCCCACCGTGGAAAGTTTGGGGGTGAAATCCACCCGCTTTGTTGTTTTGTGGGAGCAGGGAGTTTGGGGGGGGTACCCGAACCAGCTATAGTGTGGGTGTGTGTTTCGGGGATCCCTATTTCGGGTTGTACCCCCCTCTGCCGGAACAAGCAGGGAGGATGGGGCTTTGAAAGGAATCAGCGGGGGCGTTTCAGGGTGGGCTGGATATTTTTGGGGGCTGCGAACCTCTGCTGCCCTCCCTGACAATGTGGGGATGAAATTGACTTGCTGTCGTTTTGGGGGTGCTTTCCCTGCCAGAACCGGGGTAATACTGTGGGGTAAAGTAGCTGGCATTTCAGGGTGAGCTCGATATTTCAGGGGTGTTTCCTCCCCCATCATCGGCCATATGGGGGTGAAATCAGCCCGCTGGTATTTGAGGGGGAGCAGTACTTTTGGGGTGCCTACTGCCACCAGCACAGAGAAATAGAGACTGAACTTAATGGGATTTGTCTGTCAGAGGATCAATATTTTGGGGTGCAAAGCTCCATTACACGTGGCAACCGGTGCACCTGACCAGCGAGGATTGCTGGATTTGGGGTACAGTGTTTGGGAGGGTGACCTCACCAGCACTGACAATGTAGGGGTGAAATTAATCAGCTGGGATGGGTTGTAAGGGGATGAGATTTTTCTAAGGACTTTTACCATTCAGAGATGGGGTAAAAATATTAGGGTGCATGAACCGTGCTGTGATCTGCCCTTAATGTTTCAGGGACGCAATATTTGGGGATGTCTTATTTCTGCTGTGAGGAGAATTGGTGTAGGACAAAGAAGAAGTATTTTGGGGTGTATCAGTCCAGCTGCGATTGGATCCTAACGAGGATTTGTCTGTTTCAGGGGGACTAGCGATACTGGGGTGACCCAGCACTGAGGATGTGAGCCTGAAACAAACCAGCTGCTGTATCTTTCAGGGGACTGAGAATTTCGGGGGTTTCCTGTCCCAGAGAGTCAGGGGAATGAAATTGATGAAGATCGGTATTTTTCCAAGGGTCAGTATTTTGCTGGGGGTGGACAGTTCTTGCTGGCAGAAGAGACATGTTGGGGTAGATTGAACTGCCCGGTGTGTGTTTTGGGGGCCCCCAGCACTTTGGGGTGAATTAGCAACATTTCCAGTGGATACAATTCAGGGGGTGAAATTAACAAGGAGCCATATTTTTGGAGGTATCTGAGCTCTGCCCCCAGCCCAGAGAATTCAGGGGATGAAATCAACAAGGATTTGTCTCTGTTGGTTGAAGAGATATTTTGGGGTTCTGTTAGCCCTGGCGCTGGCGGATAGAATTGGACCTTGACATCACACATCCAGATTGGCTAAGGGACCAGTATTTTGGGGTGAAGGACCCCGGGCCCAGCAGAGAGGACTGAGGGAGTGAAACTTACGAAGATTCAGATCTTTGGGTGACAGCAGCTGCCAGCGGTACTAAAATTAACCCGGACACGGAGGAAATTCCTGGCTATTGTGGAGTGAAGGGTTTCTGATACCGCAAAATCAAGGAGCTGGCATCTGGTTCTGGGGAGCAGCATGGGACCCTGACCTAACCAGGTTTTTGTGGAAGCTGACTTTAGAGGGTAAAACGCCCCAGAGAGAGTTTAGGGGAGGCCGGTGCGTTGGAGAGAGGAGCTGGCTAGTCCCCCAAGGTCTGGACCCCTCTCACTGCTCCCTCCGTCCCCAGTGCTGATTTTATTCGGGGCGCTGGATTCTCGCCAGTTTCTTCCCATGTCCCTAAACAGAGCCAAGGCCTGGCTGACAAAACTCCCCTGGTGGGGGCGTGCGGCAGGAAAAGAGGGTGGGCCGACGGAGGCCCCCCGGAAATCCCAGTGGTGGGGTACCCGGCGCCTCCTGGCTCTGATCGAATGGGGACGCGCCAGGGATCCGGGCCCCACGCCGGGAGAGGGCCTCTTCTCTAGGATCTCACAGGTCCTTCAGTATCTGTCCCCCAACCAGCCGTCGCCCGACATCCCGGAGCATTTCCAGATTTGTTTCAACTTCGCCCGGCACCTGTTTGACCTCTGCGTGGTGACTCTGCTCTGTGCCTGCTCCCCGGCTTTCCGGCTGCTCCTGGATATTTTGGGGTTCAGGGGGCCCCTGAAAGTCTGGCTCCACGGGCTGGCCACCTTCCTTGTCACCACCTACGGGATGTACCTGGCCCTGTGGCTGGTCCAGGAATACCTGCTGCAGTTCGCTTGCCTCTACGGCTTCCTGCAGACCCTGGTGCTGTGTGTGAGTATCCAGGCCACCGAGGAGGAGGAGAGCGGGGCAGTCCCGGGGGGAGTGGACCCCGGCGGCGGGGCAGAGGCAGAGAGGACGGAGTGACAGCCCCGCCCGTTCACCTCGCACCTCTGCAATAAACCACAAGGTCACCAGCGTCTGGGGGTGTGTGTGAGGATCGAGCTCCGCCCACTTTCCACGTGGAGACACGAGACTCCGCCCCCCGGCACTGTGAGGGTGAGGGCACCAGGACCTAGCCCCGCCCCCCGTGGGTACAGAGACACAAGACTCCGCCCCCGGCACTTGTGAGAGGGGGGCGGGGGAGTGGCTGGCTCAGGAGTTTGGGGGGTGGGGTGGGTGTCAGAACCACCGCAGGGAAGGAACCAATCAGAACTGCTGGGATCCAGCCAAGCTGCAGCTGGATCTGCGGGGGAGGGGGAAGTGGATCGGAACTGCTCCGGATCAGGGAGGGCGAAGGATTTGGGACCACAGGGAAGGGAGAAATGGGGGGAGGGGTATCTGGGGGGGTCAGAACCAAAGGAGTGGAGCTAGCTGAGCCGTGGGAAGAGGGATTCTGTGTTGGGGGTGTGTGGGGGGGTCTCTTCTTAGCAATAACCCCCTTCCTTGGTGGCGGATGCCAGGGGAGGGGACTCCCGGGGAGGGGTCTGAAAATGGAGATGGGGGGCTGAGAGGGAGAGAACATGACAGAGGGAGAGGGGAGGTCTAGAACCCCCGCCCCGCATCCTGGGCTCCCAGCTGGGGTGATCCCATGTTCCCGCTCTAGAACGATCTAGGACATGACTTGGGTCTCCCAGCTCAGGTGTGGTGGGGATAGACACCGTCACCCTCTTATAGACCAGCCCCCCACCCCATTGCTTCTAATCTTGCGCAGATCTAGAGCAAACTCCATCACCATGGTGATGTTATCTAGAACTGACCGCCACAGCCAGCCTTCAGGACATGTGCTGTGGTCTTTAAGGAACACCACATCCCATCCCTACGCCAAAGTGATCTAGAACAACCCAGATAGGAAATACAAGGCATGATTCAAAACTTTGGTGACCAATCTAGAAACAAGAGGTGCCAGTGATAGTGTAGAACATGTCACCAACCCTACCAACACTACGTGCTACTGGAACAGGCCAGTGCACAATCTAGACCCTGCTGTTATAATCTAGAACTTCTCCTGAGGATAGCTCCTGAGGGAGGCCTGCTGGTTTGGAGGCTAGAGCCAGTCCCTGTGGGAAGCCTCTGGCATCTGACCTAGAAAAGACCTCTGGTCTCCGCCTCTTTGCCATCAGCCATCACACAAGTTCTAGGACTAAGCTCCTATTCGACACAATCTAGAGCAACCCCAAGTGCCCGCTTTGCCACACAATCCAGAGCGAGCCCCCTATCTCTGGGGGACACTCCATCTCCTTGCAACGATTCTCACCAGCAGCCCCCTGTCGCTCTGCAATCTAGAACGAACCCTCCAGCTCCTGGATGTGATCTAGAAGGTCCATTCCCCTTGCCTTGTGTTCTAGCCCATGCGCTCACTGCTGAGATATCATCTGTTGCAGCCCCCAGTACCTCCCTCTGCGATCTACACCGCTCCAGAGACCTGGTGTAATCTAGAACATGCTCTGGGACAGTCCAGAACCCCACCCCTCTTTGTGCTAAAATCTAGAGCTCCCTCGGCCCTTCCCAGAAATGTCCTAGAATGAGCCTTAGGGTCTGGAGTCTACAGGAAGCTCCCTTCTCCCATGCATGATCTAGAACAACTTTCCCAGCATCCCTGCTCTTCCACCGGATTCTGGAAGAAACCCACCCAGCATAGGGAGAATCTAGCATGACCCACCCTGCACCCAACCCCAGACCAGTTTCCTGCTGTCTTTTCTCTGCAGCGTGTGCTAGACAATAATTCCTTGCACTCTCCAGATCACCCTGATCTAGAACGTCTCTGATCCAGAACACAGTTGAAAGGAGATTTGAGTTGAGAAAAGACTTTGTATGTGATCCTGCCCTGTTCACCTGCCTGACCTCCTCCTCCAGCTCTGCTGGTGCCCCTCAATCCAGGCCTGCAACCCCCCCAGCTCTGCCCCAAATCCAGTCTGTGGGGTCTAGATCCGCATGTACGGTGTGGGGCAGGGGCATTAGAGGCAGGGTCCTCCTGCGGGGTTTGCTGCACCGTCTCCTGGGCAGCAGGATCGGACCTGAACTTGCTCTGCTCTGGAGCAGCACGGGAGCAGGGGGGAGGACGGAAATCGGTGAACTTTATCTGTGGATCAATCCAGACCAGTGCTTGAGAGCCGATTCCGGAGCCCAGCTTCCATGCTGGGTTTTAAACCTGTGTTTTATTTAAATAAAATGGAAAATTTGACAGTCAATGAGTGGCCGGCCTGGAATGGTTTTCTTATGTGGCCCGACCGAGACTGCCCCCCCAACCCCATTCCATCACACGGACCGTCTGACCTAGATGGGGGACCCCACTTTGCACAGAGCCCCAGACAGAGCTGAGGGCCCCGTCACACCGGGCACTGCACAGACAGATCGTGAGAGACCGTCCCTGCCCTGGGGCGTTCGGAGGGTCCACCAAATCTGGATCATTCGTCCCATTTAACAAGTGGGGAAACTGAGGCCCAAAGGCAGATGAGAATTTCCCAACGTTACACGGGAAAGATGTTTCCTTTAAGTAAGCATCAAATAGCCCCAGGGAGTCCAGTAGAATATACCAGTCTGCCCCTGCCCCCCACAACTCTGCCGGCTCTCCTCACTCCTGACCCGCAGCTCCCTGCCAGCCCAGCCCTGGGCTCCCCCCACCACTGGCTATGCCCCATGTGTCTGTGAGTCCAAACCAGCGCTTAGGGACACGTTGTCACAGATGCGGCAGAATCAGGATTTATTTGACAGGCTCTGTGGAAATGGGGTTTCTTCCTCCAGGCGAATGAGGGGGTCAGTCTTTGGGGGGGCGTTTCCTCGGGGGGCCAGTCACAGCAGCTTGGGGGGCTGGCAGAGAGGCAGGAAAGGAACAGAGAAAGGCCTGAGATGGAAAACCGTCTGAGCCTTCAAACAATGACAATTTCAGCATCCAATGGGAAACATGGGCCCCGCAGAGCCCCCCCGAGTTGGTGCGGTGGGAGAGACCCAGGAGATCTGCCCCCACAAACTTCAATAACAGCCACTACCACTCCCACCAGATATGGGGAGTCGGTCTCTGGAGGCCAGGCGGGTGGGGGGGGGAGCGGGAAATCTGGTTGAGACCTGGCGCACTCCAGCCAGGTCAGTGGGTGTGGGGCCCCTGGGAAGGGCAGGGAATGGGGGGGGGCCCTGAGGCTCAGCTCACCTGGCAGTGGGTCAATCAGGAATCCTGAAGCTGGCAGGTGTCTAGGGGGCGGAGAAGAGGGAGAGAGTTAGAGGTGTGTGTGTGTGGGGAATCACCCCATGGGGTGGGAAGGGGAGAGAGATTTCGGGGTGGGGTTGTGTGTCAGTGAGCATTTTGGTGACCCAATAACCTACCCCCAATTCTCTTCCATGCCCCCCAAACCTCCCCATCTCCCCAACACCTGCCCAACCCCCTCCTGACCCCCCAAACCTCCCCCACAACTTCCCTTCTTCCCAGCGCCTCTCAAACCCCTTCCCCTAAATCTACCCCCAAAACCTCCTCCCTCTCCCAACCCACCCCCTTCCCCCCAAGCTAATCCCACTGGCCAATGGGGTGGGGAGGGACCCCCCCAAAGACCCCACTCATCCGGGTGTTACCTTGGCTGCGGGGGATAAGCAGGAATTCTTCCATGTCCAGGCAGTAGGCTTGGTTCCGGAAATCCTCAATGCACTCACTGGCCAGGTGGGGGGTGCGGGCTGGGGGACAGGGAGAGAAACCTCAGAACCAGGATAGAACCCAGGAGTCCTGGCTTCCAGCCTCCCGGCTCTCACCCCCAGCCCCCACGCCCCTCCCGGAGTCAGGGAGAGAACCCAGGAGTCCGGGCTCCCACTCACAGTACAGCAGGATTCTTTGATAGTCTCGGTCACTTTCCTGGACAATGATGGTGTCTGGACACTTGCTGGAGAACAGCTCGGTTCTCATCCCTGGCCGGCCTGTGAGGGGGGAGACAGAGCCAGGAGCTGGGGGCTGCAGGTCAGGAATGAGGGTCTCCGACAGGGCTTGGAGGGGGCCCAGGGCTGGGCTGGCAGGGGGCTGCAGGTTGGGAGTCAGGGGCATCAGCAGAGCTGGGGGGGAGCCCAGGGCTGGGCTGGCAGGGGGCTGCAGGTCGGGAGTGAGGGGCACCGGCAGCACTGGGGGGGCAGGGCTGGGCTGGCAGGGGGCTGCGGGTTGGGAGTGAGGGGCACCGGCAGCACTGGGGGGGCAGGGCTGGGCTGGCAGGGGGCTGCGGGTTGGGAGTGAGGGGCACCACTCACCTTCTGTGGCCAGGTCCGTGCTCCCTTCCTTAAGCAGATAAATCCAGGATCTGGGCATGCAGCCCCCTGATTTCCTGGGTGGGGGAAGAGGGGGGGTCAGCTGGAGGGGACTTTGGGGAGCCAGGTGGAGGGGGGTGGCTGGACACTGGGGAGCGTGGGAGGAGGGGCCACTGAGCGTCCCGTCTGACAAGCTGCCAGCCCCATCCTCTCAGCCACGCCCAGAGCCCCACAGAGGGGCCCGAGCCCCGCCCCACCGATGGCCGGAAACCGATTTGGGGCGAGCTGCCCGGCTCATCCCGCTGCGAACCACCCAAAGGGGGTTGTGGCCCCTTGGAGCTGGAGGCCGAGTCCTTCCCCACCCTGTGTCTGGCATCCGTGTGGCCTGGGGGAAGTGGGTAACAGCCGGCCGGGACGACGCACAGAGACATCCCACGGCCACCGCCCCACCCGCCGAGGTCCTTCAGAGGGAGAAAAGTAAAATCCCTGGAACCGGGGGGATCCCTTCCTGACCCACCAGTGAGACCCTGAAGCCTGAGCATTGGGCACGGCCAATGGGGCGTGCCCTGGAGTGGGGGGGCTGGAGGGGGTTGGGGGGCTGGGCCCCACTCACAGGCGGAGGGCGGCGCGGAGCTGCAAACGTTGGGGCTGGGGGCCCTGCCCCATGTGGAAGACGGAGCCGTCGGTGCCCGCGAAGGTCTTCAGGGCTGCAGGGGTGGCTGCTGCTGCAGCAATGAAGTGCCAGGTGCCCAGGTACTGCCAGGGGAACTGCGGGGGGTCAGGGTCTTGCAGAGACCCCCCCAGACCTCCCCAACAGCCGCCCCCCTGCACCTTCCCCCACAGAGACCCAAGTACTGGCTAGGAAACCCCACACCCTTCCCTGCCTCTCAGGGGTCCCCAAGCCTGATTCCCTGCCTTCCCCTGAGTTCCCCCCAACCTTCACTGCCCCCACCCCTGGGGATCCCCAGACACCCTGATCCTGGGAAGGGGTTTTTCCCCGGCCGACGCCCCAGTGCTAGCTACCTGGTCCCCGTCCAGCCTGCTGGCTGGCAGTGGGGCTGGGGGGGTGCATGGGCTCAGGGCGGTGATCAGGGCCCCGTACAGGTACAGCAGGTAAGACCAGGTGCGCTGGAACATGGCCGGTGAGGGCCGGGTTCGGGGCTGTCTGCAGGCCCTTGTCCCTCTGGCCGGCTCACCTTTGCCCCCCCGCCCACGTTAATCGGTAACTCGCCGGAGTCCAGAGTCCCGTGGGTGGGAGCGACCCCACGCCCACTGAGACAGGGGGGCCCTACGGTAAACAGTGCAGTGGGGGAGGGGCTCTGGGGGCCTCCAGGAGATCCAACAATAACGGCGCTTGCAGGAAACCTTGCAAGAACAGGGCCAGCAGCTTACATGAGACCCTACAATAATAAACCAGTGTGGGTAGCTGGGTGTTTGCAAGGGACCCCCTCCTTGCAATCACACTGAGCCTCAGGAGACCCTATAATAACAAGAAGAGGGCGGGCGGCTGATGCTTGTGAGGAACCCTACAATAACAAACCGGTGTGGATAGCTCTGTGTTTCCAGAAGCCCCTCCAAGAACAGGGCTGGCGCCGCCCGTAGGGTTTTGGGGGAGCCCTGTGGCTGGCAACTCTAGCGTGGCGGGCCCTACAATAACACACCCAAAGGCCGGCCCCTGCAGGGTTTCTGGGGCTTGGGAGTCGCACACACGAGCGAAGGGCGGCCAGGGCCATTTCGGTCGGCGATTAGGAGAAACTTTAGGAGAAACTTTCTCGCTCTCAGGGGCTAGAATCTGCCTCCGGTGGGGGGGGGGGGGGCGTCGTGGGATCCCCATCCCGGGAGGGTGTAAGAGCAGTTTGGACAAAGCCCCCTCAGGCCCGGCCTGGCCTCAGCACAGGGGGGCTGGACTTGGCGACGTCTCGGGGGCCCTCCCCACCCGGCGTCCTTAGTGTCTTGGGGGAAACGCTGCAATAACATAAACATGCCTGGGGCCTCTAGCGGTTTGGGGAGACCCTACAATAACACAAACAGGGAGGCATGCTCACCATTTTTGGGAGACCCTACAATAACATAACCATGCCCAGAGCCACTCGTGTTTTGGGGAGACCCTACAGTAACTCAAAGAGGAGTGAAAAGAAAAGGAGGACTTGTGGCACCTTAGAGACTAACAAATTTATTAGAGCATAAGCTTTCAAAGAGGAGTGGGCGTCCCCAGTGCTTTTGGGAGACCCTAGAATAACAAACCGGCATTCTCTGCCTCGCCAAACTCATTGCCCATAACAAAGATGGCGGATGAGGGGGTATTTCCCCCCCCCATAAAGTACAACATGTCCACCAATCAGGACTGGCAAAATGTGCCCTCAACAAATATGGTGGCAAACCGAGTGTCATAAGTATGTGCCCATAAACAAGATGGCCGCCGCTTGGCTTCGGCTCCTTGGAGCGCCACGGCGTTGTGTTCCAAAGATAGGTCGGGCAGGGGAAACACGTCACCATTTCCATGCCAACCTCCAAGATGGCCGCCGCGCTGCCCTCACCGCATGCGCAGCCCCATGGGTTCGCCCAGAAGAAAGATGGTGGACAAAGGCCTTAGTACGCAGGTGCGGGCGAGCGGGCGCCCTCGAGCCGGGTATAGTAGCCCGAAAACTGCCTGGACAAAAACTTCGCGATCGGAGGCGAACAAGCGGCATCCCCGCCGCAGAACGAACAGACCCGTCGGCTCGGAACCGGGGAGCGATCAAGGAACGAGCGGCGCGGGGGGGGAATTGTGGGCGAGTAGCTCCGTTTCACGGGGTATTTAATCAGGCGCCTGTCCCGGCAGGCCCGAGGCGAAGGACCCATAGCCGGGAGGGCGGGGAGCGCATGCGCAGTCGGGCGCAGCAGCAGCGGCGAGAGGCGGCTGGAGGGAGTCGCTCCAAGGAGGCGCCGGGTCCCGCGGCCGCTTCGCCCCGTTCCGAGCCCGCAGCGTCTCCCCGGCCGGGGGGCCCGGAAGTGTCTCCCCCCCACCGCGGCCGCCGGACCCCTGCGGGGAACCGGAAGTGGGCCCCTGGGGCTTGGGCGCCACCGGAAGTGGCTCCAGTTTGACCGGAAGTACCCGCCAGCGAGGCCGGGGGGCGGGGCCAGTTGGACTTGGAGCCCCTCCCCCTCCCCCCGCCGAGAGGGGCCCTTGGAGCGGGGTGAGCCTCGGCGCGACCGGGGGGGGCCAGCCTAGGGCGGGTCACGTGGGGGGGGGGCGTCGTGCATCGCTGGAGCTTTGCTGGCTGGGGCTGGCCCCGCGTTTGTCCCCCCCGCGCAGGGGGGCAATGTCGGGTGGGGGAGGGGCGTCGCTGGGGGGTATTTCTGCCGGGGGGGGAGGTGTCACGTTCAGCGCCCTGCGGGGGTGGGGGCTCCCTGCAGGTATCGCGGGGCGGCGGGCGTAAGGAGTGTGGGGGGCGGGGCGGGGGTTTAAGGGGTTTGGGGGAGGGGCCGGGGTGTAAGGAGTATGGGGGGAGGGGCGGGGGTGTAAGATGGGGGAGGGTGTGGGTATAAGGTGAGGGGGTGGGGGTGTAGGGGGGCACGTTTAGTGCCCCCGGGGGCAGCTGATCTGGGACCCGAATGCGTAACCTGCTCTCCCATGACAGGAGCCGGCGCCATGGCGGAGCCGGAGAACCTCGAAGTGATGGTGAAAACGCTCGACTCGCAGACCAGGACCTTCACCGTAGAGGCGGAGGTGAGAGGTTGGGAGGCTGCTGGGTGTGGCTCAGTCCTGGGCCATCTCCCTTGGGGGTCGGTGCTGGCCCCAGTCCGGCGCTAAGGGATGCTCTGCGTCGGCCCATTTGGCTGTTTGGCAGCTCCTGCGTCCCACCCCAGAGCCAGTCGCATCTTAGCCTCAGGCGAGATGTCCCTGTATAACCAGCTCCCCCACCCCAGAGGGGCTGCATTCAATGGGTAGCGACGCTAGAGTGTGAGCTGAGAAGAGAGGAGGTGCTTGGCGCGGATTTGACCCCACTGGTTCTTGCCCCTTTCCCCTGTAGGTGACCGTGAAGGAGTTCAAAGAGCACATTGCGGGCTCAGTAAATATCCCTGCAGAGAAACAGCGTCTGATCTACCAGGGACGAGTCCTGCAGGATGACAAGAAGCTTAAAGAATATAGTGAGTGTGGGGGCTGCGGGTCAGGAGTGAGGGGCACCGGCAGGGCTGGGCTGGCAGGGGGCTGCTGGTCTGGAGTGAGGGGCACCGGCAGAGCTGGGGTGGGGAGAGCCCAGGGCTGGGCTAGCCCAGGGCTGGGCTGAGTGAGGGGCACTGGCGGGGCTACTGGGGGCAGGCCTGGGCTAGCAGGGGGCTGCGGGTCGGGAGTGAGGGGCACCGGCAGAGCTGGAGGGGGTGGAGCCCAGAGGTTTGAGGTTTCGGTTTCACCCCCCCTTTGTTTCTTCTTTCCAAGATGTTGGGGGCAAAGTGATCCACTTGGTGGAACGTGCCCCTCCCCAGACTCAGTCACCCTCCTCCGGGGGTCCCTCTGGAGCTAGCTCGGCCTCAGCCCCCCACAATGGCATCGGCGGCCGGGGAGCCGGTGCCACCGTCCACGACCGTAATGCCAACAGCTACGTCATGGTCGGGACCTTCAATTTACCAGTCAGTATTATGGACCCCCAGCCGCCCTCACAGGTGAGTTCCTGCCAGGGGGTGCCGTGCTGCATGGGGCTGGGGGGGCCTCTCCCCGGCTGTCAGTGCTAGCCCCAGTGTGCCGCCGGGGGTTGGTTCCTAAAAGAGGCAGGTTCTCTCTCTTCTCTGGCAGTTTGCTTCGGTTTATTCTCTGTGGTTCTGTGACAGGTGTGAGATCTTCTAGCCAGCGTGTGTCAAGAAGTGTGATGGACGGGTGGGAACTCGGGACTCCTGGGTTCTGTCCCTGGCTCTGGGGGAGGAGTGGGGGCTAGTGGGTTAGAGCAGGGGGAGCTGGGAGCCAGGATTCCTGGGTTCCGACCCAGCTGGGGGAGGGCAGGACGGGTCCGTGGAGCGGTGATGCAGGTGGGAGTCTCTATCCACCTCCCCCTTGCGCTCAGTGTCTGTGGTCCCTCTCCCCTTTCTCTGGTTTTATTTATTTTTCTCTTTCTTTTCCTGTTTTTATTCCATTCCTCTTTTCTTGTTTTCTTTGGTTTTCTTCATCTCTTCTTCCTTCGCTCCCATCTCCTTCCCTTAAGATCGACGGATCCTCTGTGGATGTTCATATTAATATGGAACAGGCGCCCATACAGGTACTGGAGGCGGATGGGCGGAGGGGTGAAAGGTCAGCAGGAGGGTTGGGGGGCGGGGGGCTGTTCCAAGGCCACTGGGGGATTCTGGGAAGGGTTAGAGAATTGACAGAGCACAAGGGGGTTCTGGGTCTGAACCAATGAAATTCCCTCCTGGAAATCTTCTTTCCTTTGGGGGCAGGGCTAAAGAGGACAGGAAAGAGCTCAGGGGGCCCATGGGGCTGATCCTGGGGTTACTTGGCTGGATAGTTCAGGGGTCTCATCGGGGGGTGGGGGATACTGGGCAGGTGGGGCCATGGATCTCATCCAGGAGGCAGGGGTCCCAGGCTGGATGAGCTGGCCAGGGGGCGGGTCTCAGGCTGGGCTGGTCCTGGGGGGGGGGGGTGTCTGGACTGGGGGTCCTGTTCTGGCTGGTCCCGGGCTAGCTGGGTCCAAGGTTCTGGTCTGGGAGTCCCGGGCTAGCTGGACTCGGGGGTCTGGACTGGGGGGCTCTGGGTCGTGGTCAGGGGACCCTGTGCTGCACTGGCCCGGGGGGGGTGTGCGTCCCTGCCTGCCTGGGCCTGGGGGTCTGGTCTGGGTTAGTACCAGGCTGTGTCTTCATGAGCTGCACTCCCAGGTCCAGTCCTGACCCGGCCCCTGCCCTGTCGTTCCAGAGCGAGCCCCGCGTCCGGCTGGTGATGGCGCAGCACATGCTCCGAGACATGCAGGGCATCCTGGGCCGGCTGGAGGTGAGTCCCAGGCTCTGAGCCCTGACTGGGGGGGAAGGAAAGAGTCCCCGGCTCTGAGCTCCGTGTCTCTCTCTTTAGGGTCGCACCAACGGGCAGTCCCAGCCCACGCCAGAGAACGCCCCCCCGGTCCCCGACGAGCCGCCGCCCTCCACCAGCCCTGACCAGCGGGAGCCCATGGAGGCAGCTGATTCGGACCCCCCAGCCGTGCCTGGCGAGGAGAACCCCCAGCCTGGGCCGGAGCCAACCCCGGCTGCTGAAGGGGCCCCCAAGTAAGGACAGGCCTGAGTGGGTGGGGTGGGGATCGGGGCCCAGGCGCCCACTGAGCCCTGTCTCCCGTCTCCCTGCAGCCACCCAGCGCCGGCCGAGTACGTGGAGGTGCTGCTGGAGCTGCGCAGGGTAGAGGAGCAGCTGCAGCCCTTCCTGCAGCGATACCAGGAGATCCTGGCCACAGCCAGCACCACTGACTACAACAACAATGTAAGGGCTAGTTACACCCCCTCGCTCCCCCGGGGCAGTGAGAATGGGATGTGCCGGGCCCGTCCCCGGAAGAATGGGACGTTCTGAACCTCCCCACCCCGAGAGTGGGATGGTCCAAGTCATCTCCTCCCCCCCGCCATGAACTCCCCCCCCCCCCCCATTCTGGTGAGAATGGGATGGTCCAAATTATGCTCTCCCCAGTCCATGAATGGATGGCAGGATCCAAACCCCCTCTCCCCACAAGTCCGTTCTAACCCTTGGGGATGGTCCAGGTTCCCACCCCCTGCTGCCAGGTGTTCGATTGGCTAGAACCCGAGCAGTTCATTTTTGGGAGTAGGGGTGTGAGAGCATTATGGGTCATCCCACGCAAGGGGGCGGGGATTATTTGGACTCTGAGATGGCTGATACTATGAACAGGGCGATGTGGACCCAGAGCTGGGTGGTACCATGGATGGGATGTTGGGGGGGGGAGGTGGGCGATACCATGGCCGGCAGGGGGGCACTGCAGGAGCTGACCGTGCCCCCTTCATTGGCAGACGGAGGGGCGTGAGGAGGACCAGCGCATCATCAACCTGGTGGGGGAGTCGATGCGCCTGCTCGGGAACACCTTTGTGGCCCTGTCTGACCTGCGCTGCAACCTGTCCTGCAGCGCCCCCCGCCACCTCCACGTGGTCCGGCCCATGTCCCACTATGCCGCCCCCATGGTGCTGCAGCAGGCTGCCATTCCCATACAGGTGAGCTGGGACATGGGACCCAGGCGTCCGGGCCAGCACCCGCTCCTAGGGGGCCTCACAGCTCTTGGGGAGGGGGATGGACCCAGGAGACCGGGCTGACTCCTCCAGGGAGGGTCGCAGCCCCAGGAAGGGAGGGATGGACCCAGGAGTCTGGGATGGGCCCCCTAATTACTTATCTGTTCACAGATCAACGTTGGTACCACAGTGACCATGACGGGGAACGGTGCCCGCCCCTCCCAGCCTGGCTCCGAGGGACCTGCCTCCACCCAACCCTCCCCCCCAGCCCCGGCCGGAGCCCCCAGCCCCGGGGAGGCAGGCCGGGGCCCAGAGAGCCAGCCGTCCCCCGGGGTGGCCCCAACTCAGACCCAGGGCTCCCAGACCAGCCACCCCCGGGTCATCCGCATCTCCCACCAGACCGTCGAGCCCGTCGTCATGATGCACATGAACATACAGGGTTAGTGTGAGACCCTCTGGGGGATGCTGGCTTGGGGGTCGGAGCAGGGGCCGCCAGCCCCAATCCAGCCTTAGGGGGGCCCCGGAATGGGACACGGGGCCTTTCTGCTCCAGAACTTCTGGGTTTGATCCTGGCTTAGGCTGGGTGACGGATACAAGTCCTGGGTTAATCGCCTGTTTCTTACCCTCAGACTCTGGCTCCCAGGCACCAGGAGGCGGCTCCGGGGGCACCATTCCCACGGGCACCGCTGGACCAGCCGGGCATGGCCCCGGCATGGGTAAGATGAGCCCATGGCTGGGCTGGCAGGGGCTGTAGGTCAGGAGTGAGGGGCACCGCAGAGCTGGGGGGGCAGGGCTGGGCTGGCAGGGGGCTATGGGTCAGGAGTGAGGGGCGCTGGGGGGGCAGGGGCTGCGGGATGGGAGTGAGGGGCACCGGCAGAGCTGGGGGGGCAGGGGCTGCGGGTCGGCAGTGAGCGGCGCTGGGGGGGCAGGGGCTGCGGGATGGAGGGGCAGGGGCACCGGCGGGGCTGCGGGTCGGCAGTGAGGGGCGCTGGCGGGGTGGGGGCAGGAGCGGTTGCGGTGGCTCACCAGCAGGAGGCGCTGGGCTGTGGCGCTGCCTGTGAACCCGGCTGTTCCCCTCTCCCCTGCAGGTGGCGCCGCGCACGTGCCCCTGCCCCCGGAGTTCATGCAGGCCGTGGCCCACCAGATCACCCAGCAAGCCATGGCGGCCGCGGCTTCCGCAGCCACAGGTGGGTGCGGCCAGCGGGGGGCAGCGGGGGGCCGCTCCGCCCCAGAGGTGGCTGCGTTCTCGCCCCGGCCGCTCACTGTAACCCGGTTCCTTCCTTTGCCACAGGCCAGCAGGTCCCTGGCTTCCAGTCGGCCCCGACCCGCGTGGTGATTGCCCGGCCCTCGGCCCCGTCCGCTCGGCCCACCCACCCGGGGGCCCCCCAGGCGCCAGGACCCGGGGTGAGAGCCCGGCTGCAGGGGGCGGGGAACGGGGCATGGGGCCTGTCCCTGCTAGGGGGCCTGGCTGGCTCAGGGGGGCAGGAACAGGACATGTCCCCTTTTGCCTGTAGGGGGTGGCGACACCCATCCGGCCCCAGGGCAGAGACTGACTGGCTTGGGGGTGGGGAATGGGACATGGGGCTGGCTCGGGGGCTGGCATGGGGCCTGTCCCTACTAGGGGGCGCTGGCTCCGGGGTAACGTCCATCTCCCTCTAGACCCCTGGCGTAGGAGGCAATGCCTCCCTGGCACAGATGATTAGCGGGCTCGTCGGGCAGCTGCTGATGCAGCCGGTTCTCGTGGGTAAGTCTCTGCCCCATGCGTCTCCTTTGGGGTGGGGTGGGGGGCAGGAATTTGGGGCCGGGTATGGGGGCTGTTCTCGCCCCTTGTCTTGCACCATAGGGGTTGGGAGGGGCGGTGGTGGTGAGAGGTGCTGGGGTCACGTGTGGGGCAGGCTGTAGGAAGTGTGTGTGTGTGTGGGGGGTTGCAAATGGAGATGATTATGGAAGGGGGGTGGTGGTGGAATCCAGGGAGCAATGGGGGGGGTGAGGCAGGGGGTAAATTGGGATGGGGGGGCAGGGGGCATCATGGGAAGGGGAGGGGTAGGGCCTTGAGTGCTAATTCTGCCCCTCCCAGCTCAAGGCAGCGGCTCCTCTTCAGCGACGTCTTCCACCACCACCACCACCTCGTCGGCCTCCTTCCCGGCCCCGGCCTCCCCACCCACGGCCTCGGCCAGCGCTGCTACCACCAACACGGCCACCACAGCGGCGGGGGGCAGCTCTGCCGGTGCGCCAGGGGGCCCCGTGCCCTCCGCCTCCTCCTTGGCCCAGCCACCCCCGCCTGCCGACGACCTCCACTTTTCCCAGCTTCTGGGCAACCTGCTGGGGGCAGCGGGCCCGGGCGTGGCCGGCGTGGGCTCCCCCACCATCACTGTGGCCATGCCCGGCATGCCTGGCATGCCCGCCTTCCTGCAAGGCATGACCGATTTTCTGCAGGTGAGTACTGCCCATCCTGAGGCATTCTGGGTAAGGTCACTTTCCCCCCACGTGCTTGACTGGGCAGCCTGCCAGAGCCATCCTTGACTACCGTCTCTTTCTCTTCTCCAGGCCACGCAGATGGGGGCTGCCCCTGCGCATGTGCCGGAACAGGCTCCGCCCCCTGCCCCTCCTCCTCCTCCACAGCCAGAAGCCCCTCCAGCTCCTGCCCCGCCCCTGCTGTCAGAGCGGCTGTCAGGCGGGGAGCGGGGACGGGGCCGCCCCCCTGGGGGCCCCGAGGCCCTGACCCCCGAGTTCTTCATCAGTGTGGTGCAGGGGGTGCTGTCGTCCATGATGGGCTCGCTGAACGCCCAGCAGGGCAGCACCGAGAGCATCGCCAGCTTCATCCAGCGCCTCAGCGGCACCACCAACCTCTTCGAGCCGGGCGCCGAGGGGGCCATTGGTGAGCCCCCCTCCTCGGCCAGGCCCCGCCCCTCCTCCCCCACCCTGGGCGGCTGGGCCCCGCCCCTTCCTGGCGGCCCCACCCCCTCAGGGCTGCTGGGCTCTACCCCTTCTGGCCCCCCCCCGCCCCTTGCCAGGCCACATTACTCCTGGCTTCCCTCGCCCGCCCCCACCGCCTGGCCTTGCCCCCCGCATCCCCACGGCCGGGATTCTCTCCCCCCAGCGCCCCACGGGGGTGTCCCGCTGCCCCACTCCCCCCTGTCTGTTCCCAGGCTTCTTCGGGGACCTGCTCTCGCTCATCTGCCAGAACTTCTCCATGGTGGACGTGGTGATGCTGCTCCACGGGCAGTTCCAGCCGCTGCAGCGCGTCCAGCCCCAGCTGCGCCGCTTCTTCCACCAGGAGTACCTGGGGGGGCGGGAGCCCTCGGACCACAACGTGCGGGTGAGGGGCCCCCCGAATCTCCCTGAGCCCCCCGAATCCCCCTCCCGCTTCTTCCACCAGGAGTACCTGGGGGGCCGGGAGCCCTCGGACCACAACGTGCGGGTGAGGGGCCCCCCGAATCCCCCGCCCGCTTCTTCCACCGGGAGTACCTGGGGGGGGGCGGGAGCCCTCGGACCACAACGTGCGGGTGAGGGGCCCCCCGAATCCCCCGCCCGCTTCTTCCACCAGGAGTACCTGGGGGGCCGGGAGCCCTCGGACCACAACATGCGGGTGAGGGGCCCCCCGAATCTCCCTGAGCCCCCCGAATCCCCCTCCCGCTTCTTCCACCAGGAGTACCTGGGGGGCCGGGAGCCCTCGGACCACAACGTGCGGGTGAGGGGCCCCCCGAATCTCCCTGAGCCCCCCGAATCCCCCTCCCGCTTCTTCCACCGGGAGTACCTGGGGGGGGGCGGGAGCCCTCGGACCACAACGTGCGGGTGAGGGGCCCCCCGAATCCCCCGCCCGCTTCTTCCACCAGGAGTACCTGGGGGGCCGGGAGCCCTCGGACCACAACGTGCGGGTGAGGGGCCCCCCGAATCTCCCTGAGCCCCCCGAATCCCCCTCCCGCTTCTTCCACCGGGAGTACCTGGGGGGGCGGGAGCCCTCGGACCACAACGTGCGGGTGAGGGGCCCCCCAAATCTCCCTGAGCCCCCCGAATCCCCCTCCCGCTTCTTCCACCGGGAGTACCTGGGGGGGGGGGCGGGAGCCCTCGGACCACAACGTGCGGGTGAGGGTCCCCCCGAATCCCCCGCCTGCTTCTTCCACCAGAGTACCTGGGGGGCCGGGAGCCCTCCAACCACAACATGCGGGTGATGGGCTCCCCCCAAATCCCCCGCACACTTCTTTAGGGGGGATGGG
Organism: Dermochelys coriacea; assembly: GCF_009764565.3. Classification (NCBI taxonomy): domain Eukaryota; kingdom Metazoa; phylum Chordata; order Testudines; family Dermochelyidae; genus Dermochelys; species Dermochelys coriacea. Next base: position 38,832,262 of record NC_050081.1, on the reverse strand, counting down.
AGCCCTTGGACCACAACGTGCAGGTGAGGGGTCCCCCGAATCCCTCCGCCCCTGCTCCTTACGGCTCTTCTGCCGGTGCCTCTCACTCCTGCCCCCCCAGCCCTGGCTGCCCCCACAGCTAACCTATGGTTGCTTCCCCAGGTGGCCACCCACAGCCTGATCACCGGCCTGCAGGAATACATCCGTGAGAGCTTCGTAAGTGTTCGCCCCCAGGCTGGGGGGGGCTGCGGGTTGGGAGTGAGGGGCACCACCTCCCCTTACACCCCCTAGCTGTGGGGGGCCCCTGCTCTCCCCCCATTCTGTTCAGAGGTGGCCTGGGGACAATGGGGGGCAGGAGGGAACAGTCCCCCTTTAATGTGTGTGAGGGGATACCGGCTGGGTCTGGGTTGGGTGAGGGGTCCCCACGGTCTCATTGGTGCCCCCTCCCCCCCAGGCCTCGGTGCGGGTGCAGGACGGGGTCGACATCACCCGGACCAACCTGGAGTTCCTGCAGGAGCATTTCAGCCGCATCGCCACCCACATCCTGCGTTGTGCCGGTGAGGGGGAGCTCTGGGGGATGTGGGGCTGTAAGGGGTCCCTGCAGGGTGGGGGGCCTCCCTGTAGGGTGGTGGGAGGTTGTTGGGGGCTGGGGGGCCTCCCTGCAGGTTGGGGGTTCTGGGTGGGGGCTGTAGGGGGTCCCTGTAGGGTGGGGGGAGGTCACTGAGGGTGGGGGTTCTGGGGGGTCCCCAGGCCTGGCTCTCAGCCCCCTCCTCTGTCCCCCCAGACCCCACCTTCGGGTGCCGGCTGCTGGAGCTGTGTAACCAGGGGCTGTTTGAGTGCCTGGCGCTGAACCTGTACTGCCTGGGGGGGGAGCGGGCCGCCCTGACCGCCGTCATCAACGACCGCATCGTGAGTGCCCCCCTGGGACCCCCGCCCCCTGGGACCCCCGCCCAGGGACATCCCCCCACATGCAGGACAGCCCCACCAGGGATCCTCCCTGCCCCCATAACCCAGAGGTGCCTGGTCAGGATTGTGTAGCTGTGTTGGAGGGGGGGGCACATCTCCCCCTGCTGGCTGGGGGGGTCTGGGTGGGGCAGTGCCAGCTGGCAGAGGATGGCGTTGGGGGTGGGGGTGCTGGGTGGGCAGGCGGGTGGTGGCCAGTGGGGGACATCTGGGGAGGCAGTGCCGCCTGGCTTGGGGGGGTGGTGCTGGCTGGCAGGTGGGACTGGGGGGGTCAGGCGAGTGTCACTGACCCCCCCGCATCCTGTAGCAGCGGCTCTCAGCAGATGTGAACCGCTCGGTGGTGAGTCGGCAGGTGGGGGGGAGGCAGGGGGCACTGGGGGGCGTTGCTGACCCCCCTGTCCCGCAGCGGCGGCTCTCGGCGGACGTGAACCCCTCGCTGGTGAGCGGGCATCAGGGGGAGGTGGGGGGCACTGGGGGGCGTTGCTGACCCCCCTGTCCCGCAGCGGCGGCTCTCGGCGGACGTGAACCCCTCGCTGGTGAGCGGGTATCAGGGGGAGGTGGGGGGCACTGGGGGGCGTTGCTGACCCCCCTGTCCCGCAGCGGCGGCTCTCGGCGGACGTGAACCCCTCGCTGGTGAGCGGGTATCAGGGGGAGGTGGGGGGCACTGGGGGGCGTTGCTGACCCCCCTGTCCCGCAGCGGCGGCTCTCGGCGGACGTGAACCCCTCGCTGGTGAGCGGGCATCAGGGGGAGGTGGGGGGCACTGGGGGGCGTTGCTGACCCCCCTGTCCCGCAGCGGCGGCTCTCGGCGGACGTGAACCCCTCGCTGGTGAGCGGGTATCAGGGGGAGGTGGGGGGCACTGCGGGGCGTTGCTGACCCCCCTGTCCCGCAGCGGCGGCTCTCGGCGGACGTGAACCCCTCGCTGGTGAGCTGGCTGACGGCCATGATGGGGCTGCGGCTGCAGGTGGTCCTGGAGCACATGCCCGTCACCGAGGAGCAGGTGCTGCCCTACGTCCGCCAGCTGGGCGAGGCCCCCCAGGTACGGCCCGGGCAGGGGGTGGGGAGGGCGGGGGGCAGGACCCCCCGTGTCCCCTCTGACCCTCCCCCCTCTGTGCAGCTGGCGCCAGACGAGCCCATGGAGGTGCAGGCGGCCGAGCAGCCCCCCGGAGCCATGCAGGTAGTGGGGGGCGCGCTGGGGGGGTCCCCACTGTGAGCTGCGGGGGCGGACCATTGGGGGGCATCCCTGCCATCTGGGGGGGTTGCTCGGGGGGGGGTTCCTGCTGTGTGCGGTGGGGGCTGCATGGGGGGCTGTCAGGGAGCGGTGGGGGAGTCCCTGCTCTCTCTCACCCCCCACCCCCGCGGTTGCAGCGGGACAGCACGGCCTCGCCGGCCCTGGCCACCATGGCGGAGGAGACGCTGGCGCGGTGCCCGGAGCCGGAGCAGGGGGAGCTGCCGGGGGAGCCCCCACCCGACGCCGAGCCCTGGGCAGCAGCCGTGCCCCCGGTGAGTGCCAGCGCTGGCTGGGGAGGGGGTGCTGGGCTGGGGGCCCCCCATGTCTGACCCCCCGTCTGTCCCCCCAGGAGTGGGTGCCCATCATCCGCGAGGACATCCAGACCCAGCGCCGGGGGAAGCAGCAGCCGCCCCTGAGCGACGCCTACCTGACGGGCATGCCAGCCAAACGCCGCAAGGTGAGCCCCCTAACTGCCCCCCACCCGCCCCCTGAGCAACACCTACCAGACGGGCACGCTGCCCAAACACCGCAAGGTGAGCCCCCCACCCGCCCCCTGAGCGACGCCTACCTGATGGGCAGGCCGGCCAAACGCTGCAGGGTGAGCCCTCCCTCGCCCCCCAACCACCCCGAGCAACACCTACCTGACGGGCAGGCCGGCCAAACGCCGCAGGGTGAGCCCCCCGCCTGCCCCCTAACCACCCCGAGCAACACCTACCTGACGGGCAGGCTGCCCAAACGCTGCAAGGTGAGCCCCCCGCCTGCCCCCTAACCACCCCGAGTGACACCTACCTGATGGGCAGGCCGGCCAAACGCCGCAGGGTGAGCCCCCCACCTGCCTGAAGTGATGCTTACCTGATGTGCAGGCCGGCCAAATGCTGCTAGGCCAGCCCCCTCCTGCCCCCCAACCGTGCTCTTCCTCCGCTGTGCCCCCAGACCATGCGGGGCGACGGCCCCCAGCTGCTCCTCTGCGAGGCCGTCAGCCGAGCCGCCAAAGCTGCTGGCGTCAAGCCCCTGAGCAGCAGCGAGAGCCTGAGCCGGGAGCTGGCGGAGCCAGGGCTGCAGGAGGGCTACCGGCAGCAGGTGAGGCCCCCTGGCCCCCCACTCCATCTGGGTCTGCCCCCATGGGTCTACTTCATCCAGCAACCCCCCCAGGTCTGCCCCATCTGGGACCCCTCCAGTACTACCCCCATGGGTCTGCTTTATCCAGCAACCCGAGACCTGCCCCCATGGGTCTGCTTCATCCGGCACCCCCTGAGCCCCCCTCCAGCACTGCCCCCATGGGTCTACTCGCTTGGCCTGCAGGCAGGCTGCCCAGCAGCAGGTGGGCCCCCGAAGGGATGTGGGGGGATCCACACTCATCCCTCCCCCCTTCTCTTCCAGCTCCACGCTGACCTCCAGAAGCGGCTGCAGGAGGATCCCAGCTTCAGCCCCCAGCGGTTCCCCAACGCCGACCGCGCCTTTGGGGATGAGGCCTAGGGGGTGCCACTGCCCTCCCCCCCACCCCCTATTTATCCCCCTTCCTCCTGCCCCTTGGAGTGAATAAAGCTGCGGGTCTTGTCTGTGCCAGGACTCCTGGGTTTGTGTTGCCAAGCCCATTATTGAGGCTGCCTGTACCTCAGTTTCCCCTGGGAACAGAGGGGTTCAGCTGGCAAAGAGGTAAATAGTAGGGGCCCCCTAGGGCCTAACCTCACCTACCCAGAGCCAATGCTTGGGTGTAAATCAGCTGTTACCCCTCAGGGGGTCAGAAAAATGACCAGGATGTTGGGAAATCCCTGGGGGGGGACATGGGGTGCAGCTGGGGTCATGGTAGCACCAAGCAATGGAGGGGGAGAGAATGGGACTCAGGAAGTTATTTGCTCCTGCACAAACGAGGGGTCACCCCCTGAAGGGAAGGGGCAGGTTTAACTGCAACCTGAGGCTGCATTTCTTTGCCAAATGCAGTCAGCCTGTGGAACTCCCTGCCACAGGATGTTGTGAAGGCCAAGTCCTGAACCGGGGTCAGAAGAGTAATAGCTGCCTTCCAGGAGGGGTGGTTCATCAACGGCTGGGCTGGAGGGACCCTGGGCTGACAGTCCCAGTGTAGACACCCCCCAGCAGGGCCTATAAGGCTCGTCCCTGCCCCCCCCCACTTTTCTTTTTTCAACCATTTATTTATTTTTTTAAACAGTTTTTCAGTTTATTTTGTAACAAACCTGCAGCATCCCCCCCCCCCCCCAGCCTCAGGGTGCCCTTCTCCCCCTGGTGGGGGGAGGGGAGAGACAGCCCCCTGCCCTACACATATATTTACACACAGCCAGGCAGGGGACCCCAACTCCTGCCCCCCCCAAATTAATTCAGGTGAATCAAAAACAAAACCAACTCCAGTTTTACATTCAGTGGGGGCAGGCCCCTCCCCACTCACTGAGGGGGAGGGGGAAGCAGGAACCCCCCCTGCCCAGGTCAGGTCTTGGCCCCCACCGCAGCAGGGGCTTGGCTAGCGCTGGTGGGCGAGGCCAGGATCCTGCTTGTCACTCTGGTTGGGGGGCCGGTGGGTGGGGGGCCCCTCGTGCGCCAGAGGGTGTCGCTCCCAGGGCCTGGGGGTCCAGTAGAGAACATCTGACTGAGAGACCTGGGGGGGAAGAGAGTCAGTCAGTCAGACACAGGTGGGGTACAACTTCCCCCCCCACGCAGATCTAGGCAGCCCCTCATGCCCCACCCAGGGGCTGGATTGGGACAGCGCCCCCCAGAGGGGAGAAGCCCTAAGCCAGCCCCCCATTCCTTGCCCAGGGGCCGGAGCAGGGCAGCGCCCCCCAGCAGGGAGAGACCCCGGGGCTGGGCCCTGGCTCACCGGTGGGCCACCATCCGGGCGCTGGCTGCGGCTGACCCCGGCGTAGCTGGATCCTGGGGCCCGGAGGTGGGAGCTGAAGGGGCCCACACAGGCTCTGTGGGGGAGAGGAGAGTAGGTGAGGAGTCCCAGTGGGAGGGGGCCCCCCCAGGGCTTAGCATCCCCCACTCCTACTCACCTGCCCACCGCTGGGGCTCGCCCCCCAGGATTGCTCAGCTTCCGGTACTCGGGGAAGGGCTTCATCTCCATGGGGTGCAGCTGTGGGGAAAGGGGAGCAGGGCTCAGCTAGGGCCCCTCCTATGCCCCCAGCCCCCCACCTCCACAAGCCGGGGACCCCCCCTTACCTCCGTGCGCCCCATGCCATGGGGGAAGGCGCGGACGGCTGAGGGGACCAGGCGCCCAGCCAGCTGCCCCGAGGGCCGCAGGGCCGGGGTGACGGGCACCAGGGGCAGCGGTGGGGGGGCTGCTGGCGCCCCCTGCTGCAGGGAGCCGAAGTTCACCACTGGGGGCAGCTGCGACTCCACCATGGGCAGCAGCATCTGCAGGGGGAGAGGGGTCAGCGCACAGGGGCGGAGCCAGCGAGCCAGGGGGCGGAGCCAGCGAGCTGGGGGCGGGGCTCACCTGCTGGGCAGGGCCCGGGCCCTGAAGGAAGTTGCTCTGGTTGGCCGGCGGCAGGGAGCCCGGGTAGAAATCCGAGGGGGGGTTCAGCTCCTGCCGCACCTGGGGGAGGAGGAGCCAGGGATCAGGGGCGGAGCCAGGCAAAGGGAGCCCCGCCCCCTCTCCCACCCACCCTCCATCTCCCCTGCCCCCAGAGACCCCTGTACCTGGAGCAGGGGCTGCTCGGGGCCCAGCTGGCTGCCGCAGAAGGGGGGGCTGTAGAGGAAGGGGGGGGCCGCCTGGTAGAGCAGCCCCGTGGCTGGCAGCTTGGCCAGCTCGGCTGCCTGCAGGGCCGAGAACTCCACGTACTGGCCCTTGAGGGCCACCCCCGAGAGCAGGGCCGAGCCGGGCAGGACGGGGGCCGCCGGGGAGCCGGGGGCCGGGCCAGGCTGCAGGTACAAGTGCTGGGATCTGCAGAGACAGACGGCGATCAGCAGAGACATGGACGGGAGACGTGGCTACTCGGGAATACGGGGACCCCTCCCCAGCACCAACACGCGGCGGGCTGGGGGGGGATACAGGGACCCCTCGCCCAGCACCGACATGTGGCTGCCTGTGAGGGGGGGGGATACAGGGACCCCTCGCCCAGCACCGACATGTGGTTGGCTGTGAGGGGGAGGGATACAGGGACCCCTCGCCCAGCACCGACATGCGGCTGGCTGTGGGGTCGGGGGAAATACGGGGACCCCTCGCTGACACGCGGCTGGCTGTGGGTGCGCGTGTGTGTGTGTGTGTGTGTGGGGGGGAATACAGGGACCCCTCGCCCAGCGCCGACACAAGGCTGGCTCTGGGGGTGGGGCAGACGGCTGGCCACAGGGGGACCCCTCGCCCGACGCTGATGTGCGTCTGACTCTGGGGCAGGGGGCCGGTCCCAAGGGACCCCCGCTCCCCCTTACCTGTACGGATGCAGAGAAGGGGTCCCCGAGCGGAAGCTGCCGGTGCTGTTGAGCTGGGACTCCACGGGGGGGCTGGGCACCTGCTGGGGGGGGCAGAGGGCGTGGGTCAGACAGATGGCCAGCCCCACCCGCCCAGCCCCCCGGCCAGCCCCCCTGCCCCGCCCCAGCCAGACGGAGGGTACCTGGGCCATGCTGGGCTGGCTGCTGTAGAAGAGCTCGGGGTAGGGCCGCTGGCTCTGCCCCCTCTCACCTGCAGGGGGAAGCAGTGAGCAGTGAGACCCAGGCTGGCCCCACAGCCCCCCAGTACCCCATGCCGCCCACCCCTACCTGAGAATGGCGAGGGCTCTGCCGGGAAGCCGGGGGCACAGGCCGCCGGCCCCAGGGCCAGGGATCTGGGCTCGCAGGGCCGCCCGGGCACAGGCTGGGGGGCCGTGCTGGGTCTGGGGGGCGGGAGCAGCTCCCACTCCCGGGACACGGCCGCCAGCTGGGGAAGGAAGAGCAGGAGGTGAAGCGCGCGACCTCTCCCAGAGCTAGCAGAGGACCCAGGAGTCCTGGGACTGCCCCTTCCCCAATCCCAACCCTCTCCCAGAGCTAGAACAGGACCCAGGAGTCCTGGCTCCCAGCACCCCTCAACCACTGAACCCCACCTCCTCCCAGAGCCAGGACAGGAGCCAGGCATCTGGGCGCCCCGCACTCACCCCCTCCGTGAGGCCCGGGGCCGGGGGCTCCTTGCCAGGTTTGCTGCCCTCGCTCACAAGCAGCCCCAGGTCAGTGTCCTGCGGGGACAGGAGCCAGGTGAATAGAACCCAGGTGTCCTGGCCCCCAGCCCCCACCCAGAACCAAGAGAGAACCCAGGTGTCCTGGATCTCAAGCCCCCCTGTCTCTAACCACTACATCCCCCTCCCTGCCCAGAGCCAGGGGAGAACCCGGCATGTAGGCTCCCATCCCCCACCCACTCTAATCCCCAGCCCCAAGTTAGGACCCAGGCGTCCGGGCTGCTGCTCACCTTGTCGCTGGCCCCGAACTGGATGGGGGGGCCGGGGCTGGGGGTCGCGGGCTCGGGGCCCCCCCCGCTCTCCCTGGCCATCTCGGCTCGCTGGGAACGCTCCGTCCCAATGGGGCCTGGGCCAGGAAGGGCCCGGGGGCTGCCAGCCTGCTGGGGAAGGGAGAGGTAAGTCATGGCCCCCTGCCATTCCTGTTCCCCCAGGCCCCAGCCCAGCCCCCCCCCCACCAGCAGATCAGCCCCCCCGTAGGGCCCCAGCCCCCCCTACCTTCTTGTCCTTGTGAGGGCTGGTGTCTTTGGGTGCTGGCCTCCTGCCCTGCTCCTTGGGCGCAGCCCCCTCGGCCCCAGGGGCGCCCTGTGTGCCCCCCACACCAGGCTCGGGGGTCGCCTTCAGGCCGCCGTCGGGGGAGCTGCGCTGGCTGCAGTTGGCCGACGAGACCTGGGAGTCGCTGCTGAGATCCACCCCGCTGTCCGATTGGCTCATCTGGGGGGGGGGGGAGAAATGGGTTGGGGGGCAGCCCCGACTGCCCGGGGAGAGCCCCTGCTGCCCCTGCCGCGCTCCTGCAGTACAGCCCCTAGCACTGCCCTGGGGCAGCCCTGAATGCCTGGGGAGAGCCCCCTGCTGCCCCCCGCCCCAATGCCCTCACCTCTGTGCTGACGACGTCTTCAAAGGCATTCAGTGGGTCGATCCAGGGCTCCACAGATCTGGGCCGGTAGGTTTTCCTGGGGGCACCTAGGGGGAGGGGGCAGAGCGCGGGTGAGGGGATCTATCGGTAGCCACCAAACTGCCCCTTGAGAAGGATCCAGCGGCCACAGCGCAACTGGGTCCTGCCCCCCAGCTCCTTACTGGATTGCAGCCGGCTCCAGATGTGGGGCGCCAGCCCCTCGGAGGAGCTGCTCCTGCCGCGCTGGCCCAGGTGGGCGCCGGGGGGGTCCTGCTTGGGGCCGGGGAAGCCGGGGCTGTGGGAATAGCCCAGCGGGTCCTGTGGGGGATGAAGTGTTAATGCCGCGGGGGGCAAGCGCTTGGGGGAGGGTCCCACTGGTTCCCACCATCCCCTCTCACCTCCTGCTTGTGGGGCCGGTCCCGGCGCCTGGGGAGGAAACCGTTAACCCCGGGGACGTCCCCCAGCCTGGCGCCCGACTGCAGCAGCTGGGACTTGGCCAGGAACGGAGGCTCTGAAACAGAGGGGCGGGGGGTCAGTGTGTCCCTGCCCTCTGGGGGACGCTGGCTCCCATCCGGCCCCGGGGCGGGGACTGGCTGGTCAGGGGGGCAGGGTCTACGCTCTCTAGGGCAGTGGGCTCCAACCTTCTTACACCCAAGATCATTTGTTGAGTTTAAGGGCAACCCAGGATCTCCCCCACCCCTCCCCCGAGGCCCCACCCTGCACACTCCATCCCCCCCTCTCCTTTGCTCACTCTCCCCCACCCTCACTCACACTAGGCTGGGCCGGGGGTGCAGGAAGGGGCGAGGGGGCTCAGGACATGGGGTAGGGGTGCCGGCTCTGGGCATGGGGTAGGGGTGCAGGAAGGGGCATAGGGTGCAGGCTCCAGGCGGGGATTCAGGGCAGAGGGTAGGGGTGCCGGCTCTGGGCAAGGGTTCAGGGCAGGGGGTAGGGGTGCAGGAAGGGGTATGGGGTGCAGGCTGCGGGCGGGGGCAGGGATGCAGGCTCTGGGCAGGGGCTCAGGGCTGGGGTAGGGGTGCAGGAAGGGATATGGGGTGCAGGCTCTGGGCAGGGGCTCAGGGCAGGGGTGCAGGCTCTGGGCGGGGGCTCAGGGCTGGGGTAGGGGTGCAGGAAGGGGTAAGGGGTGCCAGCTCCGGGCAGGGGCTCGGGCAGGCAGCTCCCGGTGGCCGGCGCAGCGAGGCTAAGGCAGGCTCCCCCCGCCTGCCCCTGGCCCCACACTGCTCCCCGAAGGGGCCAACCCACACCTGTGCACTCCCCTCTCTGCAGGCACCGCCCCCAAGCTCGCATTGGCCACAGTTCCCATTCCTGGTGAATGGGAGCTGCGGGGGCGGCGCTTGCAGGCAGGAGCAGAGCCCCCCCCGCGCCTTGGGGCCATGCTGTCTGCGCTCAGCTCGACCCCTGCCTAGGGGGCGCCGGCTCCCATCCTGGCTGGCTGGGGCCTGCGTGTGCAGCGCGTTTGCTGGGTCTCAGGGCCATCCCCCGGGGCACTCAGTGGCCCGCTGGCTGGTGGGTGGGACGAGGGGCCGGCGGGGCTGTTACCTCGGCTGTAGCCACCCGGGTGGGCGGGGAAGGGAGCCGGCGGCGTGGGGCCCGAGGTGGGCGCGGTGCCGTTGGGCGGCTGCTTGGCGCGGGCACCGTGGCGGGTGCTCAGCTCAGCCAGGGCCTGCTGGATGCCGGCTGGGTCGCTGGGCACCACGTGGTCCAGCCGGTAGACGGCACTGGTGGTGGGCCCGGGTGGCAGGCTCAGGCCTGGGGGGCGCTCCTCCACCGGGCGGCTGGGGGCAGAGCGAGTTAGGGTTGGTGGCTGGGTGTCCCCCAGTCCTGACCACCTGTAGCCCCCCCCAAACCTGCATCTGCCCCCCCAGCAATGTGTCTGTGCCCCTGGGCCCTGCCCATCTCACTCAATTCCCCCCCAGTGACAGTCCATTATCATTAACGTCCTGTGCCCTCGTTATGAGCCCGCAGCTCATCAACCCCCATTAGCACCTCCCCCCCGTCTGGCTCCAACTCCCCAGGGCCTGCGGGCCACTGTCAACGCTGCCCCCCCCCCCAACACGTGCCCCCCGCTGTCCGTGTCTGCCCCCACACCTGCGGTTCCTGGGCGAGGGCCAGGTCCTCTTGTCCCCGCGCCCGCTGCTGGGCCCCCCGCGGCCCCCGGCCTTGCCCCCGCTGCTGGGCCCGGGGTTGGTGCGCCGGTTCTGCCGGTCCATGCCGGGTCGCTGGCTGGAGAAGCTGCGCTTGGACATCTCCTTGCGCTGGGCGAGGGTCAGGTCGGCGCCAGCCCCTCGGCCCCCCAGGGATGGGGCGCCGCCCCCGCCGCCCCCCTTCAGGAAGGTTTGGGGCGGGGGGCCCCCCGGCTCCTTCTCGCTCGGCCCGCCACTCCGGCGCTCAGTGAAGTCGCTGCTCTCTGAGGCTGTCTCCCACTCCTCGTTGGCCTGGTCCGAGTTCTGGTTGGACAGGTCGGGGGACTTGGTGCCGGCCACGCGCCGGGGGGTCGTTTCCTCCGCTGGGGTGGGGGGCGGTGGGTACGCCGGGGCCCCCGGCCCACCCCGCTGCTCCCCGTTGAGCCGGGCCGCGTTGTCCCGTTCCTGCTTTAGCCGCCGGAAGCGGGGCGGCTTGTCCTGCTGCTGCGAGCGGCCGTGGCGCCGCCGGCGGGGGGGCCTCTCGAAGCTGCGATCCGCTGCGCCGTTGGGGGTCGGCCCCTGCTGCTTGGGGGGGGCCTGGAACCCGGCCAGATCCTCTGGCGCCAGGAGAGCGGGCCCCAGCGCCGCTTTCTCCTTGCCAGGCGAATCTGGCACCGCCTCCTGCTCCGGCTTCTTCCCGGGCGGGGGCTTGGCCGGGGAGCTCCAGGTGCTGGCCGGGGGACGCCCCCCGCCGCGGCCGCGCCGTGAGGGCACGCCGCGGGGGGTGAAGATGCGGCCGCCGCGGGCGCCCGGCTCCGAGAGGCGGGGCGGGATCTTGTCAGCGAAACGGGGCACGGCGGCTGGGCCCCGGTGCCGTTCCCCCTTGCTGGGCTGGGGGGCCAGTGGGGGCGCCGCCGCCTCTTTGTCCGAGTGAGCCACGTCGCTGGCGCTCTCGTGGGTCTCGCTGCCCGTCTCTGAGCCACGCTGGCGCCGGCGCTTGGGGATCTCCTCATATTCTGAGCCCTCGCTGCGCGTCTCGCTGGCGTTGCGGGGCCGGGCGCCACCCCCGCCACCCACGGGCCCCGGCCCCTCCTCCAGGCGGTAGAAAGGCTCCCGGTAGCTGCGGAACTCCCTGCTGCGGCCTCGGCCCCCGCTGCCCCGGCCGCGCCCACTGTAGGCGCCCCGGAAGCCGCGCCCGCGGGCGAAGTACTCCCCCCGCCCCCGGGCGCGCCCCCGCCCCATGTAGCCGCTGCCCCCACGGTCGTAGGGGCACTCCCGGCGTCGGCGGGTGGGCGACAGCGCCCCCTGCTGCTCCTTGGGCGGCCCCGCCACGCTGCCGTTCACCAGAGCCTTGGCTTTGGCCTCCTTGCCTGGCTTGGGGGGCTCCTTGGGGCCGGGCTGTGGGTCCAGCTTGGCGCCCACTGGTTCGGTGGCCTCTTTGGCTTTAGGGCGCAGCTCCTCAGCCTCCTCCTTGGGGGGCGCGGGTTTCTTGATGGGCCCGGCTCTGCGCGGGGGTTTCTCGCCGCCTGGCGGCTCCTCCGCCCGCCGGCTGCTGCCCGGCCGGGGGCCCCAGCGTGTCTCTGTCTTGGCCTCGCGCCGCGGCGGACGGTGGAAATCGTGCAGCTGGCGCGAGGGGCGTTCGGCCCGGCGCGGCGCCTCTTCCTTGGGGGGCAGGGCCGGCTCCTCCTTGGGGGGCAGTGCCGGCTCCTCCTTGGGGGGTTTCTTGGGTGTCACCAGGGGCTCCTTGAACCCGGGGCCCCTCCCTGGCTCCTTGGGCTCCTCGGCGTTTGGGGGCTTCTCCTCCAGCTGGCGCTGGGGGGGGTGGGCCTCAGGGCGCCCGTTCCTGGCCAGCTCCCCTGGAGTGTTGGGGGGCAGGGCAAGGCTGGCTGGCCAGGGCCCCCCCGGGTTGGACTCGTCCCCTGGGAAGCGGTGCAGGGGGGCCGGGGCGCCATTCTCAGCGAAGGCTGTGTAGCTGCCCACGTAGGGCTGTGGGGTGGCGGTCTCCCGCAGGCGGACGGGGGGCGTCTCGCTCCTGGTGGGAGAAAAAGGGGTGTCAGCCCAGCAGCTGGGCCCTCCACTACCTGCCCCAAGCCTGGCCCCCTACCTCCCCTGCCCCATGCCCTACCCCATCAATGTCCTCTGCTCTGCCCCACAGACCTCCCCAAACACCCACTGACCTCCCATGCCATCCACGCCCCCAGCTGCCAGCCCCTTCTCCCCCACTCACCGCAGGCTCTTCTCCTCCTCGTCTGGCTGCCGAAGGGGCGAGGCCAGGGGGCGGGGGTCAGTGGCAGAGGCAGTGAAGACGTCTCCCCCCCAGGCCAGCTTGGGGTCCATGGGCGGGGTGCCCCGCTCCCGCAGGATCTGGGGGTGGCGCTCAAACTGCTCTGAGCTGGATCCCCCGCTGTCCGAGCGCTCGCGGGGCAACAGGCCTGGAGGGGGAGCAGAGAGCACACGTCAGAGGGCTGGCACCCCTGGAACAGACCCACGGGCCCCCTGGGTTAGACTAGCCCTACCCATGATCGAGGCAGCCACGCTCCTCCCCCCACAATGCACTTGGGAACCAATGGGGCAGTGACAGGGCATGGCAGCAGTCACATGACCCAGGAGAAGGTGGGACCAATGGATCATGTGACAGGCCACAGCAGAGGGGAGGTGGGACCCAAACCACTGCAGCTAGCTGGTCACATGACCCAGACCAGGAAGCTAAGGGGGAAAGCATGGGGGTGATCATGTGACCAGGCATGGGTGGGGCCAACAGGTCATATAGAATCATAGGACTGGAAGGCACCTTGCGAGGTCTCCAGCCCCGTCCCCTGCACTCGTGGCAGGACTCGGGATTATCTCGACCACCCGTGACAGGGTTTGTCCAACCCACTCTTGCAAATCCCCAACGACGGAGATTCCACCCCCCGCCCCGCGGGGCGATTTATTCCAGGGCTTCACCACCCGGACAGTCAGGAAGCTTTTCCCAATGTCCAGCCTAAACCGCCCTGGCTGCTGTTTAAGCCCAGGGCTTCTTGGCCTGTCCTCAGAGGTTAACGAGAACAATTTACCTCCCTCCTCCTTGTAACAACCTTTACTACTTGAAAACTGTTCTCATGTCCCCTCCCAGTCGTCTCTTCTCCAGACTAAACAAACCCAGGTTCTCAATCTTCCCTCCTAGCTCCTGTTTTCTAGACCTTTCATCGGTTTGTTGCTCTTCTCTGGACTCTCTCCAATTTGTCCACATCCTTCCTGAAATGTGGCGCCCAGAACCCGACACAAGACTCCAGTGGAGGCCTAATCAGCGCGGAGTAGGGCAGGAGAATCGCGTCTCGTGTCTTGCTTACAACACTCCTGCTAATCTAGCCCAGAAGGACGTTCCCTCTTTTTGCAACAGCGTTACACTGTTCACCCCTATTTAGCTCTTGCTCCACTCTGACCCCCAGGTCCCTTTCGGCAGGACTCCTTCCTAGGCCGTCATTTCCCATCGTGCGTGTGCAACTGATTGATCCTTCTAAGTGGAGGACTTTGCATTGGTCCTCATCGAATTTCATCCTATTTACTTCAGACCGTTTCTCCAGTTTGTCCAGATCATTTTGAATTTTAATCCTACCCTCCAAGGCACTCACAACCCCTCCCAGCTTGGTATCAGCCGCAAACTTTATCAGTGTCCTCTCTGTGCCATCGTCTAAATCATCGATGAAGAGACTGAACAGAACCGGGCCCAGAACCGATCCCTGCGGGACCCCACTCCTTCTGCCCTTCCAGCCTGTCTGTGAACCACTGATAACGGCTCTCTGGGGACGATTTTCCAACCAGTTCCGCACCCACCTTATAGTAGCTCCATCCAGGTTCTATTTCCCTAGTTTGTTTATGAGACGCTCATGCAAGACACTATCAAGTTATACCTGTCTACCGCCTATCCAAGGCTTGTCACCCTGTCAAAGAAAGCTCTCAGGCTGGTTTGACACGCTTTGTTCTTGACAAACCCAGGCTGACTGTCGTTATCCCCTCATTATCTTCTAGGTGTTTACAATTTGATTGCTTAATGATTTGCTCCATTATCTTTTCGGGTACAGAAGTGAAGCTGACTGGTCTGTAATTCCCCGGGTTGTCCTTATTCCCTTTTCATACACCAGATTTGCCCTTTTCCAGTCCTCTGGAATCTCTCCCGTCTTCTGGGACTTTTCAAAGGGATTCACTAATGGCTCCGATTTCTCCCCAGTCAGCTCCTGGAGTATTCTGGGATGTATTTCATCGGGCCCTGGTGACTTGAAGACCTCTAACTTGTCCAAGTAATTTTTGACTTGTTTTAGACATGACCCAGGCCACAGGAGGGGGTTGCCAATGGGTGATCATGTGACCCAGGTCTAGCCCAGTGAGTCACCTGAGCCAGGCATGGGCGGGGCCAGTGGGTCGCAGGACCAAGGCATGGGCGGGGCTTACCAGAGGGGTGCACCCCAGGTGGGTAGAAGTCCATGGGCGGCCGCCCTGGCATCATGCGTGGGTCTATGTATGGCGGGATCACCATCCAGCGGGGATCGAAGTTCATCTGGGGCATGGGCGGGGGGCGTCCCATGGAGCCTGGGTACATGGCCTTGGGCGGAGCCTGCTGCTGGGGAGGCGGGGCCTGCTGCTGCCCCGCCCCCTGCGGAGGGTGGAGACCGGGCGAGGGGCCCAGGCCCGCCAGGGAGGCCGCTGCCACCTGCTGCTGGGGGGAGGCGGGCGCCGGGGGCAGCCCATGCTGCTGCTGCCACTGCTGCTGCTGCTTCAGCAACTGCTCCTGGGGGGCACAGAGGGGTTAGGGACCCCCCGCGTCACTCCCCACCGCACAGCGAGGGCCCCCCAGCGGCTCCCCCTACGCAGAGCTGCAGCCCCCCCAGCGGCTCCCCCCACACAGAACAGCAGCTCCCCAGCGAGGGCCCCCCAGCGGCTCCCCCCATGCAGAACTGCAGCCCCCCCAGCGAGGGCCCCCCAGCGGCTCCCCCCCATGCAGGGCTGCAGCTCCCCCCCATGCAGGGCTGCAGCTCCCCAGCAAGGGCCCCCACAGTCCCCCTCCTCCAGCACAGCGCCCCCTAGTGAGCCCCCCAGCTGTTACCTGCTGCTGCCGCTGGAACCGGGGTGGCAGAGATTTCTGGTACTTGGAGTAGCCCAGGGTCTGGGCCGGTGGTGGCTGGCGTGGTGGCACCACGGTGTCGCCCTTGGGCTCCGTCTTGGGTGCGGCAGGAGCCGCCGGGGGGGTCGGCACTACCACTGGCTCCTCCGGGACCTCGGGTGCCTCTTTGGGGGCTGGAGCCGCAGGGGGCTCGGCTGGGGAAGAAGGGGGGGGGTGTCAGTCGCTGGGCACGACGACATGGGAGAAGAGAGGCCTCACCTGGCTGCGCCTGCCTGGCGGCCACTGCCGAAATGTGGCCCCCCGGGGGCGGGTTACCCGGGGCCCCCAAGATGCCTCCTACCTGGCCCAGCATCGAAGCTGCCGCTGGTGCTGCTCCCACCGCTACGGGGTTTGCTGGCCGGCGTTGGCTCCTCCTGGTCTCTCTTCTCCTCCGGGGGAGCAGGGGCTGGGGGGGCTGTGGCGGCCGGGGGGCTGGAGACGACTGGGGCCGGGGGCGGTGGTGGCAGGGGGGCCGGTGCTTCCTTGGGGGGCTCGGCTTTGAGGCGCTTGTCGGGGGCCCCAAACTTCTCGTCCAGGCGCTTGAGCTTCTCGGCGCAGGCGGCCCGGCGCTCCTCCTGCATGCGGCGCTCCTCCTCCTCCCGCCGCCGGCGCGCCCGCTCCACCGCCGCCGAGATCTCCGACGAGGACTGCTTCCGCCGCTGGCGCCACGCCTCGTCCTCGTCCTCCGGCGCCGGGGGGCGCACCTGGGGGGCGGGTGGGGTCAGGGGGAGCCGGGCCCTGCCCCTCGCACAGCCTGGTCCCTCCACCCAGAGGTTACCCGCTAGATCCCTGCCCCACAGCCCCAACCTCTCCCCTATACACCCCCTCAGTCCGATTCTATCCCTCCAACCTCACATCCCCCTTGAATGCTCCATCCTCCCCAGGGCTCACGCCCCACTGTCCTTAGATCCTTCCTGGAACCCCCAAAGTGAACCCTCCAGACCCCTACATGACAGGTGCCCCTGACCAGCCCCTAGCAGATCCCCTTCCTGCCCCCCCAAACACTCACAGGGAAGTCGTTGGGCTGCCCCCAGTTGCCCCGGTTGGGGGGTGGGGGTGGCGGCGGTGGGGGGCGAGGTGTGGGGGCGGCGGGTGGTTCCTTGGCCCCCTCCAGGGGGCGGGAGCCCTCGGCCCAGGCTGCCTTGACAGGGGGCAGCTCCTCCTTGGGGCTGCTGGCCTTCTTGCCCTCGGGGCCAAGCCCCTCGCTGTCCTGGCTGGGGGGCAGAGGTCAGAGATCAGCAATAAACACAGTGAGATGGACCATGGCTCTGATCGGGGGTGGGTGGGGCTGGGGCAAGCCTGTGGGTCTGATCTGGGGTTGGGGGACATGGATGCAGGGCAGAAAGGGCTGGCGGGACCAAGCCAGAGGGTGGAGGGGGACAGGCCAGCGGGTCTGTGCTGGGGGACTGGATGGGCCAGTAAACTGATCCAGAGTTGTGGGGCAGGACAGGCTGACGAGTCTGATCCAGGGGGCTGGATGGGCTGGTGGGTCTTAGTTGGAGCTGGGTGTGGGGGTGAAGGGATGTGGGGCAGGATGGGCCGGTTCTGGGGGCCTGGAGGGGCCAGCAAGTCTGAGCTTGGAGGGGGCGGGATGGGGCGAAGGATGGGCTGGTGGGTCCAAGCGGGGAGGCAGGATGGGCTGGCAGGGCCCAATGGGGGCAAGGGAGGGGCAGATAGGGGGCTGGCATCCCAGGGTCCCTCTTACTGTTTCTCAGCCCCTTCCTCATCAGACTCTTTGCCGTCCTCTTCGTCGCTGAATTTCAGCTTCTCGGTGTAATCCACCTCCTCGTGCGCGCCTGGCCAGCCAAGGACAGTCAGCATCAGAGCCCGCCCCGCAGCCAGACCCCAGGGAGCGCCCTCCAACCACCCCCGCCCAGAGGGATTTTGAGGGCCCCCCCACTCTGGATCCCCAGCGGGGGGCACTACCTGCCCAGCCGTCGTCATTCTCCTGGTCCAGCTCGTCGAACTCCTTCAGGTCGTCCTGCCTGAGCACAGGCGGGCGGCCCACCGGCTCTGACACGCGCTGGGGGGGCTGTGAGGCGCGGGGCCCAGCCAGCCGCGGAAACCTGGAGGGGAGGGAGAAGCACAGAGGGGCTAGGGACAGAACCCAGGAGTCCGGGCTCCCAGCCCCACCCACTAGACCCCACTCTCCTCCCCCAAGCCAAGGAGAGGATCCAGGAGTCCGGGCTCCTGGATGCAACCACTAGACCCCACTCGCCTCCAGACCTGGGGAGAGAACCCAGGCATCCTGACGTGCCCCCCCCCCCCCACTCACCTCTGTGCGTCCGGGGTAGGGTAGCGGTAAGGTCCCTGAGGCCCATACGGAGGCGGGAACGGGAGATACGGGGGGTACATCTGAGGGGAGACAGGCCGTTAGGGTGGCCCCCCAATGCTTGGGGGGGTTGCCGGGGGGAAGGGAAGATTTCAGCCCCTCCCCATAACCCTCGATCTGCTGACCCACCTTCAGTCACAGAGATGAATCACTTCCCTGTGTGGGTGTCCACCCCCCCCGGCCAAATCTCCCCCTGCACCTCTTCGCTCCCCCTCCCCTCCCCAAAGAGCAAACCCCCACCCCTCGCCATGGAGCAAACCCTGCCCCTGTCCCCAGGACACTCACGAATGGTGGCATCATGCCCCGGTAGGGAGGGAAGTGGGGCGGGGCGGAGGGCTGCATGCCCACCCCGGCCCGCCCGTCGGGGGCTCCAGGGTGCTGCTCGGGCACCTCCCCGTCAGTGCCCCGCCCGCCTCCATCCCGCCAGCTCGTCGCATCTGCAAAGGAAAGGGGGAAAGGGTAAGGCAACGTGCAGCCACAGGGGCTGGTTATCTGGGGACCTGGCCCAGCACAGAGATGCAGCCCCTATGGGGTGGGGTGCAAAAACAGGGGACCAGCTGAACAGAACAAGGCCGTGACCTGTAGAGAAGGGGACTCCCCAGTCTAGTTGCCCTGCGCAGGGGGTAGGGTGGAGGGGGACCCTGTGGTAGGCAGGAGAATGGGCTGGCCAAGGTTTGGCTGACACAGCTGGGTTCACGGTTCAGTTAGGGGCCCGGGACATTGGGATGTTTGATGACACAGAATGTTACAGGCCTCTCCTTGTGTCCCCCTCCCTCGCCCTGCAGAAGAAGCCGCCAGTGCAGCATTGGGGCACCCCTTCCTGGGTGGGGGAGCGACCCTGGAGGGAGGGGCGGGGCTCACTCTGGGGGCGGAGGTTTGGTCCGGGCCCATACGACGCATCGGTAGTGTCCTTTTCTTTGCCAGCTTTGTCCTGGTCTCCAGCTGCCTGCAGGGTCGGAAATTCCTCGCGAGAGAATCGCGACGGTAGGCTTGATCCCCTTCCACCTGCAGAGAGAGGGAGGCTGACTATCTAGCCCAACTCTATGACCCTGGAGGACCATGGAACAGAAAGAATTGTCCCCTCTATGATCCTGGAGGACCAATTATCTTCCAGCTCTATGACCCTTCAGGACCAAAAGGGGTGAGAATTGCTACCTCTATGACCCTGGTGAACCTATTATCCTCCACCTCTATGAAGCAAGAGGCTGTGAAGTGCCAACTCTCCAACCCTTGAGGGCCAATAAGTTTAATTTCTATGACCCTGGAGGACCAAGGACCTGAGGAATTACCACCCCTATGACCCTGGAGGACCAAGCCAGGGAACTGCCAGGTTGAATGAGATCGGGACCCACCTAGCCGGTCTCTGAGTGGTCATGGCCAGCTGCTTCAGAAGACCGTGCCAGAAACCAGCCTGTGGGTGGTGCCCAATGGGGGTGGACATGTTCTTCCTGATCACTGGCTCAGCAGTGGGCTCAGGCCCTGGACGGTTGGGGTTCGAGCCCTCATGTCTCATCCCCTTTAACTGAGCCTGAGAGCTCCCATCAGCCACTGAAGTGTCTGAGCCTGCTAGGCTCTTTGACTCCATGACATCAAGTGGCAGAGAGTTCCACAGTTAATGGTGTATTTGACATTAAGAGCATCCCCCTAAGAAGCCCCAGCTCCTTGCAACACAGTGCCCCCGAGCTCCACTCCGGGGGATCGGTAAACAAACTCACCATCTCCTTGCGCTCCATGGGTAACGCTGGCCTGTGCCCAAGACTTTACCCCGCTTGCTACTGTAGGGGGATTCTGATAGAACAAAGGAGGGGGCAGGGTTAGGTTGATTCTGGGGACTGCAGGCCCCTCACTAGCCTCCCAAGATCCACCCCCCAGCCCCATGTTCCCAGCTGCCCATTGAACAGCTCCCACTGGCTGATTCACTCTCAGGTCCTGGGCCAAGGCTGGCATGCTCCTTCAGCAGAGAGGTTACAGGCCACAGCACCAACTTCCAGCACTAGTGCCCCCTGTGGCCCTAGGAAATGCCAGCAGGGTCTAGGTGTCAATGACATGGACGCAGGCTGGTTGCAAGAGAGAAATCCTGAGTTCTCTCTCTGGCTTTGGGAGGGGAGTGGGGTCTGGTGGGTTAGAACAGGGGCATCGGGAGCCAGGACTCCTGGGTTCTCTCTACTGCTCTGGAATGAGAGTGGTGGTTAGAACGGTGGGCTGGGTGGGGCTGGGAGTCAGGACTCTCCTTGTTCTCCATCATGGAAGCTATTTGGGGAGTTCACCTAAAGGCACCCCCAGGATCTTGATCTCTGTCAAGGGAGACACCGACACCCCTCCCCCCTCCAGCGTCTTCACCTCGGGTGCTGTTGGGGGTCGTTTCGGTGGGTTTGAGGCAGACGTCTGTGAAGCCGGCGGTGACGGCGATTCCGGCGGCTGAGCTGTCAAGGCATCGGTACTGGGATGGAGGGAATGAAAGGTAACGATGGGGGGTGGGGGGGAGAAGAGAGAGAGAGAGAGAGACTTCAGATCTGGGGCCAGATGGGAGCCGGTACCCCCTAGAGGGGAAAGGCCCTGTGTCCCATTTCCCTGCCCCTCTGAGCCAGGCCCACCCTCACTCAGAGCGGAAGGCTCCTCACCTCTTTGGGTCTGACTGTTCCTGCTTGCTTGCCCATCCTGTCCCGTCTTTTGGTACTAGTGAGACGTTGGGGTCATTGCCTTTGTTCTCTGCTTTTAAGCTTGGCAGGTTCGCAGGGGGTGGCATACGCCGGGCAATGGCAACTTTCCCGAGACTCTGCAAGCCATGGCGAGGGGCTACTGTAGGGAGAGAGAAGTTAAGGCCTGTTCTGACCCCTCCACCCACCTCCCTGCAGCATAGCGCCCCCTCGTGCCTGTACCTGTGGGTTTCTGAATCTCTAAGGACTTCCCCTTGTACGTATCAAACAGGTTGAGCGACGAATACTTTTTTCCATCCTTCCCCTTTGCTGTTTGCCCCAAACGATCTGACATCGCGCTGGAAGGTCATTGAGTACGTTGGTTCCTCCTGGCTCCTTGCGAAATGTGCCTCTGTCTGCAGGAAGGCCAGAGGTGAGAACCCAGGAGTCCTGGCTCTCAGCCCCACCCCCTCTAACCCCAAACTCCAACTAGAGCCTGGGACAGGATCCGGGAATCCTGCCATTTTGCTGCCCTTCCTAGTTTCCTTGTCACTTTTACAAATGCAAAGACCGTATTTGTCTTTTCGCTGAAAGCTGGTGTTTCAAGGGGAATTGGTCTGAAGCTCTGTGCTTATGTTAGGTCCCACACAAACCACCTCACCCACTTCCTAGGAGATATTTTTTAAAAAGAAAATGACGGAGACAGTATCAGACAAAATGACCCCTGTTTTTTTTTTTGTTTTTTTTTTTTAATGAGAGTGGTTGAGTCCTGTATAGTTTTTATTTGAAGTCCAGGAACGTGAGGGTTTGTTATAAGAATAAGTCAGCCAATCCAGCATCCCTGGGAAAGGTTTTGCTGGAATTTCACCAGTGACAGAGGCTGGTTTGCTTTGGATTTCAAACTTTCCCCACTCAACATAAACGACAACAGGGGTGAAATAGATCTGGCTCTGAACATAGTCCCAAACAACAAGAGACTGTGAAAGTGATGCAGGTACTTCCTCAGGGCCACATAACAGGGAACTAGGAATGAGGGAGCTATTTCTGTAGGGAACCAGGAATGAGGGAGCTATTTCTGTAGGGAACCAGGAATGAGGGAGCTATTTCTGTAGTCCCAAACAAACAAGGGAAGATTAAACTGATCAGGCCATTGGGTAATCCCAAACAAACAAGTTACAGGGCCCTGAGGCAATTGGTATTTTCCTTCCTGGTCAGACCCGGGGCAGGGAAAGGAAGCGTTTCTAACCCCTGGGGTTAGTTTCACTCCATCCTCCATGCCTATGCCTGCCCCTTTAAGGACACGTCCTTGACTCACCCTCTGAGCCTGAGCTCACCTCAGCTGAGAGGCTGGGATCCCAGGGTCTCCCTGACAGCTGTGGTATAGCTCAGTGCTGGGGTCAGGTGAGGACACGGGATGGGGCTGTCTTGGATTTCGGAAGGTGCAATCACCCCAAGTGCCTGGCGATGGGGAAATCTAGCATAGAGCTATCTGGAGTCAGCCCTACGAAATCTCAGCCCCCCAGCTCTAACCCACCGGACCCCACTCCTCTCCCAGAGTTGGGGACAGAACCCAGAGTTCTGGCTGTAAAACACATCCCTGTAAAGCAGGTGTCTCGCCAAGGTATCTGCAGCAGTTTCCAACCGAAAGCTAAATCTGTGCGCTCGCTCTCTGAAATCACTGTGCCCGATTTCCCCATACTTCCTGGCTGAGCCAATACTCCCGGGAGCCGGAAGACACAGCTGGGCAGAAAGGCTGCAGGTGGAAGGAATTCTCCAGAGCGCAGCGAGGCTGCAAGCGTTCCCTTGGCAGGGCCTGGGAAAGGGGAAAATGAGATTGGCTGCTTTTTAGCAGCCATGAGGGGAAAAAGAGAGGGGCGGGGGGAAGACCCAGAGATGTCTCTCCCCTCCTCCCCCAGCGCAGACCGATTTAGGGGAAGGTTTGATGAGGACAGAATTAATGATCAATCCATGGCACAGAGAGATCAGATTTGGAAATCATAGGCCATGGGGCAGCTACTGTCATTTGGGATTTCCAACCTGCCAGGCTGACACAAGAAAACTCAGACCAGAAGATCTAATGGTCCCTTAAAACCCATGGCTTCACTGCCCCAGACCGACAGGTGGTAATTTTACAGCCACACCCCAGGGAGGTCTTGATACTGATGGCTGGGTTTATTTTCACAGATTAAGGCCGGAAGGGATAACTGTCATCCTCCAGTTTGACCCCCTGTCCAACAGGCCACTGCTCTGCCCTGAATTAATTCCTGGCTGGATTTTCAGAAGCAAGCAGGAGGACAGGAATGCATGACAGAGAAAATAAAGCGTAAACACAATCCACTCCAAGAACAACCCATAAAATAGCCTAAGAATAAAGAGGGGTGTAAATAAATCCATACAAGAACTGTCCAATCTACAGAGTAACAAATATGGCTAGCAAAAAAAAACCCCGCTAATGGAGAGGTGCATCCAAAGCATTCAGTTTACAAGCCGTCCACAATTATCACTAACAAAATTACTATTAACAAAGGAAGGGCACAAACAAATCCACATGAAAACTACACAGTCCTCTTACAATCTACCCAGAATAATCAAATTCTGTTAAATGAGGAGGAATGGAAGGAATCAACAAAAAACAACTGGTCAAGAACAGAAGAGGAAAAAAATCCAGAATCTCAATAAATACAAAGATTGTTAACTAACACAGCCAAGTGTAAATAACCCACACAGCGCAAAGACACTTGTACGAGCCTCTGTGTTTCCAATGGCCACCAATATTAATTAATTTCTCCGGTGGGGTGGGTTATATACGGTGCTCTGTAGTCATAAATACCATCCTGCATTTTCTTTACAGAAAGGTAGCCTGTGACCTGGCAGATAATGCGCTGGACATGGACTCAGGACACCTGCGTTGAACTAGCTCCGTTCTGGCCTCTTGGGTGACCTTGGGGCAAGTCACTTCCCCAGCCACAAAGATTAACAACATTTAAAGGGGAAACAATCCAGTCATGGAATAAACACTTAATGAAAACCACTGTTAACGATACCATGCATGCCTCTTATCAGGTGGCAGTACCTTGTGTTAACAATGTCACACCAACATGGCTAAGAAATACAAGATATTGTTAAGAAATATTGCTAAGAAAGGAAGAGAATACAGGATATTTTTAGGAACAATGATTAAAATGCACCCAGAATAAATATACTGTTAAATACAAAACTATATCGTTAAACAGAAAGTTAACAATATACACGCACAATATATATGGTTAACAAATGAACAGGGGATACAACCACCATACAATGAAAGAAATATAGGCCTGGAAGAGATAATCTAGCCCATCCAGGCAGGATTAAGTGTACCTGGTACGTAACACCACTATGAAATACAAATATTGTTAAACAAACAGGACAATCACATCACAAAGGGAGGAGTAAACAAGACAATATTAATAACTGATCCAATTCACAGCTGTATCCACTAGATCCAGAAAAATACAAAACATTAACATGATTTATATATAATCAAAAGGGTGAATGATGTAGCACTGGATAAACACATATCGCATAAGTGCCCATCTTTGAAATCCTGTGTTAAGATTGTAACGCCATGACAATTATCTCCCACAAATGACTGCAAGTTACTTAGGGACCAAGGGGCAAAACACTTTTTTAGGAGGTGGGAGGGAAGAATCTTTATTTTACAGATATTTGATTGGCAGATGGAAGGAAGCTATCGGAGTAGGAAGCAGAGAGGTTGGGGTTTCTTTAAGCACCAATTCCTCTACATCTGAAGTATCCAGGAACAGGATAGCATCCACTTGAACTCGCTGGGAAAGTGACAATTGATATTGTATTTTAATCTTGATTTGGGATCAGGCAAACCCTTGCTATTCAGGTGTCCAGTTCTTTGCACAAATTTTGATTCAAATTACGGATTTTCTTTTTAAAAGGCCCATTACAGTCACATGCAACATCGGCTGCCCCTCAGTGTATGAAGCTTTAGAGTAAGTGTAATTTTGGGGCCTCTCAAGAGATATGATGCGTGCTAATATTCGTGGATTATTTACCTAGTAATTAAAGGGAAGGTTTAACAATCTCTCCTGGCCCTACTTTTAGCACCACCCTGATAAAAAGACATTACAAATAAATCTGAAATCTTCCTCCGGTCTCTTTGTGGCGACGGTATACATTTAGTTCGCTACCATGAAACACACAAATTCGGCTACATTACGAATGCTCCATCATGAGTACTGAAGGGAGACGAAAATAAAGATTCCCCTAGGTATAATTTTAGCATCACCCCACAAAAAGGGGATCCATTCACAACACAGCAAAACATATTGGTGTCATTGGGTAACAGTAAGTGTAGAGAGGGCAGGTTATCCTGAATATTGCTGCAGACGGAATTAATAAACCATTGGGTTTTGGCATTCATCAGCATAACCAGGGTGGTCCCCGATTTCAATACCCAAATACAGCTCTAGCTGGATGTTAATTCATTATAATGTCTGTTCATTTAGAATGGTTTATTAATTTAGCATCGTCTTTAGTAGGGTGCCACTGGCATACTCCTGGGGTGGTCTCTTAAAAGCTTTAGAGTTACTGAATTAATGAATGTTTTTGCATCATAAATTCCAGGTAAGAGACCCCCAGCCTTAATCCGAGAGTCACCATGATACACAGATACAGATTGACATTTAATGATGAATTTAATAGTCAAAGACACCCCACCAATGTCAACATTGCCCTGACCATGCAAATTAGAAAATTCCACCCATTATTTTAGCTGATTCCTTTCCGCTCCATTCCTCATTTTCTTGTAACCCTAACTAAGCCTGCTGCTGAATTAACCTTTATTCTTCGGTTTTGTCCCAGACCCCCAGATCTTCAGGAGAAAGATGTCACACAATATGGTAATAATTTGCACCAACTATGCACACCCACATTTTAACAAAAATAAAACAAGGGATACCAAGCCCACTCTTTCCCCCTTCGCTCCCCCATCTTTTAAATGCCCACATAATGGACAGTAATTTCAATTCAAACTATGTTATTAGTCCTATAGTATACACAGCACAGTTTGCATTCTTTATTCTATTCTCATTTTTATTTAAATACAGGACCAACAACCAACTCCACAACCCTAAAATGTAATGGGTTTCTACATCTAAATGGATATTTATTAGTAATTCACACGGATCTCTTATTTTACTTCTTTCCTAGATTAAAAAAAAAAAACAAGACCGAATGCGCTCCACACCCCAAATTTCACCTTCAACCTAATTTAAAAAATAATAATAATAAAAAAAATCAGATAATGACTGAATATAAATAATTTAGCTGCTGAAGCCTGAGTTGGCATTAAGAAAGGGTGGGGTAAAATTTCCATTCCACCTCGTACATACCTCCTCAAATTCAATTATAATGTCTCATAAAGACTGTTTAGGGCTAAGGATAATTAGGGGGTGAGAAATAAGAATTCAGCCCCCCCAAACCAACACAAACCCGCTGCTTCCCACCCTAATCAAAGGCTGATTATCAATCTGTGATTGTTGCCTTCAGCTGGCAGGTGTAGGGTAGTGCTGAAATATAGGGTAGAGTTCAAATGGACCTCCCCAAAATGGCAGCACCCCCCCACTCCAAACACACACACATGTGGATTTTTTTGTTTGTTTGTTATTGGGGCTTATTCCTTTTTTGGGGGGGTTATACACAGACCTTCCTTCATCCCATCACCACACCCCAAATGTGAATCACCCCAATATCATTTTAAAGGAGGGACTAATGGGTTTGTCAGGACAGAGGAAAGAGGGGTTATGCTACACACCATCATCAAAATACAACCCCAAATCTCTACACCACCATGAAATCATTTAAATTGCCAATGGTTTTTTTTTTTTAGGGTGGTATCAATGTACGGGCTAATTCAGCCCCATTCTACTACGAGCACCCCATATTTACACCTTCCATTGCAATGGACTATCTTTAGGGTGGGGAATATTAGGAAAAGCTACCTCCTGCTTCACAATCACCTTCCCCTACCCCAGATTTCAATACCCCAATTTCCAGCAGCCTGAAAATGGGGAACTGGATTTCCCCCCCCATTGATTTAAAAATACGAGGGTGCTGCCGAGAAAGGAGGGGGGTCATTTTGATCCACCCCCCGGCTGTGCCCTAAACCAGCACCCCAGAACGAGGAAAGTTGTCTATTACCCCCAAATTGGGGGGGACTTTTGTTTTTTACAGCAGGTTAAGATTTTTCTCAGGCGTGGTTGAAAAGAAAAGGAAGTTTACACAGACCAACAGGCATGCACCCCAAATTACAGTATCATCTCAGTAGCATGGATGGGGTTTTTCAGATGAATTCAGGGTGCCGCTTTAAATAGGAGGGAAAGAGAGACATTAAAAGGCACCCAGCCGGTTCTACCACCAGCATACATCCCACATTTCAATGACCGCCCATTATTTCCATCATCCTTTCTTACTACCCCCCACAAAAGTGGGCTAGGTTTTGCCAATGACAAATATTTTAGGGTGCTACAGAAAGAATGAAAAGGGATTTCATTAGCTCTGATTTACCCCCCCAAATTTCAACAACACCGCAATACATGAACATATTCCACCCCAGAAATACCGATGAGGGTTTTACAGTGGCTTTGATTGTATTTTAGGGTACTACTAGAAAAAAAAACAAAGCAGCGGGTTCAATCAGCTGCACCCCTGCTCTGGCACCGATGTGCACCCCAAATTTCACACTCACCCCCATAGTAGCATTAAAAGCCCACCCAAAATGAGGATTGAGGTGTTTGGTGGGGTTGATTTTTTTTTTAAGGGTGCTGGAGAAATAAAGAAAGAACAATGAGATTCACCCCTTGCCCACGCATCATCATGGACCCCAGATTTCTGTGGTACCCCAAGACCGCTCCTAAAAGTGTGCCAGGACCCCAAAAAGAGCAGGCAGAATTCTTCCAGTGGGTTGAATCTTGGGGGCAAAACTGACAGCGATGGGGGAGAAGAGGATGACAGCAGCCTTCCCCCCATCTCTCCCCACCTGCCCAGCCCTCCCCCAGAAACCGCTCACCCCAAAAAACCCCGTTTACCCCCCAGCCCCCTTTAAAATTGTGGGATAGCTTCAGCGGCTTTGAAATTCTGGGGCCAAATGGGGGTCCAAGAGGGATCCAGCCCCCCCACGACTGCGTACCCCCCATGGTGACCCCTCATTGAGCCCACACCCCATGGGGGACAAGTTTTGGGGAATGGAGGGGCTATTCCCCCCCAACAGTCACCTGAACCCTCCTCTCTGAGGCTCTGAATTGGGGGGGCTTAGTGACCCCAGACGCCCCCCCAGGGAGCAAATGCCCCCTGGAGGTGTCAGGGGGAGCGATTTGGGCAGGGATGAAGGGGTCCAGGGGGGAGGGTGGAGGCCCCCGAGGGGCGGATGGATGTGGATGAAGATGGGGGGGGTAGGGAGAAGAGGGCTGGGAACAAGATGGCGGAGGCCTGAACGTTCTACCGGCTCAAGCCGGCCCGTCTCTCCCCCGCCCCCTTTATAGGGGCTGAGCGCCGAGCCCAGCGGGTCGGAACCGGGTCGATACCCACCTCTTCGGATCGGGCTCGGTCCGCTCTATCCGGATACGGGCTTCCCGAGGGCGGATGGGGTCGCCAGGCGGAGGATGGATGCGGATTACGGCGGGTCCCCCCCCCCCTTGTTTTATTATTTTTTTTCCAGGGCCCGATGTGGGAGCCTCGGCGTCTAGGCACCGACTAAACGGCCATCCGGGTCCCAGACCCCGGCGGCGCAGGGGAGGCCACGCCCCCACGCTGCGTCAGGGCGGGGCTAGAGGCTGGGAGGGGGCGGGGCTTCCCAGGGCCAGAGCGTTTGCGCAGGGCTGATAATGTGCATAATTTATGCAGAAGAGGTGAGGAATCTTGCAGGATGGAATAGTGGCCTTTAGGGGGTATTTTTTGATTTGCATAATTTATGCAAAAGGGCGGAGCTTTTGGAGAGGGGCTGACGTTTCGGATGCTTTGTGTTTTGCACAATGTATGCAAAAGAGGAGGTTTGTGGTCCAGCAGAAGTGTTGTGAGTTTGTCTCTCATTTGCATAATATCTGCGAAGGGAAGGAGGTTTCTGGTATCAAATTAAGCTCTTTTATATTTGCATAATTTATGCAATAAGAGAGTGGCCATTGATAAAGTAAAGTGACTGTGCTTAAGGGCTTCTGTTCGTTTGCATAACTTATACAAGGTAGCATAGGCTAGTAGTGTAATTGTAATTAACCAGGGTTATTTAGAGGTTATGTTCATTTACATAATGTGCAAAATATACTAAAACTGGATTATTTGGAGGGTCTGTTCCTTTGCATAAACAGAGATGTAATGAACTAGTGGCATAGGGAGATCTTTGGCCATTAGCATAATGTATGCAAAAGATAAAAGACTTCTGGGCTAATACCTGAAGAGCCTTCTAATTTGCATAAATCCTGGCTTGTGATGTAATACCACTGAGGTAGTTTAATGTCTTCATCTGCATAAGGGGCAAGGCTTCTGGCATAATAAAATCAGTTGATTTGAACAATTTCTTCAACAGGAGGAGGGGGACTGACTAGAATGCAATGCGTGTGGTGGGGGGCCTGTAATTCGAATGGGTTTTGAAAAATCAAAAGGGGTCATGAACAGTTTTTCCTATATGCATAATTTATGTAATTAGGGGGGAGGCTTCCTAAGGCAAATTATGTAAATCTTTGCAAATTATGCAAATATGTGCATTTCAGAAAGGGTGGTATCATTTGCATAATTTATTCCCAAGACGAGGGTCTTCAGGAAAAGGAGGAGGTTTATTAGGGTTTATTCCATTGAACCAGGGTGCGGGGTGGAGAATCCAGGGAGGGGAAGGCTGAGGGGGGTGTATGTATTGTAGATCCACATGACATGCCCCCTTGTTAATATAATGGGATGTTCCAGTCTCACTGGCTATAATGGCCCAGTCCACCTGGAGGCACCTCCCCATTACAATGAGAAGTTCCAACCACATTTACTTACAAATATAATGGACCATTCCACTGGGAGACTCCCCCCTCCATATAATAATCGGATGTTCCAATTCCACCTGCTATAATAGACAGTTCTTGGCTGTGGCACCCTCCCCAGGTTGCTATAATGGGCCCTTCCACCAGGAACACCACCTCCCCATTAAATGGACTGTGCCATTCTCCTTCATCAGATAGAATGGGTTATCCCATCAGGAACTGCATAAATCCTGCATAAAGCCCTCCCCCTCCCCCCCGGAGATAAAGAGCCTTTTTACCCCAACTCCCTGCTATCATACAGCCTTCCACCAGGAGACACCCCCGTCCTCTCCAAAATGAAATGTTCCACCTATAAGGGACCATTCCAACACCCCCATCCCCACTATAATGGAACATTCCAAACCCCCCTATAATTCACGACACCCCCATCCTTTCTCTAATGGGATGGTCTATACCCCTGGAATGTGGCAGGCAGCTGGGGTGAAAGTGATCACG
Source organism: Dermochelys coriacea (assembly GCF_009764565.3). Lineage (NCBI taxonomy): Eukaryota > Metazoa > Chordata > Testudines > Dermochelyidae > Dermochelys > Dermochelys coriacea. The sequence continues at coordinate 38,802,272 of NC_050081.1, read as the reverse complement.
AATGGTCAAGTTCATGATTCTAGGGAATGGTAGGCGGGAGAACAGCACAATACACTCAATGGATTTCCAGAAGGCAAACTCAGCAAACTCAGGGAGTTGGTAGGTCAGATCCCATGAGAAGCAAGTCTAAGGGGAAAAACAATTGAAGACAGTTGGCAGTTTTTCAAAGAGGCATTATTAAGGGCACAAGAGGAAACTATCCCCCTGAGTAGGAATGACAGGAAGTATGGCCAGAGACCACCCTGGCTTAACCATAAGATCTTCAGTGATCTAAAACTCAAAAAAGAGTCCTACAAAAAGTGAAATTACATCAAATTACAAAGGAGGAATATAAACAAATAACACAAGTATGTAGGGACAAAATTAGAAAGGCTAAGGCATAAAACGAGATCAAACTAGTTAGGGACATAAAAGGAAACAAGAAAACGTTCTACAAATACATTAGAAGCAAGAGGAAGACCAAGGACAGGGTAGGCCTGTTACTCAATGAGGGGGGAAAGACAATAACAGAAAATGTGGAAATGGCAGAGGTTAATGACTTCTTTGTTTCGATTTTCACCAAGAAAGTTGGTGGCGATTGGACGTCTAACGTAGTGAATGCCAGTGAAAATGAGGAAGGATCAGAGTCTAAAATGGGGAAAGAACAAGTCAAAAATCACTTGGACAAATTAGAGGTCTTCAAGTCACCAGGGCCTGATGAAATACATCCCAGAATACTCCAGGAGCTGACTGAGGAGATATCGGAGCCATTAGCAATTATATTTGAAAAGTCCTGGAAGATGGGAGAGATTCTAAAAGAGTGGGAAAGGGCAAATCAAGTGCCCATCTATAAAAAGGAAAATAAGGACAACGCGGGGAATTACAGACCAGTCAGTTTAATGTCTGTACCCGGAAAGATAACAGAGCAAATCATTAAGCAATCAATTTGCAAACACGTAGAAGATAATGAGGGGATAAGTAACAGTCAGCCTGGGTTTGTCAAGAACAAATGTTGTCAAACCAATCGGATAGCTTTCTTTGACAGGGTAACAAGCATTTCAGACCAGGGGAAGTGGTAGAAGTGGTATATCTGCACTTTAGTATAAAGCTTTTGATACTGTCTCACATTACCTTCTCATAAACAAACTAAGGAAATACAACCTGGATGGAGCTACTATAAAGTGGGTGCAAAACTGGCTGGAAAATCATTCCCAGAGAATCATTATCAGTGGTTCACAGTCAGGCTGGAAGGGCAGAACAAGTGGGGTCCCGCAGGGATCAGTTCTGGGCCCGGTTCTGTTCAGTATCTTCATCGATGATTTAGACGATGGCACAGAGAGGACACTGATAAAGTTTGCGAAAGATACCAAGCTGGGAGGGGTTGTGAGTGCTTTGGAGGGTAGGATTAAAATTCAAAATGATCTGGACAAACTGGAGAAACGGTCTGAAGTAAATAGGATGAAATTCGATGAGGACAAATGCAAAGTCCTCCACTTAGAAGGATCAATCAGTTGCACACGCACGATGGGAAATGACGGCCTAGGAAGGAGTCCTGCCGAAAGGGACCTGGGGGTCAGAGTGGAGCAAGAGCTAAATAGGGGTGAACAGTATAACGCTGTTGCAAAAAGAGGGAACGTCCTTCTGGGCTGGATTAGCAGGAGTGTTGTAAGCAAGACACGAGAAGTGATTCTCCCGCCCTACTCCGCGCTGATTAGGCCTCCACTGGAGTCTTGTGTCGGGTTCTGGGCGCCACATTTCAGGAAGGATGTGGACAGATTGGAGAGAGTCCAGAGAAGAGCAACAAACCGATGAAAGGTCTAGAAAACAGGAGCTAGGAGGGAAGATTGAGAACCTGGGTTTGTTTAGTCTGGAGAAGAGACGACTGGGAGGGGACATGAGAACAGTTTTCAAGTAGGTAAAGGTTGTTACAAGGAGGAGGGAGGTAAATTGTTCTCGTTAACCTCTGAGGACAGGCCAAGAAGCCCTGGGCTTAAACAGCAGCCAGGGCGGTTTAGGTTGGACATTGGGAAAAACTTCTGAACTGTCTGGGTGGTGAAGCCCTGGAATAAATTGCCTAGGGAGGTGGTGGAATCTCCGTCATTGGGATTTTTAAGAGCAGGTCGGACAAACCTCTGTCAGAGTTGGTCTAGATCAGGGGTGGGCAAACTTTTGACCTGAGGGCCACATCTGGGTAGGAAGAGTAGCTCACGAAAGCTTATGCTCTAATAAATTTGTTAGTCTCTAAGGTGCCACAAGTACTCCTTTTCTTTTTGCGAATACAGACTAACACGGCTGCTACTCTGAAATCTGGGTAGGGAAAGTGCATGCAGGGCCATGAATGTAGGGCTGGGGCAGAGGGTTGGGATGCGGGGTGGGGTTCAGGAAGGGCTCAGGGAAGGGTGTTGGGGGGTAGGAAGGGTGGGGGAGGGGACTCAGGGCACAGGTGCGGGGTGTAGGAGGGTGTGCGGCAGGGGGTTGGGGTGCAGGAGGGGTTTGGGGTGCAGGCTCCGGCCCGGCACAGCTTACCTCGAGCGGCTCCGGGGCGGCAGTGGCACACTCCTGGAAGTGGCCAGCATGTCCGGCAGCGCTGCCCTTGCCTGCGGGTACCACCCCCGAAGCTCCCATTGGCTGCAGGTCCCTGTCCCCAGCCAATGGGAGCTATGGGGGGCGGTGCCTGCAGGCAAGGGCAGTGCATGGAGCCCTCTGCCCCCGCCCTCCCCCGGGGCCGCAGGGACTGTGGTGCCGGTTTGCCCTCCCCTGGTCTAGATAATACTGAGTCCTGCCGCGAGTGCAGGGGATGGGACTAGAGACCTCGCGAGGTCCCTTCTCAGCCTATGATTCTATAATGGACCATCCCACCTCCCCCCAGCTATAATGGGCCATTCCACTGGGAGTCACCCCCACTTCCCCTCTATAATGGGCCATTCCCACCTCCGCTGCTAATGGATCATTCCACCGGGGCAGAAAAGCCCAACCCACCCACTTCCTGGCCAATCAGAAACTTCTATCCCCATTGCACCTGCCTGGAGGCTCCTGATTGGCTGGGGATGACATCACATGCTCCCCCCATGATCAGTGATCCCCCCCAATAGAAACCACCAGCAACAGCAGGGTCATTAAGAGGCCTTTATTGACAGTGCTGCACGTATGGGTCACCCCCTGTGACCTCCGACCTTTCACCCCTCACGCCGGCCCCATGAGTGCCAAGGGGCTCTCGACCTTTAACCTCCCCTGCCTTGGCTGGCCCAGAATCCTTTGTGGGGCTGGCGTGAGTCTGGCGGGGGGGAGGGGCAATCCCAGAATCCTTTGCAGGCTTAGCATATGTCGTGCAGGTGGGGGGGTGATATGGTCTAAAAATCCCAGAATCCTTTGCAGCATCTGGAAGCTAGGGCCAAAGAGGGCGGGGGGGAGGAGAGAGGTCACGACCCTCAGCCCAGGGGTCATGTTGCGGTGAACCAAGGGGGGCTCAGCTCTGCCCCCCAGGACACCCTTGCAAAACCAGCCTCCCCCCAGGACATGCCCCCCAGGACGGCTCCCCCTAGTGGGTCCCACAAAACTGCACCCCCCCTCCTGCCGTGCTGCCCTCTAGCGGCAGCCCCCCAGCCCCCCCACCCTGCCCCCCCAGCCTGAGTGCTGACCCTCAGGCCCCCCTGCAGACGTTGTTAGTGGCTTGGTTTCTAGCAGCGGCGTGAACCATGGGAACCCCAGAGCAGGGGCGGAGAAGCTCCCTGCCCGGGGCCTCCCCAACAGCCCCCGGAGGGGGGTGCCGGGGGCAGCTAGGGGAGGTCAGCGATGGCCCTCTTGGCGGGGGGGCCAGCCGGCTTCTCCTCTTTCTCCTTGGCTTTGTCTTCGTACATCAGGATCCTGCGGGGGGGACGGAGATGGGGTGATTGACAGCGGGGGTGAGCTTGGGGGGTGGGGGGCGACCCAGGTGCTGCGGGTTGGGAGTGAGGGGCACAGCCCGGGCTGAGGATACAGGTGCTGCGGGTCGGGAGGGGGGGCGCCGGCCGGCGGGGAGCAGAGGGGCTGGGGGTCGGAGGGGGGGCGCCGGCCAGGCGGGGGGCAGAGGGGCTGGGGGTCGGGAGGGGGGCGCCGGCCAGGCGGGGGGCAGAGGGGCGGGGGGTTGGGAGGGGGGGTGCCAGCCAGGCGAGGGGCAGAGGGGCTGGGGGTTGGGGGGGCTGGCCGGGTGGGGAGCAGAGGGGCTGGGGGTCGGAGGGGGGGCGCCGGCCAGGCGGGGGGCAGAGGGGTGGGGGGTTGGGAGGTGGGGCGCCAGCCAGGCGGGGGGCAGAGGGGCTGGGGGTTGGGGGGGCCGGCCGGGTGGGGAGCAGAGGGGCTGGGGGTCGGGAGGGGGGGCGCCGGCCAGGTGGGGGCAGAGGGGCTGGGGGTTGGGGGGGGCCGGACGGGCGGGGAGCAGAGGGGCTGGGGGTTGGGAGGGGGGGCGCCGGCCAGGTGGGGGGCAGAGGGGCTGGGGTTTGGGAGGGGGGCGCCGGCCAGGCGGGGGGCAGAGGGGCAGGGGGTCGGGAGGGGGGGCACCGGCCGGCGGGGAGCAGAGGGGCTGGGGGTCGGGAGGGGGGGCGCCGGCCAGGCGGGGGGCAGAGGGTTTGGGGGTCGGGAGGGGGGCGCCGGCCAGGCGGGGGGCAGAAGGGCGGGGGGTCGGGAGGGGGGGCGCCAGCCAGGCGGGGGGCAGAGGGGCTGGGGGTTGGGGGGGGGCCGGCCGGGCGGGGAGCAGAGGGGCTGGGGGTCGGGAGGGGGGGCGCCGGCCAGGCGGGGGGCAGAGGGGCTGGGGATTGGGGGGGGCCGGCCGGGCGGGGAGCAGAGGGGCTGGGGGTCGGGAGGGGGGGCGCCGGCCAGGCGGGGGGCAGAGGGGCTGGGGGTTGGAGGGGGGGCGCTGGCCAGGCGGGGGGCAGAGGGGCTGGGGGTCGGGGGGGGGCACTCACAGTTTGAAGATGGCCGAGCGCTTGCCCAGCATCATGTGGACGAAGTCCCGGTACCCGATGGTCTCGCCGAGGTCGCCCGTCACCTCCGTGATCATTTTCTTCAGCTCCAGGTGGGTCTTGGCCGCCCCCAGCTTCTCCAGCATCTGCTTCAGAGCCATGATGTCTGGGGCGAGCAGAGGTCAGGGGGGCCAGCAGGGATACGCCCACGCTCGCACACCCACACTCGCACACCCACGCTCGCACACACACGCTCGCACACACACGGGAACTCACCAATGTCTCCGTTCCCATTGAGGTCGAACTCCATGTATTTCTCTGCAGGACGGACGGATGGACAAGAGGATTAGACAGAGGCCCCCATCACCAGCCCCCAGGTACCAGCTGCCCCCCAGGACCCCTGGTCTCCCCGTCAGCCCTCAGGCGAGTTGGGCCCCACCCTAAATGAGCCCCCATCCTTCCCTCGGGTGTCGCTCACTCTTGAAGGCCTCCAGCTTCTCCAGCAGGTCTTCATCTGTGCTGTATTTGGGGTCGTCCAGGAATTCCTGGGGGCAGAGAGAGGGGGCTGGATTGGGGACAGTGGGGGGGCTGGGCTGAGAGTGGGGGCTGGGATGGGGGTGCAGCTGGGGGGCAGAGAGAGGGGGCTGAGTTGGGGGTGGGGCTGGGGGGCCAGCCCCGTGGTGGTGGGCAGTGGCCTGGGGGGGTCAGAGGACCTTAGGGGGTGGTATCAGTGCCCAGCCCATGACATCACCACTTTCCGTGGGTGACCTCACAGTCCTCTGACATCATAGCAGTCTGGGTGTGACATAACAGGAATCTGTGTGTGACATCAGACCCCGCTGACATCATCCCTGGCTTATGACATCACAACCCTGGCACTCCATAGTGACTGGCATGTGATGTCACAAGAAGACCTCACAGTCTGATGACATCACAGCCCTCTGTGTAGGACATTACAGGGTGCCGAGTGTGAAATCATTGCGCTCCGGGGGCGACATCATGACTTGGGGGGGCAACATCCCAGCCACTCATGTGTGACGCTGCCTGGCTCAGGACATGACATCACACGTCCCAGTGACATAGGAATGACATCACAGCCCACAGTGAGTGACCCTGGAGCCTCGTAACATCCCTGCCCCCCCCGACATCACTGCCCTCCCCATGATGACATCACGAGCCACCACGGGGTAGTGCCACTCCCTGAGTCCGGCAAGCTGGGGGGTGATCCAGGGTCTGTACACATGGGCCAGAGGGGGGGCTGTGGGGCCCATTCCCTTCCCCCATCCCTGGGGCCTCCCCACAGAGCCCTGGGGGGGCACGTCTACCTTATTGAGAGAGTCCAGAACCTTCTCCTGCTGGGCTTTCAGCGCCCCGAAGGCCTTGCCCCCTGGCGTGGGGGGAACAAAGGGTTAATAGTGTCCCTCACTCCTGACCCGCAGCCCCCTGGATCCCCCCGCTCTGCCAGTGCCCCTCACTCCTGACCCGCAGCCCCCTGGATCCCTCCCGCTCTGCCAGTGCCCCTCACTCCTGACCCGCAGCCCCCTGGATCCCCCTGCTCTGCCGGTGCCCCTCACTCCCGACCCGCAGCCCCCCTTTCAGGCTCTGGGTTTCCTCTTTCTCAGGCCTGGGTCATTTCCCCTTTTTGGGGTTACTCTGAGATAGTTTCGCTTTTGCTGCCTTTCCCCACCCGGCAGGAGGAACTGACAGAACGATCCTGAGTCCGGGGGATGTGAATGGAGAGAAACACCCCTCCCCCCACCCGCCCACGTATCTGGGGGACCCCGCAGTGCTTCCAGCCCCTGTGCAGCGAGGGAATGGGACCCAGGCATCCGGGAGGGTGCTCATTCCCAGGGCACCCTGCGATGCTCCCATCCTGTAGAGAGTGGGGAGGATAGTGAATGGGACCCAGGCGTCTGGGGAGGCGGGGAGCAGGAAAAGGGGACGCAGGAGTCCGAGGAGGTGGGGGGAGGGAGGACAGCATGGGAAATGGGACCCAGGTGTCTGGGGTGGAATGTAGGGGTGACCGGGATGGGATGAGGAATGGGACCCAGGTGTCCAGGGAGTTTGGAGCAGGAGAAGGGGACCCAGGAGTCCGAGGTGATGGGGGGAGGGAGGGCAGCATGGGAAATGGGACCCAGGCGTCCGGGGTGGAATTGGGGGGTGACTGGGATGGGATGAGGAACGGGACCCAGGTGTCCAGGGAGTTTGGAGCAGAAGGGGACCCAAGAGTCCGAGGAGGTGGGGGGAGGGAGGGCAGCATGGGAAATGGGACCCAGGCGTCCGGGGTGGAATGTGGGGGTGACCGGGATGGGATGGGGAACGGGACCCAGGCGTCCGGGGAACTTTGCAGCAGGAGACTGGGATGGTACCTTGTAGATTCTGCTGGGAGCTCATGGCTGCTCCGGTCTCTGCCTCCCACACTGGACCCCGGAGTTCGGGCTGACGCCTCAAGGCCACTTCCCCCTTCCGCAGCTGCGGCCTGGCCTTTATAAAGACTGGCCACTTCCCCTTCTGCCGCCTCAAGGAACTGTTGACTCCGGGGGGTGTCACCGTGTTGGGGGGCCAGGGCTGCATGGGGACAGCAGGGGGCACTCCCCCCTGCTAGTCGGTGCCAGCCCAGAGAGCCCAGTCTTGTCCCAGACATTTTGTTCTGTTTGGTGGTTCCCCAGCCCCTCACCCCAGAGCCAGCTGCATCTGAGCGCCGGGCAAGGGGTCCCCAGGTAACCAGCCTCTGTTCCACCCCAGAGCGGGGCTGTAGCTCGGTGCTTAGTGAGGGATCCCCATATAACCTGCCCCCTCGTGCCCCCACAGAGGGGCTGCATGCCAGCGCCAGGCGAGGGGTCCCCACCCAGCCTGTCGCGGCTCCGTGGCGATGAAATGTTCAGCAAGACGTTTCTACCTCCAGGGTGTCTGCGTTTATTGAAAACTTAAAACCCCCAAAGACCCTTTGCTGCGTCGGCGCTGTTTACAGGGGACCATTTGGGTGGCTCAGCGGGAACTGGGAGTTCCCTTCCCCTGCGGAGCCATGGGGTGAGCACAGGACCCCCCACTTACCTGTGGGGAGAAAGAGAGTCACAATAAGGGTGAGAACCCAGGAGTCCGGGCTCCGAGTCCCCCTGCTCTAACCCTTGACCCCACTCCCCTCCCAGAGCTGGGGAGAGAACCCAGGCATCTGGGCCCCAACCCCACTCACAGCTAGGCCCGTGGGGGTTGGGGGGTTACCGTGAGGTGGGGGGGCCGGGTGCTGATAGGCCACGGAGAAGGCGTCTGTGTTTCCGTTCTCATCGCAGACCTGCACGTCCAGCTGCGTTGGGCAATAGAGACAGGACGGATAAGCGGGGGCTGCGGGTCGGGAGTGAGGGGCACCGGCAGAGCGGGGGGTGGGGGGCAGGGCTGGGCTAGCAGGGGGCTGCGGGTCAGAGTGAGGGGCACTGGCAGAGTGGCGGGGGGGAGCCCAGGGGGCTGCGGGTCGGGAGTGAGGGGCACCGGGCCCATTACCCGCGCTGGGTCCCCGCGGGCGGCAGCTCAGCCCCGAGGGGTTGGCGCCCACCCGGACCATCTCTGGACTCTCCGCATCTACCGTGTCAGATCTCAGGGTCCGGGGTGCCGGGCGCAGTCGGGGTGGTGCTGGACGCCCCCCACGCAGGGCCCGGAGAATCCAGCAGCCCGTGGGCCGGCGGCTTCTCATCGTCACCTGTCGGGCGGGGGCCAAGAGTCCACGCTCGGCACCCGAGGAGCCGGAAGCGAGATCAAGAATCACTAGACAAAACCCAGGGAGGGACCCAGCTAGCCCCCGAGAACTGGGGTCAGCCCCCACCGCAGAGACATCGGGAATGGGACCAATAATCAACAGGCAAAGATTGGGGACTGCGAATACACCCCCAATAACTGGGGCTCCGTAATCAATAATCAGCCAGCGGCGAAATCCGATGTGGGAGCAGAGCAGCCCACCGTGAAATCGCCGGCGCCGATGTCCACAGTGTGCAGGGCCGGGGCGATCCCCGGCTCCATGCCTGCCGGCGGCCTGCCTGCGGGGGGCGACACGGCACCGGGGGCGCTGAGACCCAGCCCCCTCTGGGGTGGGGACTGGTTAGCCGGACACCTCACCCGGGACTGAGATGCGGCTGGTTCTGGGGTGGGGTGCAGGGGCTGGTCATACAGGGACCCATCACCCAGTGCTGAAATGCAGCCGCCTCTGGGGTGGGGAGCGGGGGCCGGGGAAACAGCCACCTACAACAACCCCGCAGAAGGGCAGCCCGGTGCCCCGCGCGAAGCGGGGGGAGTGCCCCCGACCTGCGGGCTGCAGGAGGGAGACGGTGAAGGGGCTGCCGGCCAGGGAGAGCTCGCTCAGGGCGTTGTCCACGGGGAAGGGGAAGCGGGAGCCGAGCAGCCGGCCCCGAGTCACCGTGACAGGGGCCGTGCTGAGGGCCAGCTCCATGACCCCCGGCACCCCCGAGAGCTGGCTCTTCGACAGCATGTAGTAGCCCCCCGAGGCCGCCAGCTCCTCAAAGATGTTCAAGGCTGGGGGGGGGAATGGATGGACAACAAGGGTGAAAGGCCCCATCTCCTGTTCCCGGCCCCCCTGAGCCAGCCAGTCCATGCTGTGGGGCAGGATGGGAGCTGGTGCCCCCTAGAGGGACAGGCCCCTGTCCCATTCCCTGCCCCCCTGAGCCAGCTGGTCCCCACCCTGGGGCCGGATGGGAGCCGGCGCCCCCCAGGGGTACCGGCTCTGCCCCTGCTCACCCTAGCCTGTTCCAGGCTAGAGAACAGGGGGGCATAGTCCCCTTTAGGGGGTGGAGGCCCCGGGGGTCCAGAGCGAGGGGACTCCCTGAAGGGGCCCACGGCAGAGACGGGCATGCTAAGGCTCAGGAGGTGGAGGGGCTGGATCCCCGAGAGAGAGTGGCCCCCCGAGAAGGGCTGTCGCACTGAAAGGGGCACCCCCCAACTTGCCACACGGGGCCAAGAGTCGGCACAACCTGTGAGTCTGTGACAGGTGGGGGGCACTGGGGTGGGGGGGCTGAACTGATGGGGCGTTGGGGGGCAGGATTAACAGCTGGGCAGGGGCCGGGCAGATGTGGGGGAGAGCTCCTACCCCCCTCCCCTGGGGAGGGGCCCAAATACCAAGAGACTGGCCCAAAACGAGCTTTTCAAAAGATGGGGAGATTTTGGGCGCCAATCTCAGGATTTGGGGGATTTGGGGGGGTGTCGGGATTTCAGGGCCCATTCCTGGGATGTGGGGGGATCTGACTGGGGGATTGTGCTCTCCGGACGCCGACAGACCTGGCGGAGTTGGGGGGCAGGCGAGTGGCAGGCCTGGCCCCGGCCCAGCGTCTCGTACCCGGTGCCTGTCGGGCTCGGCCCAGTGGCTGCTGCTGTAGAATCGCTGCAGGATGCAGCCTGGTGCCCCCCAACCACCCACCTGGAGCCTGGTGCCCCCCATCCACCCGCCTGGAGCCTGTACCCCCCCATCCACCCGCCTGCAGCCTGGTGCCCCCCATCCACCCGCCTGGAGCCTGGTGCCCCCCATCCACCCACCTGCAGCCTGGTCCCCCCATCCACCCGCCTGAAGTCTGTACCCCCCCAACCACCCACCTGGAGCCTGGTGCCCCCCATCCACCCGCCTGGAGCCTGTACCCCCCCATCCACCCACCTGCAGCCTGGTGCCCCCCATCCACCCATCTGCAGCCTGTACCCCCCCATCCACCCGCCTGCAGCCTGGTGCCCCCCATCCACCCGCCTGCAGCCTGTACCCCCCCATCCACCCGCCTGCAGCCTGGTGCCCCCCATCCACCCGCCTGGAGCCTGTACCCCCCCATCCACCCGCCTGCAGCCTGGTCCCCCCATCCACCTGCCTGCAGCCTGTACCCCCCCATCCACCCGCCTGCAGCCTGGTGCCCCCCATCCACCCGCCTGGAGCCTGTACCCCCCCATCCACCCGCCTGCAGCCGGGTGCCCCCCCATCCACCTGCCTGCAGCCTGGTGCCCCCCATCCACCCGCCTGCAGACTGTACCCCCCCATCCACCCGCCTGCAGCTGGCTGCCCCCCCATCCACCCGCCTGCAGCCTGGTGCCCCCCATTCACCCGCCTGCAGCCTGGTGCCCCCCATCCACCTGCCTGCAGCCTGGTGCCCCCCATCCACCCGCCAGCCGCCTGTAACCCCCATCCACCCGCCTGCAGCCTGTACCCCCCCATGCACCTGCCTGCAGCCTGTACCGCCCCATCCACCCGCCTGCAGCCGGATGCCCCCCCATCCACCCGCCTGCAGCCGGGTGCCCCCCATCCACCCGCCTGCAGCATGGTGCCCCCCATCCACCCGCCTGCAGCTGGGTGCCCCCCATCCACCCACCTGCAGCCCCCCCACTCGGGGTTGGGGCAGAAGGCACCGGCCAGTGCCAGGAAGGGCAGCCAGGGGAGGGTGTCGCTGGGCCAAGGGAGGGAGGGGTCCTGGGTGCGAGAGCTTCCGCGGCTCAATGTTGCTCGCTTTATATCCCCGCTGGTGGGGCCAGGGGATTCCCCACCCGGCTCTGAGGTTTATCCACTTCTTCCTGGCAAAGCCCCCTGCCTTCTGCCAGGCACCCAGTAATCACTCAAAAAGGGGTAAACTGAGGCACGAGGCGCCCTGACTCCCCTTCCCCCCACGCAGCACTAACCACTAGGCACAACTCCCCTCCCAGCGCAGGAGAAAGAACCCAGGAGTCCTAGTGGGTCGGGGGGAATGGGACACAGGGCCTGGGGTTCTAGGCCGATGCCCTCCCTGACGAAAGCGTGTGATTTTTGACTTTTGCCCCGTTGAAATTTTTTTTATTTTGACGCTTCTTGGAGCAACTCGGTTCACATGGAACAAGGTCCCGGGGCTGAGAAATGAGTCAATGCAGGGAGACCCCCCCCCAGCTCCCAGTGCTCCTCACTCCCGACCCGCAGCCCCCTGCTAGGCCAACCCCCCCCCAGTCCTGCCAGTGCCCCTCACTCCCGACCCGTAGCCCCCTGCTAGCCCAGCACCCCCCCAGCCCTGCCAGTGCCCCTCACTCCCGACCCGCAGCCCCTGCTAGGCCAACCTCCCCCCGCAGTCCTGCCAGTGCCCCTCACTCCCCACCCGGAGCCCCCTGCTAGCCCAGCCCTGCCCCCCAATCCTGCCGGTGCTCCTCACTCCCTCCCCGCAGCCCCTGCTACCCAGCCCTGCCGGTGCCCCTCACTCCCGACCCGCAGCCCCTGCTACCCAGCCCTGCCCCCCAGCCCTGCCAGTGCCCCCCACTCCCTCCCCGCAGCCCCTGGGTGCTGGCTGAGGCTGCAGGCCCGGGCAGCTGGGAGCCGGGGGTTGTGGTTGCAGAGGAAACGCCTCGCGGCCGCCCGTGCTGAACCCAGCGGGTTTGTGCGTCAGCCTGGAGCCCACAGGGGCCCTGTCGGCCCCCGGACCCGACCTGCAACCCAGCAAGAGGCCCCGCGTGCCCCCCCCCCTGTGGTCAGCATCTCTGCTCGGGGCTGCTGACCCCCACTGTCTGGTGCCAGACGCTCGATACCTCGGCGAGTGTGTGAACCACAGAGACAGCTCAGGTGCAGAGCCCGGGGGGTTGTGGGTCAGGAGCGAGGGGCACTGGCAGAGCTGGGAGGGCAGGGGGCTGTGGGTCGGGAGTGAGGGGCACTGGCAGAGTGGGGGGGCAGGGGGCTGCAGGTCGGGAGTGAGGGGCACTGGCAGAGCTGGGGGGGCAGGGGGCTGTGGGTCGGGAGTGAGGGGCACTGGCAGAGTGGGGGGGCAGGGGGCTGCAGGTCGGGAGTGAGGGGCACTGGCAGAGCTGGGGGGGCAGGGGGCTGTGGGTCGGGAGTGAGGGGCACTGGCAGAGTGGGGGGGGCAGAGGGCTGCAGGTTGGGAGTGAGGGGCACTGGCAGAGCTGGGGGATCCAGGGGGCAGCAGGTCGGGAGTGAGGGGCACCGGCAGAGTGGGGGGGCAGGGGGCTGCGGGTCAGGAGTGAGGGGCACCGGCAGAACTGGGGGGATCCAGGGGGTTGCGGGTCGGGAGTGAGGGGCACCGGCAGAGCTGGGGGGATCCAGGGGGCTGTGGGTCGGGAGTGAGGGGCACCGGCAGGGCTAAGGGGGCAGGGGGCTGCGGGTCGGGAGTGAGGGGCACCGGCAGAGCGGGGGGGCAGGGGGCTGCGGTTTGGGAGTGAGGGGCACCGGCAGAGCGGGGGGCCAGGGGGCTGTGGGTCGGGAGTGAGGGGCACCGGCAGAGTGGGGGAGCAGGGGGCTGCGGGTCGGGAGTGAGGGGAGTGAGGGGCACAGGCAGAGCGGGGGGGCAGGGGGCTGTGGGTCGGGAATGAGGGGCACCGGCAGGGCTGGGGGGCAGGGCTGGGCTGGCAGGGGGCTGCGGGTCGGGAGTGAGGGGCACCGGCAGGGCTAGGGGGGCAGGGGGCTGCGGGTCGGGAGTGAGGGGCACTGGCAGGGCCGGGGGCAGAGGGGCCTGGCGGGGGGGAGAGGGGGAGGTTTCCGGCCCAGCGTAGGCGTCGCTGTCTGGGCCCCGCTCGCTCTGGTTTCTGTGACTCACGTCCGGTGGGGGCTGCCTGGATCCTGCCGCCCCGCGGAGTCGGGGTCTCACTCCGTGACCCCTGCAGCCACCCAGCCTCATGGCTCTGTGCCGGCTTTGCTTTTGCCTTCTCAGCTGCTCCGGTAAGGGGGACCCTGCCCCTTCTGCCCCCCACCCCAGGGGTCCTGCAGCTGGGGATGGACCCAGGGGCACAATCGTCCCTTCCCGCAGATCGGCCTCCCCCCGGAATGGGGTCCCACCTCGGCGCCCCCCTGGGTGCAGGGAATTCCCCTGATCCCCTCCTGGGTTGTTGCTTCATCCCCTCCTTCCACATTCTGTCCATCCCTCCCCCATCACCGTCCACCCGGGGGAGTCCAGCTGTGCCCCGGCCAACCGCCCCCTAAGCCCATTTGAACCTGGACCCCAAGCCCGACAGCATCATCCCGGCTACGCTCTCGCCACAGCCCTGTCCGGAGGGAATTCGCCCTCCCTGGTCTGATGTGACCCCCCCCGGGCGCTCTACCGCCCTCAGACACCCCCGAGTGGGTCCCGAGGCGGCCGCCAGCGACGGCTGCACTGAAATGTGGATCCAGGCGGAAAGAGATGAAAACCCTTCCATTTTCCTGGTTTTCATCTCAATTTTGGGGGTTTTTTTGCTCCCCCTAAATCATATTTGGCTTTTTCAAAGTTTGACACGCTGGGCGAGGTAAGAGCTGTTCCGGGACCGACTTCTCTTGGTGACCGGGAGATGCTGCTGAGCCCCTCGAGGCATTTGGGCATTGACTTTTGGGTGGAAAACCCCCAGAATGTTTCCTCAAGACATCCAGGGAAAAGATGAACCAACCCACCCAACCAAGCAGTGAAAATCACTGAAAGCCGCTTAAATATTGTCTTCTTTCCAACCAATCATTTGCCATTTCCAAACGCCAGAAAACCCCAAATAATTCTGTAACAGAGTTTGATGAAAACCCAACATTCCCCCCTTCCAGTTTTGAAAACCCCCAACAGTGTCCGCTGAAAAATGTCCCTGGAGAATACTTTTTCCTGAGCAATGTGTTTCATTTTGGAAACCAGATTTTTTTGGGGTGGGGATAAAAAGCAACAGAAGTTGATGAAAACCCCCAAATGATTCCCCTAAAATGTGCATGGAAAAGTCGTACCAAGTCCAACGTTAACCCCGTGGGCCGATGTTTGCAGAATCCTGGCTGCGTGATGGTCTGAATGGGGATTATTTGACTTAATCTAATATGGATTATTTAATCTTTATCTAATCCACATTTTGTTGGCGTTTGAACAAGGACAGTTATTGAATGAGAAATGGAAACAACTTGCCAGAAACAAACAATTCTCCCCAGCAGAGAATTTCACGGTGGCAGAGAAATCACCATTTTTAGTCTCAAATTGCCAGGTCACGACTTTATTTTGATGATATTCGGTGTTTTTCTGAAAACTCCAGCTTCTGCAGTTCTACGGGGAAAGGTCAGTTTTTCTTTTAAAAAACCCCAGTACGTTCCTAACATTTTGCATTGTGGAGAAACATTCAAAACCATGAATTCCGACCCCGCAAAAGGTAGCCAAAGATTTCGTCTTTTTTTCTAAATCTTGTGAATTTTAGGCAAATCTCATGATTTTGGGGGGAGGTTAAATCGGGCTGGGGTTAGCGCTGCTGCTCACTAGATTCCACGGGACAAATTGTGCTCTTAAATTGAGGAGGATGCAAGCGCTGTGAGCAAGCGAATATACCTCATGGAGCTGGTTGATCGCCCTGTTTTCTTAAGTGGCCAATTCCAGTGTCCAAGCACAAGTCCGACTCCGCCGTGAATCATGAGACGGGCTTTGAAAAAAATCACAGTTGTAAAAAGTAAAGTAAAAAGTAAAAAGCTGGGAGTTGTCTTTCTTTGCTTCTTGTTTTTCAAGCCGCGAGGGTGGATAAAAAGCCTCCATCCAAAAGCTTTTCGGTGGGAAAAGGCTTTTCTGTTACATTAAATCCTCGCCCCAGATTTGAGGGGTTGCAGCCAGGAGCCCAACACGTGTTGCGAATGCTGCAAACCTGAAAGAGGCCCAAGGCAAAGCCTTTCTGTTCGTGTCAAAGATTTTCTGTTGGGGAAAAACAGGTCTTTCCCTTTCGCAATTGCGTTTGCTGGGTTTTCTCCACAACCCAAAGGGCTAGAAACCAGTTTTGGGGCGTTTTTGGTAAACAAAAGCTGAACATGTTACGTATCCACCCAACACCAAGAGCCAGGAGTTGAAGAAAAACACCAGATATCGGGATAAAATCACCAGAATTGGCAACAACATCACTGGAGCATCTCCGAGCTTCATCTGGAGAATACGTGTAAATGACGGAAGGGCCAAAGCTGGGAGTTAAACGTGGATTTATCCAAGGAAGGCGACCACGGAGGGGGAAGATTTCTGATACTCGAGGCTCCTCCAACCAGCAGACTGCAGCTCCACCAGACAAACTCAGACGGGGAACGCTGCTCAACTTTCTAACAGTTGAGCGGTAATGAACCGTTGGAGCAACTTACCTACAGCCGTGGTGGATTGGGCAGCTCTTGGACCCTGCAGCTCAAGGTTGGGGATTGTCCTACAAGACTCGGATGTGGAGACCTTAGAGAGGGCGGCCACACAAGCGGCTGGAGGGTGGGACAAACACGTGTGAGAGTGGGAGACGTAAGAAGCTCCATCCGTTCAGCGCACCAGGCAGAAGATCGAGAAGGGACCTTCTCAGGGCGACGATACACAGCCCTGAAGGGCTCTTTCTCCTACCGGAGAAGGGCAGCCCAAGGCCCAAAGGTGGAAATGAAGGCCAGACACAGTCCCATTAGAAATAAGGCTCCAATGTTTAAGAGTGAGGGGGATGGACCATTGGAAAGACCCACCAAAGGAAACGGTGGATTGTCTAGCTCCAACTTGGAGGCCTTCCTGGAAGACGCGTTGGCCAGAGACAGTCCGGCAGTCGTTGGGTGCAGTCGGGTGCTGGTAGGAGACCAGGCGCGATGGCTGAATGTTGTTTACTGGCCATGGGCGAGGGAGCCTGGTGCTTGGACGATCGCCATTTGGCCAAACCCTCGGCGTTCTCTCCCCAGCTCTGGGAGGGGAGTGGGGTCTGGGGGTTAGAGCCAGGACTCCTGGGTTCTCTCCCCGGCTCTGGGAGAGGAGTGGGGTCTAGTGGGTTAGAACAAGGGGGCTGGGAGCCAGGACTTGTGGGTTCTCTCCCTGGCTCTGGGACAGGAATGGGGTCTTCTGTCCTGCTGACCCTTGGCCTTTGATCCCTCAGGTTCCTGGACAGAGGACCTGTGGGTCTCCCAGCTCAGCTCCGTGCAGGGCACCGAGGGCAGCTCTGTCACCCTGCCTTGCACCTACAACAGCACCCGGGAGCCCAGGCTGGGCAGCTACACCTGGGTGAAGGAGGTAGCGGGCGCCCGGCTGGAGCTGAGCAACGAGACCCAGGAGTTCAGGGGCCGGGTGAGCCGGGCCCGGGACCAGAGCTTCCTGCGGGAGAGGAGAGCTGACGTGGAGCTGCGGGACCTGAGACCCTACGACACTGGGACCTACCGCTGCCTGGTGAAGATCCCCACCATGGGAGAGGGGGCGGGGAACGGGACGTGGCTCCAGGTGCTGAAACCAGGTGAGTCCAGGGCAGGCCAGGACTCCTGGGTTCTCTCCCCAGCTCTGGGAAGGGAGTGGGGTCTGGTGGTTAGAGCAGCGGATGCTGGGAGCCAGGACTCCTGGGTTCCCTCCAGGCTCTGGGTGGGGAGTAGGGTCTGGTGGTTAGACCTGGGGGTGGTGGTTCTGGATTGAAAAGGGGGAAAGGGGGCTGTTAGTGTTATTTGTGGGTCGTTCTTAGTGGCTGGTTTTGAGTGCGGGGCTGATGGCGGAGTCGGGGCAGAGCGCAGGCCGTGGGGGTGCGTCGTGGACCACGAAGGATGGAGGGAGGGGGAAAGATGTGAAGGCAGAAGCACAGCCGGGGAGCGCGCGAAAGACGGGCCGGAAGGAGGGGCTGAGTAACGAACAAATGAAAGAACGAGTGAAAAAAGTGAACGAGGGGATGAAAAGGGAAACCAAGGGAAGGGTGAGGGGATGAAGGGAGGGAGAAAGGAACGAATGGAGAGAAGAAAGGAGGGGTGCAGGGAAGGAGTCAGCGCCACCTTCCCCACCTTCTCCAGCCGCTTCGTCTCATTCCCTCTTTTCTTCTCTCCCCGCCTGCCCGCCAGGCCCCTCCCCACCGGCCCCCCTGGCCCTGAGCGTGCTCAGCTTGGGCTTGGGCGCCGCGGTGGGGGTCGCTGGCGGAGTCGCCGCCCTTATTTTGATCTGCCACAAGAGAAGACGAGGTGAGTGGGACGAGTTCCCCCCGGGCGCCCCCTGGAATTGGGGCACCACCGAGCCCCCCGGCCCGGGCTCCCTCTCGCGCTGAGCTGCTGTGACAAGCTGCAAAGCCTCCCTGCTGCCCTTTCACCAGCGTTTCCCGGTGGTTTCTCAACGAGCTGTTAACCTTAATTGGCCTTTCCACAGTCGCACCCGAAAGGCTGCTTGTGGGTGTTCTCAGGCTTGTGACATGTTTCAGTAACACACACACACCGGCAAACTTCCTAACGCCGCACCCGACGGTCACACTCACAATCCAACGAGATCGGACTGTCCAGCAGATCGAGACTGTTACAAGGACAGCTCGCACGGCGCACTTTGTACAAAATGTATCCTAATTACACGACAGTGGTGAATAGTGAGGTGCCAGGGTGTCATAGGGAGATTGAGGGGGGTCTGCCCCCAACCAGAGACCCCGACCCTCAGCCCCAGCCCTGACCGAACTACAAGCCCCAACCCCGGACCCTACTGCTAACCCCCCCCAACCAGAGACCCTGATCCTGATCTCACCCCCAACCAGAGACCCCAACCCTGACCCCAAACCCCATCCCTACCCCTAGCCGGGGACCCTGACATTGATCCTGACCACTGACTGGGGACCTTATGAGCTACTGATTGATAATTGGCTCCTGGTTATTGATTATTTGCTATTATTAGTTACTGATTGGCTATTGACTACTTATTATTGATTATTGGCTTCTGATTGGCAATTGGCTCCTGGTTATTGATTATTCACTATTAATTATTAGCTACTGATTGGCTATTGTATTATTATACTGGCTAATTATATTGATTATTGGCTATTGATTACTAGCTACTGATTGATAATTGGCTCCTGGTTATCGATTATTGGCTACTGATTATTGATTGCTGGCTACTGAATATTTATTATTATCTGCTAAGTACTGGCTACCGATTATCAAGTTTTGGCTCCTGGTTCCTGGCTAAAGATTCTTTATTCTTACTAGATTACTGGCTACCAGCAATTGACTAACGGCTACTGATTATTGTCTAAAGGTTATTGGTGACTGGCTACTGCCCATTGGCTGGTGGCTTCTGCTTATTGGCTTCTACCCATAGTTGTCTATTGGCCACTAATTATCAATTCCTGTCTACTGATCCCTGTTGTCTTCCTGTCGGCGGCCAATCACCACTCACCTATTAATGACCACAGACTGTCGGCTGCGTTAGTGATTATCGATTACTGGCTGGCTACTGATTCTTGTTGAATGGCTACTGGCTAGCGTTGGCTGCGCTGGGTAGCTGCTGATCACAGGTTGTTGGCGGCTGATTTATGCTGATGCCAAGAACTGATTATTGGCTCTTCCTGAGAGCTGATTAGGCCAACGAACTTTATAATTGGCTACTGATTGTTCTAATTGGCTATTGGCTGAGCTGTGATTCTGGGCTGCTGACTAGCGATTCCTAGCTCCTGCTGGTTAATTAATTACATTAATGATGTCCCCCCCAGACCGGAGAGAAGTAGGACCCCAGACGGAAGCCACATTGCAGGTGAGACCCCACTGGGCCCCACAGAACGGGGTCCCTTCCCCCACGCCCGGTGCAAAAAAAAAGCCCCATGGGGGGGCTTGGGGCAAAGGTCTTAGCGAATGCAGTGAAGGGGATGAGCAGCAGGGGAACCCCAAGGACCGAGTGCAGGGGAGGGACCAGAGTGAGACCCAGGGATGGATGGAAGGGGGGTGGGGATGGAGGGAGACTGGAGGGAGGGAGGGAGGGGTGTGTGGGGGGGGATGGAGGGATGGATGGATGGATGGATGAGGGGGTGTCTGCAGGGACAGGCAGCCCAATATCTGGGGGGGGTGGATCTGTGTGTTGGGGGCTCCTCTGCCTGAAGTGCAGGGGGTGGAGGACGACAAGCCTGGGCTAGGGGGTGGCTCGGGATGTGGGGGTTGATCCTGGCTGGGGGGTGCTGTCTGTGGAGGGTGGCAGGGCTGTGGGGGGCGGATCACCTGGGGGAAGAGCTGAGGGGACAATCCCAGCTGGGGATGGCTGTGGGGGGCTGACAGGGCCGAGGGGGGGCTGACAGGTCTGTATGGGGGGGTCTGATGGGTCTGTGGGGGGTTATGGGGCTGTGGGGGGGCTGATGGGGCCGGGGGCGCTGACAGGTCTGTATGGGGGGGTCTGATGGGTCAGGGGGGCTGATAGGTCTGTGGGGGGGTTGAAGGGTCTGTGGGGGTCTGACAGGTCTGGGGGGGTTGAGGAGTCTGGGGGGGTCTGATGGGTCTGGGGGGGTCTGATGGGTCTGGGGAGGCTGACAGGTCTGTATGGGGGGGCTGGTGGGTCGGGGGGTCTGACGAGTCTGTGAGGGGGGTTGAGGGGTCCAGGGGGGGTTGAGGGGTCCGGGGGGGGCTGGTGGGTCCGGGGGGTCTGATGGGTCTGGGGGGATCTGATGGGTCCGTCTCGCCCTAGGCCCCGGCCCCGGAGCTGAGCTACGCAGAGCTGAGGGTGAAGCTGGGTCGGCGCCCAGCGCCCGTGGGCGAAATCGTCACGTACGCCGCCATCGGGGGCAGCCTCCGGGGCTAGGGGGGCTGAGCCGGGGGGGACAGAGACCCACATGCCCCCTGCCCCACACACGTACCCCCCCGACACCCCTTGCCCCACACACGTACCCCTGACACCCCATACCTTCCCCCTCCACATATCCACACCCCATACACGCCCCCCACCCCACACACACACCCCACCCCACATATGTACCCCCCGACACCCCATACCTGCCCCCTCCACACCCCCGCCCCACAAACGCCCCCCGCCTCACACGTATACCCCATCCCATACATGTACCCCCTGACACCACATACCTGCCCCTCCACACACCCCCGCCCCACACATACGCCCCACACGTCCACCGCCCCCCACATACCCCCCACACATGCCCCCCGCCCCCCCACACACCCATACCTGCCCCCTCCACATGACTCCAGCCCCACCCCCCCCACTCTTCCCCAAACTGCACAGCCCGTAGGGGGTAGCAGGGACACCCCCCTAAGGCAGCCCCGCAGCATTTCTCCATCCTCCCACCAGGGGGCTGCAGTTCCACCATCCGCCACCAGGGGGCGGCCTCGCCCTGCTGTATCATCCCCCTCGCAACCCCCCCCCCAGCACTCTGGGGCTCCCGGCTCTTGCCCCCACCCAGGCCGCCTCCATCCCCCTGGCCGGAGCCCCCCCCGCGTGTCCCGCCCCAGCCGCCCCCTCCTGACCGACTCCGGCCCTGTCATGCTGAGTCTGGGGTGGAGCCGCCCTGAGCTGGGTCTGAAACTGCTCCAGCATCCAGGGCAGAGCTGGGAGGGAGCCAGGCTGGCTGCCCGCCCCCAGCTCGTGTGGGGGGACCCGGGGACGCTGCAAGATGCCTTAACCCGCCCCCCCCCGCCAAAATGGCTAGAAAAATCCACCGAGCGGCTCAGCAAAGCCTGGGAGCTGGGCTAGAGAGACCCAGAGCTGGGCTAGTGAAAGCCAGAGCTGGCGAGAGAAAAGACGGGGGTGTGGCTGGGCCTCTGAGCTCCATCACGAGGGTCTCATGTGTTTAGATTCGGAGGGTCTGTGGGGCTGGGGAGCCCAGGGCTTAGGGAGCGGGGGGCTGCGGGGCAGGAGTGAGGGGCACTGGCAGAGTCTAATCCTGGGCTCCTCCCACTCCACAGCTCTGCCGGTGCCCCTCACTCCCGACCCGCAGCCCCCTGCTAGCCTAGCCCTGGGCCCCCCCCAGCTCTGCCGGTGCCCCTCACTCCTGACCTGCAGCCCCTGCCAGCCCAGCTCTGGGCTCCCCCCAACTCTGCCGGTGCCTCTCACTCCTGACCCGCAGCCCCCTGCTAGCCCAGCCCTGCGCCCCTCAAGCCCTGCCGGTGCCCCTCATTCCCGACCCGCAGGTTCTGACGAGGACCCAAGACATTCACCCAGTGGCCAGTGCCGGACTCATTGTCCCTTCCTGACCCCTAGTTCCCGGCGCTCGCTCCCTGCCTTGGAGCATGCGGGTTAACAGCCGCCCCGGTGGTTTCTCAGGCAGTCGAAGACGTGGCCGGCATCTGTTTCCTCCCATGGGGCGTGACAGCCAGTGACCCAGTTTTTCTACCCCCCGGCCTCTCAAGAGCCACTTGCGCAGCCCGGCCTCCAGCCCCCTCAGCCAGCGGTGGGGCAGGAAACAGGCCCCGGGCTGGGTGTGTGGTCGGCTGAGTGCTCGGGCGGCTGCGTGGGGCTGAACCACTCACATCAACACCCCTCCCGGGCTGGGCCCCCCACACTGCGAGCCGGGTGGGAAAGGAACGAAGAACCCGGGACGCCGGGCTCCCCAGATCCCTCCCGTGCACTCAACTCCCCCGTCGGTTCCCCCCGGGCAGACCCCGGTTGGCTCTGTCTCCAGCCAGACGAGCCAAAGGACGAACGCCGTCCTGGGGTACTGGTGGGAGAGCTCGGGTAGGAGCTGGGAGGGGATTTCCCCTCTGGATCGGGCCCGGGTGCAACCGTGGCTGAGATCCTGGCTCCCACAGTGCGAGGTGGATGTGGGTCCATTGAGGAGGACCCCGAGGACAATGAAGGGGTTAGAAAACCGGCCTCGGAGTGAGACCCCCCAGGAGCTCGGTCGATTCGCTGAGCAAGGCCGGCGAAGAGGGGACGTGTCCCCAGCTGGAGGCACCGACTGGGAACCAAACGTCCCCCGGGGTCCTCAGGCTGGCAGGGGATCAAACCCCCGCCTGGCCGGGAGCTGGAGCTGGGCAGAGCCAGCCTGGGAACAAGGCGTCCGCTTGAGCCGGGAGGGGAATGACCCAGGGGGGCGGTTGCCCCGGGCCGGGGGGAGGCTCCTGCCTGGGGTGAGGTTTAAATCAAAGGCGGGTTCCTTGAGGAACAGGCAGTAACTGGCCCCGGGGGCTTGGCTGGGTCCAGGATCGGGGCCATTTGCAGCTACGGGAGAGTCTCACGAAGCGATTGAGGTGGGTGCAGGACGCACGGCGCGGGCTGGTGGGTCTGCGAGCCCCTGATGCTGAATAAAGTCCTGCCGATGTAAGAAGTTGTTGACCTAAATTAATGGTGTCCAGTACGCCTGGCTCCCGGCGCCCCCTGCTCTAACCACTAGGCTCCACTCCCCTCCCAGAGCTGGGGAGAGAACCCAGGAGTCCTGGCTCCCAGATCCCCCCCGCTCTAACCACTAGCCCTCACTCCCCTTCCAGAGCCAGGGATGGAACCCAGGAGTCCAGGCCCCTCTCCTCCCCCCTCCCTTGGCCCTTGGGCCGGAAGTCTGAAGCAAGGCAGGAACCGGCCGAGTTACACAGGTGGCGCTCAGCGGTGTGAATCTCACCCAGCTCATTTCCTGACCCCCCCCCCCGGTGCGAGTCGCTCCAGCTCTGCACCTGCATTCCTCTGCCCTCACACCCGGGCAGCCATGGCCCCGGGCCCCCTGCTCTGGACGCTGGCCCTGATTGCAGGTGAGCGGGGAGGGGGCACGATGCCGGGATACAGGGAGGTGCGGGGGGAGGCAGTGATGGGGGGATTTGAACCCGCAGCCCAGACAAATAGAACGGGGCACATGGAGATACTGGCCAGCTGTGCACATCTGGGCATAGCCAGCTGGGTATCAGTGGGCACAGAAGGCTACATAGATAGATGCTGCATTGGCCGAGTGGGTGGGCATATCGACCCATCCATCCCCATCTATCCAGTGCCCTGCACCCGCCTTGCCTATCCCCAGTCAGTGCCACCCCCCATGCCCGTCCCCGGCTAAATCCGGCTTGTGAGTGCCTGCTCGAAGTGGTGCCAAGCGACGGGGCCGACCCGGCAGGCCGGAGGGACCCAGCGTTGCCCAGGGGCCGATAACTCGCTGCGCCAGGATGAACATACCACTCACCGGTGAGCGTGAACCCGAGCGGGGGGCAGCCCGGGCCAGCCTTAGGGGGTAGCAAGCCAGGCAATTGCCCGGGACCCCACATTGCTCAGGCTTTGGTTTCATTTGCTCAGGCGTTCTGCCCTGGGCCGGCCTTGCTTGGCGGCCGCCCTGAAACCCGCTCGCAGCCCCCCGGGGGGACCCGGGCCCCTGGTTGAGAATGGCTGCTCTAAACTAACCTGACCGATCCAGACATGAAGTGAACAATTCCGCCTCCGAAATGCACGTGGTTCAATAATGAATGTGCCCCATTTCTCGGCGAGCGGCTCCGTCAATCTCACACCTAAATTCACCTAATGCTGTCTGGAACCATCATATTTTCACAGCTAAGACCAGGAAATAATGATACAATTAACAATTGATCCCAGTTAATTATTACATTTTCACAGCTAAACCCACAAAATAGTTGCAAGTTCTGAATGAAACCGGGAAAATTATTTCAAAATTCATGTAATTTCATTCCTGAGCTTTACTTACGACAGGGCTCATCCAATTGTGGCGATTTCTTTATTACTAGGACATTACTGCAAAGTATTTAAATCAACCCTAAATGATTGCAATTTCTTCGAGTGGATCCGAGCAAATTGAGGCAATTTATTTGTTCGCTCTTTGCAAATTCTTGCCACGCCGTCAAAGAATTAATCCTAGGAAATGATAGAAATTGATTCAAATTAATCCGAGTAAATTGAGGAAGTTGAGGAGCTAATCTGGGCTCATTCTTCCATATTTAAACGTTAATTATCTTGCAGTATTTAAATATTAATCACAGCCAACTCTTGCAATTTAAAATATAATTCCAGCAAATTAATTAAATATTTGAGTAACCCTAATAAATTCTTTACAATTTAATTGCTGCTAATAAAGACAATTTATTGGTTATTCCTTAAAAATTACTGCAGTATATTTAAAAGTCAAGTCCACTGACTTTTTGTGGTTCCCAGTTTGTAATAATCCTGGTGGAATATTGCAAGCTATTTAATGGTTTGTCCCACTGAATTATTTCAGTCTCTTTAAGAGTAAAGTCAGCAATGTGTTGCAATTTATTTCAGAGTTAACGGTATTAAATTATTATTTAATAGTTAATTAAACTAAATGATTACAGTCTGGTTCCTATTAAATGAATGCAGTTCTCTGTAATTACTAGCTAAGTATTGCAATAGATTTGAGATTCTCTGCAGAATTATTGCAATTTCTTTAAACTTAATCCCAAAACAATTGTTGTGGTATAAAAAAAATCACAGTAAAATTATTGCAGTTTCTTAAAAAAAATATAATCCCAGCTATTTATTGCAAATCCATTAACATTAATCTCAGCACAACGATTGCAATTCAATACATTAATCTGAGGACATCGTGAGAACGTATCTGTTACTCCCTGGAAATTTCTGCAGTGGATTTAAAACTGAATTCAAGTGAATGATACCAATTTATTTCAGCGTCAAAGGCACAAAGTGATTGCAAGTTAATTGTTAATCCTGAAAACTATTGAAATTGAATTAAAGAATAATCCCAGGGCAACTATTTCATTGTCCTTAAAAATAGTTGGAGTAAATTGTTGAGATGTGTTTCAAAATTAAACCCAGAAGATCATAATTTAATTCCCAGGAATGTATCGGTTAATCCCATCATAATACTGCAATTCTTTCACAATGTAATGCTAGGAAAAGAGAGGTTTCTTAAAGATAATCCATGGGTCCTTTCAAAATTAACCCCAGAAATTTATCATTTAATCCAAGGAAATTATGCAAATTAGATCAATAACCCCATTCGATTATTGAAATTCCTTTAATATTTAATCCTAGGAAAATACTGTTTTCTTTAAAAACATATGCCAGTTAATCACATGAAGGCATCTCAGAATACAACCCCATACATTCTTGCAAGAGGTTTAAGATTTCATCCCAGCTGTTAATCCCAGTCGATTTCAGAATCAGAGGCACTAAATTATCACCCCACATGTAACTCTTAGCGCCAGCCAACGATTGGGATTTATTTCCAATGTAACCATGTTACAATCCGATCACTGACACCAAACCGAACCGGGTTCTGGGTCTCACGGTCTCTGGCGCTCTTTGGGGACATTTGCTTTGTGTGGAAAAGTACAAAGGCCAAGGACACAACAGAAAGCAAACGAGAACTGAAGCGTAGAAAATGAAGAAAATATTAAAGAAGGGAATGGGGAGTTGTTCGGTGAGGGGATGAGAGAAAACAGCTTGTGTTTTCCGATCTCTGCATCAGCCAGAAATATGTCGA
The DNA here is from genome assembly GCF_009764565.3 of Dermochelys coriacea. NCBI lineage: Eukaryota > Metazoa > Chordata > Testudines > Dermochelyidae > Dermochelys > Dermochelys coriacea. The sequence goes on along the minus strand of NC_050081.1, from coordinate 38,776,332 downwards.
GTGTTGGAAAGGGGGATAGATAGAGAGAAGGGGGTGTCTGGGGATAGATAGATACAGTGATGAGCTGCCAGAAGCTGAAGATCCGGTTCCTTCACTCGCTCCAGGTTTTGGCAGGTTTCAGAGTAGCAGCCGTGTTAGTCTGTATTCGCAAAAAGAAAAGGAGTACTTGTGGCACCTTAGAGACTAACATTTGTTAGTCTCTAAGGTGCCACAAGTACTCCTTTTCTTTTTCCAGGTTTTGGGCAGCACTGAAGGACCCGCCACTGGGTGAGTACAAATTCACAGGGGGAGCCAGGAGCTCGGGCAGGACGGGCCCACCCCTTTAACAACCGGTTCTCAACCGGCTGCAAAATTTAGTAACCGGTTCACATGAACTGGCTCCATCTTACCACTGGATAGCTAGATAGATAGATGGGTAGGGTGGATGTGGATAGGTAGATAGATAGATAAAGGGGGTGTCTGTGGATACATAGATGGATGGATGGATGGATGGATGGAGGGGGTGTATGTGCATGGATGGATAGATAGATAAATAGATAGAAGAGGTGGATGGGGATAGACGGATGGATGGATGCATGGATGGATGGATGGGCTGTATGTGGATAGATGGATGGAGAGATAGATGGATGATGGGTAGGGTGTGCATGGGGATAGAGAGATGGGGTGTGTGTGTGATGGGGGCTTGAGTGGACCCAGCTACTGAAGCCAGCCGACGTAAAGTACGAATTATGTGACGGTTTCTCTAGCAGGAGAATCACAATTTCACAAGCTGGTTTTGACTCAGGTTTGAGGCCTGTTTGGAGCCAGAGGCTGGGACTGACCGGCCGGGGCTGGGACCCTCGATAATCACCCTGTTCTGTTGGTTGCCGAGCCTGCCACAGACGGCTGGGCTGGACGGGCCATCAGGCTGACCCGGTCTGGCCGACATATTGCCTGGGTCCCATTCCCTGCTCCCCTGAGCCAGCCAGTCCCTGCCCTGGGGCCGGGGGGAGCGGGCGCCCCCCCAAGAGGGGCAGACCCCACGTCCGACTCCATGGGTGATGTCCCTCGGTCCCGTCTCTTTGCCAGGCTGCCAGGTACAGGGCCTGTGGGTCTCCCAGCTCAGCTCCGTGCAGGGCACCGAGGGTGGCTCCGTCACCCTGCCCTGCACCTACAACAGCACTCGGGAGCCCAGGCTGGGCAGCTACACCTGGGTGAAGGAGGTGGCGGGCGCCCAGCTGGAGCTGAGCGACAGGACCCAGGAGTTCAGGGGCCGGGTGAGCCGGGCCCGGGACTGGAGCTTCCTGCGGGAGAGGAGAGCCGACGTGGAGCTACGGGATCTCAGACCCTACGACACCGGGACCTACCGCTGCCTGGTGAAGATCCCCACCGTGGGAGAGGGGGCGGGGAACGGGACATGGCTCCAGGTGCTGAAACCGGGTGAGTCCAGGGCAGGCCAGGACTCCTGGGTTCTCTCCCTAGCTCTGGGAGGGGAGTGGGGTCTGGTGGTTAGAGCGGGGGGGGGGGGTTCTGTCCTCAACCCACAAAGTATTAATTTCCTACAATCCTTTTCTCCTCCCTTCTAACCCATTCAGTGCCCACAGACGGGAAACCCGACCAATTTGTCCTCTTGTGGCTTTTCCTGCGTGGGCTGATCTGCACCTTCAGTCTTGCCGCCGGCGCCCTGGGCACCAGCCTGTTCTACCAGAGGAAACGTGAGTGACTAGATCCCCCCGCTCTGCTGGTGCCCCTCACTCCTGACCTGCAGCCCCCTGGGCTCCCCCTTGCTCTGCCGGTGCCCCTCACTCCTGACCTGCAGCCTCTGCTAGCCCAGCCCTGCCCCCCGCAGCTCTGCTGATGGTATCAGATACTTTACTGGTTGCCAGGTTGGAGAGAAGCCGTTTTCCACCCCATTTATTTGAGCCCTTCACTTTTCTCTCTCCTTTTTTTCGTCCTAGTGTCCCGGAGGAGACAGAGACGAGTCAGGGAGCTTCAGTCCAAAGTCCAGCTGTGAATGTGACTGTTCGTGTCTCCTGCTCTAACCACTAGCCCGTATTGCCCTTGCAGAACCAGGGAAAGAACCCAGGAGTCCTGGCTCCCAGCGACCCCCGCTGTAACCACCAGCCCCTACTCCCCTCCCCAGCACTCCCCTGTACACGTAACCAACAATGGCAACTTTTCTTCATGCCCCTGCTCCAGGAGTCCCGGGGATCTGGGCTCTGGGTTAAAAGCTTGTCTCTTTTCCCCCCATCCCTGCTGGGGAGAACAGCTGGAAATTGTGACCCCGAAATGCTGAGAGAAACCCAACGGCCAGTTGAAATGAAACATCCGGAGTTGTGGGCGTCTCGCTTTCCCCCACCCGCCCTGCTCACGTTCATTTCCAGCCAGTCTCGTCCTGCCTCCAGCCCCGATTTGTTCTTTTTCCAGAGAATCGTGGGGCCTGTGATGGGTGGGGTCACAGAGGCCCCTTTGGGACCATCACCTGACGTGCTGAATTTACCTCTGAGCCTGTTTTCCCTGCCAGCTTGGGACTCCAGACCCCTGCCTTGTTGAGTCAGACACACCAGCCTCGTGCAACCCAGACCCAGACCCGGGTCACGCCGCCAACGCTGCAGACTTTAACCACAAACAGCTCAGCAAGTCACCTGTCTCCAGCACCCAGACACTCAGCTCCCAATGGGGTCCAAACCCCACATAAATCCCTTTTACTCTGTATAAAGCTTATACAGGGTAAACGCATAAATTGTCCGCCCTCCATAACACCGATAGAGAGATATGCCCAGTGGTTTGCTCCCCCAGGGATTAATCACTTACTCTGGGTTAATTAATAAACAAAAGTGATTTTATTAAGCATAAAAAGTAGAGATCTTTTGCATGAAGCATATTCCAGTTACATGATATTCACATTCATGAGCATATTTTCATAACATCATATGGGGGGCACCGTCACTCCCTCCTCCTCAACTTACTGCCGGAGACTTGGACACAGACCATGGTGGAGGCAGTTTACCTAAAGTTCCTCTTTGGGTTCCCCTCTGGGGCAGACACTCCTGTGTCCCCCAAAACAGAAGGAGACCCTGATCCAGCTGCGGGCTCGCAGCTACCAGTTACGACCAGTTATGACCCAGTTATGACCAGTTATGAACCTTCCCTGGCCAGCAAAACCGCCCCCCCTTCACTCAGGTTGGGCTTGCTTCCAGCCTCAGAGTCCCTGGGGTCTGTTCCCACCGTAGCCGTCACCAGGACCCCAACTTCCAGCTCCAGGATACGTGTCTCTCTGCACCTCTTCCACTCCGTTGCAGCAAGTTCATGCTTTGGGGTCTCAATTTGTGCTTGTCTTTGGGCCTCACTTGCTTTGTCTTTCAATTCCTGTGTTTGCTGGTGGGCTTGTCTGGCTGCTTCTGCCTCCATGGAAGCCTTTCCCTGGGCAAATGGTGCATCAGTTCCCATTGGTCTCCCCTTGAGACCATCATGCGATGGGCCAGGATACCACCGGGAACCCCCTCCTGCCAGAACAGGCGCCCCTCCATGCCGGTCTTGCTGAGTTAGACACTTCAGGCGGCTCCAGCACAGACCCCGAGGTTGGAGCCCCCCTCTCTGCAGTTCACTGAAACTGGGATTTACTCAGTTCAGGGGCTTCTTAGTTAACAGAGACTTTCCCATGCCCTGTGTTCAGCCTTTCTGGACAGTTTGCAACCTGTGCAGATCTAGCTTCTTCTGAGCTTCACTCTTATTTATTTCCATTACTTTTCTGTCCCTATTTCCCTATTTACTCAAAATAACCAAACAGAAAATAACATATCAGTAACCAACTTTGTATGGTCTGCAGCCAGCACACTTAAAGTTCACTTAAAATCACCACCAGTATCTCAAAGCAACCAGCTGTGCACAGATCCTGCTCGCTGCAGCATTGTTGGATCACAGTGACGGGTTGGATCACAGAGATCCCCTTGGGAACTGCCACCTGAAATGTTGAATTAACCTCTGAGCCTGTTTTCCCTGCCAGCTTGGGACTGCAGACCCCTGCCTTGTTGAGCCAGACACACCAGCCTGGTGCAACCCAGACCCAGACCCGGGACACGCCGCCAATGCTGCAGACTTTAACCACAAACAGCTCAGCAAGTCACCTGTCTCCAGCACCCAGACACCCAGCTCCCAATGGGGTCCAAACCCCACATAAATCCCTTTTACTCTGTATAAAGCTTATACAGGGTAAACGCATAAATTGTCCGCCTCCATAACACCGATAGAGAGATATGCCCAGCAGTTTGCTCCCCCGGGGATTAATCACTTACTCTGGGTTAATTAATAAACAAAAGTGATTTTATTAAGTATAAAAAGTAGGATTTAAGTGGTTCCAAGTAAGAACAGCCAGAACAAAGTAAGTCACCAAGCAAAATAAAACAAAACGCGCCAGTCTAAGCCCGATACATTAAGAAGCTGATTACAGGTGAATCTCACCCTCGGAGGGGTTCCAAGAAGCTTCTTTTGCAGACTAGGTTCCCCGCTAGCCTGGGCCCATCCTTTCCCCGGTACAGCCCTTGTTCCAGCTCAGGGGGTAACTAGGGGCTTTCTCATGATTGCAGCCCCCTTTGTCCTGTTGCACCCCCTTTTATAGCTTTGGCCCAAGGCGAGAATCCTTTGCCTCTCTGGGTCCCCACCCCTCCTAAATGGCAAAGCCCCAGGTTCAAGATGGAGTCCAGCACCAGGTGACATGGTCCCATGTCCTGGGAGACGTCATGACCCACTGGCTGGCACCCAGGGACACAGGAGGGCTTGGAAGTAAACAGAGCCATTTACCCCCAATTGTCCTAGTCAGTAGGAGCCATCAAGCTTCCAAGCCCCCATTAATGGCCCACGCTTTGCATAATTACAATAGGACCTCAGAGTTACATTTCATATTCCTAGTTTCCGCTACGAGACTGACAGCGTCATACCAAGGGGAGGGCCACACTCAGCCGGTTATAAGCTTTGTAACGACGCCTTACAAGAGACCTTTTGCATGAAGCGTATTCCAATTACATCCTAGTCACACTCATTAGCATGTTTTCATAACATCATACGGAGCGCAACGTCACAGGGCCGTCCTGGGTCGCGATTTCCCCTGGCTGAGCCGCTGGATTCGCAACTTTCCCAGCCAAGCTGGTGATTTCCCCAGGCCCTGGTTTTTTAAGCCAGTCTCATGGTATTTTGCGGCCCTGACGCCACCCGGAGCTGGACGCTGGCCACCTCCTTTCTCCACCATCTTGACTCGCTGCGTTTCTCTGCACCTGGCTGCTCGGCGAGGAGCCGAATAAATGCCGAATGTGCTGGAAATGGAAATCTTCATTTCCCGCGGCGCTGCTATGGCCCCTGGGTCCCTTAAATGACATCCCGTAGGGCCTACAATAATACCTGGCAGAGCTGCAGAAGGTTCACTCAGATGGGGGCCCTGGAACGGGTGAAAGGGACCCACAAACACACACAAGTGTGAGAGGAAGTGGAAGGGGGGCTGGGAGCCAGGACTCCTGGTTTCTATCCCCAGCTCTGGGAGGGGAGTGGGGTCTAGTGGTTAGAGCCGGGGGGGCTGGAAGCCAGGACTCCTGGGTTCTGTCACATTTGCTTGTAGAGAGGCCGCTAAGGAAGGTGCCTGTAGCCAGGAAGTTGCGGGGTTGTTTTGCAGAAGGAAGGAGATGTGTGTATTTCACAATCAGCAGATTCTCAAGGAAGGACGGATGGGATGGGGGCTTTGGGTCAACCTTCTGCTGGGAACGGAACCCAGGAGTCCAGGCACTCCCCTCCCACTCCCCCCACTCTAACCACTAATCCCTGCTTCCCTCCCAGAGCTGGGGGAGAACCCAGGAGTCCTGGCACTTTGCATCCCCACTACACTAGCTTGCTCAATCCCCCAGAGCCCGGCTCCCCCTCGAGGGGATGAACCCCGAGCCCCATTCCCTGCCCCCAAGGCTGGCCAGGCCTCTGGGTGGGGAGCAGGGCCCCTGGGGCTGTGGGTAGATTTCACACTTCAGCAGTGGAAATTTTGCCTCTGCCAGGCTCTCCCTTGGGGGCACCAAAGCTGCCCCTCCCACTTCCCCTCCACCTAGGTCTCCTGGCGAGGGAACCCAGGCATCCTGGGTCCCAGCCCCCCTGCTCTAACCCACCAGCCTCCACTCCCCTCCCAGCGCTGGGGAGAGGACTCAGGTGTCCGGGCTCCCAGCCCACCCTGCCGCCCTCGTGGGCGGATACAGCTGTCTCTCTAGCTTCTGGTTTTAACACTTGGGGGGGGGGTTTCCGGGGCCAGTGAGCTGGAAGCAGAAGTTCCCCCACAACCCACAGGACACACAGCTCGTGGGGGACGGACGGACGCTGCTGGGCGAGCCGCTCGCCGGGCCTGGGGCCGTCTGCTGGGATGGAAGAGAAAGGTGAGTGCCCCCTGCGCCATGGGGCTGGGGGTGGGACCTGGCTGGGGGTGGGAAGGGAGCAGAGGGGGACGGTGGGGCTGGAGACCACTGAGGGGTGGGAGTGGGGCGATGGAGAGATTGATGGGGGGGAGAGGGTGGAGAGAGATTCAAACCAACTGTCCATCCCTCCCTGCCGCCCACCCAGGGTACCTCCATCCCCCTCCCCCATCTATCCCCCCCCGTTCAGCCACCCCCCCCGTCCCTCCCTTCGTCTGCACCCACCCGCCCATTCATCCCCTCCCCCATCTACCCCTCCCTCCCTCCACCCCCACCCCTCCCTCCCCATCTGTCTACCCCTTCCTCCATCCCCACTCCCTCCCTCCCTCCCCAGTCCTCCCTCCCCATCCATCTACCCCTCCCTCCACCCCTTCCTCCATCCCCACCCCCTCCCTCTCCCATCCATCCATCCAGCTACCTCTCCCTTCACCCCTCTCCCACACCTCCCCCCAACCAGCTACCCCTTCCTCCATCCCCACCCCCTCCATCCATCCACCCCTTCCCCCACCCCATCCCTCCCTCCACCCCTTCCTCCATCCATCCCTCACCATCCCCTCCCTCCCCCATCCGTCTACCCCTCCCTCCATCCCTCCCCACCCCCTCCCTCTCCCATCCACCCCTCCATCCATCCATCTACCCCTCCCTCCCCATCCATCTACCGCTCCCTCCCTCCATCCCCATCCCTCCCTCCCCCCTCCGTCTACCCCTTCCTCCATCCCTCCATCCTCACCCCCTCCCTCCCCATCTGTCTACCCCTTCCTCCATCCCCACCTCCTCCGTCCCTCCCCACCCCCTCCCTCTCCCATCCACCCCTCCCTCCCTCCCTCCACCCCTCCCTTTCCCTCCCCCATCCCTCCCTCCCCATCCATCTACCCCTTCCTCCCTCCATCCCCAACCCTCCCTCCCCATCGATCTACCCCTCCCTCCCTCCAACCCCTTCCTCCATCTATCCCTTCCCCCATCCATCTACCCCTCCCTCCCTCCATCCCCACCCCCTCCCTCCCCCATCCATCTACCCCTCCCCCATCCATCCCCATCCCATCCCTCCCTCCACCCCTTCCTCCATCCATCCATCCCCATCCCCTTCCTCTCCCATCCATCCACCCCTCCCTCCATCACCACCTCCCTCCATCCATCTACCCCTCCCTCCATCCATCCCCACTCCTCCCTCCCCCATCCATTTACCCCCCCTCCCTCCAACCCCTTCCTCCATCTACCCCTTCCCCATCCATCCCTCCCCATCCACCCACCCCTTCCTCCATCCATGCATCCCCACCTCCCTCCATCTCCACCCACCTCCATCCCCCTGCACCTCCCTCCTGCATCCATCACCTTCTCCCTCCAACTATCCATCCCCCTGCCTCTATCCATTCACCCCTCCCCCATCCATCTACCCCTTCCTCCACCCACCCCCACGCCCCTTGTGTTATCCATCCCCTACACACCCATCTATCTGTCCACCCCCCCATCCACATCCTCTGGTCCCCACTGGTTTGAAATGGCTGAATTGTGGGTACCTTGCCCATGCCCTGTGCCATGGTGTGAGACCCCCGGGACGTGGCCCCAAGGAGCAGAGCCTCCCACAGGTGGAGGGTGTGCACGGAGCCTAGTGATCTAGAGCGGGGGGGCTAGGAGTCAGGACTCCTGGGTTCTCTCCCCAGCTCTGGGAGGGGAGTGGGGGCTGGTGGGTTAGAGCAGGGGGGGCTGGCAGCCAGGACTCCTGGGTTCTCTCCCTGTGCTTCCAGTCTGTGACCTGTGTCCCTTCTCTGGCCTTAAAATCATAGGTTCAAGTGGTGGAAGCAGAAGTTTCTGTGTATGCCCGTTCGGCGAGTCCGGTACGTATCTCCCTGGGTAACCCACCCGGTCAGGTACGGTGTGATCCCAGCCCGGGGACCCCCTGGCAGGACGGCCCGGGGGGAGGGTAGGCTAGGTTTGGAAATAGGGCTCCATCCTTGCCTCCGGGAGAGAAGGAGCCACTTCATTTCTCACTCAAATGGGGGACATTTGTGTGTGTGTGTGAAAAATGCCAATTCAGCGACAGGTAAACATCACTGAATCTGCGTCAGTGATGCCCAAATTCTTCATTTCGGGGGGGTGGGGGGGACCCCGATGCTCAGGAATACTCAGACCGGGGCTGGTCGAAACGTCCTCCAGGGCTGGAGGCACCATGGGCGGTCGTCACAGGGCCCAGACAACCCAGACCCTCCTTGACAGGGGTTTGGCCAGCCTGGTTTTAAACCTCCCGGGACGGGGGTCCCACGACCCGCTCGTGGATGCCGATTCCAGAGCTGAACGTCCCCGAGACCTGGAAAGCTTGTCCTAATATCCAGCCACAATCACTCTTGATGAACCTTGTTATGTCCCCTCCTGCTTTCTGTGGACACGCAGAATTGATCCCCGGCCTCAGTAAACCCCTTCACATGTCGGGGAAGACCCTCCCAGCTGCCCCCCTCAACCTGCTTTTCAGGCCCACGTCGTGTTTAACCTCTCCAGGTTTTCTAAACCGTGCTCCGTTTTGTGGCTCTCCTCTGGCCTCGCAGTTTGTCCCCGTCTTTCCCGGAGCCCGGCCCCCCCAGAACGGGACCTGGGACTCCCGAGCAGGGTGGGTCAGCGGCCTCCCTCGTACAATGCTCCCGTCAATCCACCCCGGATGGATGGACGGACGGGGGCCTTTTCCCCACTTGCTTCATCAGCGCCCGGCGCGGGGCTCCTTTTCTAATTGCGCCCCCACCCCGCAAGACCCACCCCCTCCTGCTCCTGGCCTGGCTCGTGCCGTTTTAGCCTGTTCCCACCTGCAAATAATCTTCCACCCCGCAAGAGAGACAGCGTCGCCTGCACTCCTAAAAGAGAAAAGAAAAAGTCAGTGACATTACGTGTATAAACAGAATTCAGCAGCTGCTGGGGTATATTCATGTTAGGCCATTTTTATGACTTCGCTCTAACGTCATGCTAGCTACTCTTGGTAACCAGATGAGGGATTTTGGGTTTCCCCACAATTTCCCGCGGGCTGGGTTTTTTGCCCACCTGTTCCTGCCTGCAGCAAAGCTCACGGGACCCGGGGGATCCCCGCCGCATGGCAGGGCTCCATGCCCCATTATTGTCTCCTGCTCGAGCCGTGAGCCACGCTGCCTGCAAGGGACGACCCCCCCCCGACCTGGTGGGCCCCCGGGTCGTCTCAGTTTCTCTCGGCGGCTGTGGCTGCTCATCCTGCCAGCCCCTCCCAGCGGGGCAGATTGTACCAGCGCCCTCACCAGGCCCCGGCCCCCAGCGCAGGCCCGGCGGGCAGCCGGGAGGATGGGAGCCTGGGGGGCGCCCAGCACTGACCGCCTGTCTGGTAGGTAAAGCCTGCTGCATCCCGGTCTGGGCTGTCGCCGCCATGGCAGGCGGGGGGTTTGTCATGCTGGTCGTGATCCTGGTGCTGTCCATCTGCCTGTGCCGGGTCCAGAGACGAGGTACGTGGGGGCTGGTGGGTCAGAGCGGGGGGGGGCTGGGAGCCCGGACTCCTGGGTTCTCTTCCCGGCTCTGGGAGCGGAGTGGGGATTTACACTGTTCTTTTTCTGTTATAGCAAAGAAGCTGGAGGCTTGGAAGGTAAGAGACAGGACTGGGGGGCACCAGCTGACCTGTGCTGGGGGTGGGGGTAAGCCCAGGGCTGGGATAGCAGGGGCTGCAGGTCGGGAGTGAGGGGCATTGCTCATTATTAACCCCTTGTGGTGCCCGTTCCCCCCTCCAGGGCGGCGCTGAGCTGGAGCAGCCCGACGTGCATTACGCCTCCCTGCAGGATTTGGCCTTAGCCCCGGTCAGGGAGCAGCAGCCGGAGCCCCCCAGCCCCCAACACACGGACTACGCCACTGTGGCCGAACTGAAGGCGCTGGGGGAGGAGTGTGGGGAAGGGACTGGCCAGCCGGCCAAGGGCGCAGACCCCGGGGAGCTTGTGTGGGAACCCCAGGAAGGGGTGGCCACCGACTGAGTTATATTGGAGGGGGTGGGGCAAGGGGGAACAGGAGGGGGGTCCCCGATAATGGAGGAAAGAAAAGGAATACTTGTGGCACCTTGGAGACTAACAAATTTATTTGAGCATAAGCTTTTGTGAGCTACAGCTCACTTCATCAGATGCATGCAGTGGAAAATACAGTGAGGAGATGCATCCGATGAAGTGAGCTGTAGCTCACGAAAGCTTATGCTCTAATAAATTTGTTAGTCTCTAAGGTGCCACAAGTCCTCCTTTTCTTTTTACCATACACACTGTAACCAGAGTGATCAGGTAAAATGAGCTCTTACCAGCAGGAGAGAAAAAAACCTTTTGTCATGATAATCAAGGTGGGCCATTTCCAGCAGTTGACAAGAACTTGTGAGGAACAGTGCGGGCGGCGGGGGGGAGGGAAGGGAATAAACATGGGGAAATAGTTTTACTTTGTGTAATGATTCATCCACTCCCAGTCTCTATTCAAGCCTAAGTCAATTGTATCCAGTTTGCAAATTAATTCCAATTCAGCAGTCTCTCGTTGGAGTCTGTTTTTGAAGTTTTTTTGTTGAAGTATAGCCACTCTTAGGTCTGTGATCGAGTGACCAGAGAGATTGAAGTGCTCTCCTATTGTTTTTTGAATGTTATAATTCTTGACGTCTGATTTGTGTCCATTCATTCTTTTACGTAGAGACTGTCCAGTTTGGCCAATGTACATGGCAGAGGGGCATTGCTGGCACATGATGGCATAGATCACATTGGTAGATGTGCAGGTGAACGAGCCTGCATTCAGTTTCTTAATGTATTAGGCTTAGACTGGCGTGTTTTTGCTTTATTTTGTTGGGTGACTTACTTTCCTCTGTCTGAAGAGAAGAGGAGGAGCAAAGGGGGGCGTCGGAGGTCAGGTTGCTGGAAGTCTATGTGGGGGGACTGGAAGAGGGGGGAGTCCAGGGCGTCTTGGCTGAAAATCGCTGATTTCTGTGCCAACAAGCTCTGTCCTACACCGTGTTCCTGTCAACTAATAAACCTTGTTTTCCTGCCTGACTGAGAGTCACATCTGACTGCGGAGTCGGGGGGCAGGAGCCCCATGCAGGCCGATTCGCTGTGGGGAGCGCATGGAACGGCGGGGGATGCTGAATGCTCCGAGGGCGGACCCAGGAAGGTGGAAGCCGGGTGAGCTTCTTGACCTGGCGACAGTCTGCTCTGCGAGAGGAGGCTCCCCCAGAGTCCGGCCTGGCTTCGCGGGGAGCAGATCCAGAGCATCGCCCAGGGACTCCGGGACAGGAGGATCGCGCCAAGGAGCCGGTTCCTGACCCGGCTGGGGCCGCAAGAGAGGCTGGGGGCAGCCAGGCAGCCCCAGGACCCACCTGCCCGACTAGCAGGGGATCTTCACGGCTGAGTTCCCCTCCCCGTTGGTGGAGTGGAGACGGTTGGAGTTGGAAATGGAACGGAAGGCGCTGGAGGACCGTGAGAAGGAACGGCAAGACCATGAGAGACAGGGGCGGCATGGACTGGCGATGGCTTAGCCGAGAAGCAGAGAGATTCCTGCCGGGTAAGCAGGGATGGGCCCTGGGGGGCTAAGCCCACAGGGAACTCGGATACCAAGGTGCTGCCTCAGTTTAAGGAAGGGGGTGATCTAGATGCCGTCTCCCTGCCCTTGAGATGGCCTGCAAGGTGCACCAGGTTGGCCTGCAGCCAGGCTTCAGCCTCTCACCCCCTTACCGTGGCCCAAAGCCATAGGGATGCTCGGCCAGGTGGATGGGCTGGAAGCAGGGGGCTTTGAGCTGCGCGAGTGTGAGCTGACCCAGGGGATGACCTGTGTGGAACTGGCCACGCTGATGGGGGAACACACCCGCAAGGGGGTGCATGGGGCCGGGGCCCAGACCAGGAGGACGCGATGGACTGGTGGGGCTGGAGCGACTATCTGAACTCTGTCCCCCCGACCCGAGGATGTGGCTGGTGGACAAGAGGCCGAAGGACCTGGGCCTCGCGGGGCGGCTGGCTGACGAGTTTGGAGACAGCAGGTCGGGCTATGGAGTCCCAGGGGGACAGGCCCACATCAGTGCAGAAGGGGGGTCACCCAGGGGCGTCCCTGAAGGGAGTCTCGGATAAAGCCCCCCCGAGACGCACAGCCAGCACCCGAGCTGGCCGGCTGGCCCCAGGGGACCAAGGGGACCCGAGGAGTAATTCCCGTGGGCAGTAATTACGTCAGCCCCGGGTCAGCTCACGCTCACACCAGCTGCTGCAGAGCTGTGCCTGGCCCGGAGCCTGGGACGCGGCCCAGCAGCTTGGCAGCTTCTGCGACCCCGGCCAGAGGGGGGGAAAAGCCGGGATAAGGTGAAGCCCCCTTGAGGCCCCTGCCCAACATAGAGGAGCCTTTCCAGAAGGTGGCTATGGACGTAGTGGGGCCCCTCAGCAAGGCGACCCGGTCAGGGGAGAAACACGATGGATTTCGCCACATGCTACCCCGAGGTGGTGGCTCGGTCCTCCCCCGAGGCAGACCCCAGGGCAGAAGTGCTGCTGACCATCTTCAGCAGAGGGGGGTCCCCAGCAAGGTCCTTACAGACCAGGGGTCCAATGTCATTTCAGCCCTGCTCCGGGGCTTGTGGGAGAAACGAGGGGTCTGGCCCACCGGGGCGTCTGCAGATCACCCTCCGTCCCACGGGCTGGAGAGGTTCAATGGGACCCTAGAGATGATGCTGAAAACCTTTAAGTACTTACCCCACCGGATGTTCACGTACCGGGAAGTGTCCCAGGTTCTCTCCTTTCGAGTTGCTGTACGGGAGGGGAGTGAGGGGACCCCTCGACTTGATGCGGGACGAGTGGGACGGAAAGGCCTCCCCGATGGAGAATGGGTGGAGGAGCATGTCCTGACTTTCCGGGAAAAGCTCGCAGAGCTCATGGGCCTGGCCGGGGAGAAGCTGGCCAGGGCCCAAGGGACGCAGGTCTGGTGTGACCGCAGGGCGTGTGCCCGCTCCTATGGTGCCGGCGACCGGGGATGGCTCTTATCCCCATGAGAGAGAGCAAACTACAGGCTGCTTCGACGGACCTGTGGCGGGTTTGTACCTCGTCATCCCCTTGAGTCGGGGTGGGGGGGTAACCCCACCTCTCTATGCCTACATCTGTTTTTACCCCCCCGCCCCGTAGTCAGTACAGAGTGGCCCAAGGGCCAGGATCTGTATCCTGCCTTTTCTGGAGCGGGATAGCGTGGCCTCGCGGCCGGAGTTCATGCCCCGTGCCCCTAGGGCAGTGCGGCCCAATGGCCAGAGTCCCCCTAACTGCCCCTCCCTTAGCGGGATAGCGCAGTCTCACGGCCGGAGTTCATGCCCCGTGCCCCTAGGGCAGTGCGGCCCAATGGCCAGAGTCCCCCTAACTGCCCCTCCCCTAGCGGGATAGCGCAGTCTCACGGCCGGAGTTCATGCCCCGTGCCCCTAGGGCAGTGCGGCCCAATGGCCAGAGTCCCCCTAACTGCCCCTCCCTTAGCGGGATAGCGCAGTCTCACGGCCGGAGTTCATGCCCCGTGCCCCTAGGGCAGTGCGGCCCAATGGCCAGAGTCCCCCTAACTGCCCCTCCCCTAGCGGGATAGCGCAGTCTCACGGCCGGAGTTCATGCCCCGTGCCCCTAGGGCAGTGCGGCCCAATGGCCAGAGTCCCCCTAACTGCCCCTCCCCTAGCGGGATAGCACGGCCGGAGTTCATGCCCCGTGCCCCTAGGGCAGTGCGGCCCAATGGCCAGAGTCCCCCTAACTGCCCCTCCCCTAGTGGGATAGTGCAGCCTGATCCATCACTGGGACTCCTACCAAAACGCGCTGACCTCACAGCGGTGGGAGCTCCCGTGGCATCGGGGTCTCCAGGATCCCCAGCACCAGGCTACTCCCGGGGGGCCGATAGCAGCAGGCATCTGGTCCCGGCTCCCCTGGGCTGGAGCCTCCGGGGAGCCCTCGGCCGCCAGCCCCGACTGAGCAGCTCCGCAGGCTTTTATACCTGACTCCCCCCGCCCCCCCCCGTGGAGCATGCCCAGCAGAGCCCCAGGGTTGGGCTTCCTCGGCTGGGGGGCAGGGTTAACCCCCTCAGTACTGGAGCGGGGCCGATCCGCCCCGGCACAGGGCCCTTGAAGGTCATCAAGCCGCTGAACGAGGGGGCGGGGGTGTCTAACCGGGTTCCCAGCCCGGGTGCACCACGTCAGGCTGAGCGCACGGCCTGTGGGAGCGGCAGGGAGACGACCCCCTGGACGGGTGGATCTGTTCCCTGGGACGGGGCTGGCCCTTCACAGGGATCGATCCCCCTCTCCCACCAGCTAACCCGGCCCAGCAGGTGGAGACCCGAGGGGTGCTGGGCTCCTACCAGCCTGGGCTCACTAACCTGGCTGCCCACCGGGTAAAGGCTCCCAGCTTCAGGGTTACGACCTGGAGGTGGCCCACGTTAAGGGGAGAGCCAGCGTTAGAGCCGATGCTTTGTCCCGGAGAGGGGGGCCGGAACTTCCCCAGGCCACTGGCTAAGTGACCCCGCTCAGTTCGGTTTTATTCATCGCGTTATGCTGCATGTGAGCCTTCCTGTCCTAGACTAATACTGTGTGTGCCTCAGTTTCCCTGTGTGCTGCACTGATACTTCGGGGGTGGGAATGGCGGGGGTGAGTTTTGCTGGGGCCCGGAGGCAGGCGAGGCTGCCCAGCTGTCTGCACCTGTGTGACCTGGAACCCGGGGGGGGGTGCGCCCAGGTGACACCTTTCGCCCGGGAAGGGAGACAAAGAGAAGGAGGAGGAGCAAAGGGGGTGTCGGAGGTGGGGTGGCTGGAGGCTGGGGGTCTGTGTGGGGGGGCAGGAGGGGGGAGTCCAGGGTGTCTAGCCCAGGACTCCCCAAGATGGACGTGGCTGAAAGTCCCTGATTTCTGTGCTAACAAGCTCTGCCCTGCGCCGTGCTCCTGTCGCCGACTAAACCTTGTGTTCCCGGTGGGCTGAATCCCATATGACTGAGGGGTTGGGGGGCAGGGCCCCTGGGCCCCCACAGGACCCCGCCCGGGCGGACGTGCTGCGGGAAGCGCCCGGTGGGGCAGGGGAGGCTGAATGCTCCGAGGTCGGACCCCGGAAGCTGGAGACGGTCTGCTCCGAGAGGTGACTCCCCCCGAGTCCTGCCTGGCTTTGTGGGGAGCAGTTCCCGAGCATCGCCCTGGGGACCCAGGGACCAGAGTAACACGGATTTCTTTGGGGTGTGGACCCCGTTGGGAGCTGGGTGTCTGGGGGCTGGAGACAAGTGAGGGGCTGACAACACTGCAGAAAGCCCCCGGCTGGAGGACGTTTTAATGACCCAGTTGTTCCCGGGAGAGCTCTGGGGAGGGTCGGCCGGTGCTGAGGCTGAGGCCAGACGCATCAGGGCTCCATCACCCTTGTGCTGGTCAGGGCAGCAGCAGCCTGGAGAGGGGGACCTGCACCCCCAGAGCAGGGGTCAAGGGGGGCTGGGCCGTGACCAGGAAATCCCTGCACTGAGTGGTGGTTCCAGCCTAATTATCCCCATTAATCCTCAGGCCCCAGACACAAGCCCTAGCCGGTCCCACGGTGCCAGGGCAAAGATTGGCTGGATCGGGGGGCAGGGCATGGGATACGGGACCTTTTCCCTACTGGCGGCGCTGGCTCTGGTCCCTGCCCCACCCCAGAGGGGCCGTGTCTCAGCGCCGGGCCAGGGGTCCCCAATAACCAGCCCCCGCCCCACCCCAGAGGTGGTCGCATTTCACTGCGGGCAGGGTAACCTTTGCCAGCAGAGGGATCGGGGTGGGGAATGAACCCAGGTGTCCAGGGCTCTGGGATGCTGGATGGGACCAAGCCGTAGGCGGGGGCCGTGCAGGGCAGCTCCAGCTTTTGCTGCCCACCCCCCTTTCTGTCTTCCTCCATCCCTCTGATCCTTCCTTCACTCCCCAGCCCCCCCAGACCCCATCGCCTCTGAACCCCCTGCGCCCAGCTCCTTCCCTCGGCCCCCCCACACCTCATCGCCTCTGAACCCCCTGGGCCCAGCCCTGCACCCCATCGCCTCTGAACCCCCTGGGCCCAGCCCCGCACTCCATCACCTCAGAACCCCCTGGGCCTGGCCCCAACCCCCCTTCCCTGGGTCCCCCCGCACCCCATCGCCTTTGAACCCCCTGGGCCCAGGAGTTGAACCCACTTGAACCCACTTCCCCTCTCCAGCCAGGACTGTTATTATTGCTGTATTACCGCAGGGCTGAGGAGCCTGTCATGCCCAGGACCCCCTTGTGCTCGGAGCTGCCCAGATGCAGAACAAAAACACAGAACCTACCCCTGGAGCCCGGGTCCCTCACACCCAGCTCTGGAGGGGCCCTGCCCGCAGGAGCTCTCAGCCAAGCCCAGCCAGCGACTTGGAGCTGCCTCCCCGGTGCCCCGTGGGCCATAGTGTTGTCAGGGCTCCCTCTGAGTGGCTGGGCCAATGTCCCACGGGCAACCCACTTGCTACCCGGACACCCCAGCTCAGCCTGGACACCCTGCCAGGACCCTCCTGGTTCCCATGCCCCACTGTGACGGCTTCGGCCCCCTTGGGACCGTTACCTAACGTGCTGAATTTACCTCTGAGCCTGTTTTCCCTGCCAGCTTGGGACTCCAGACCCCTGCCTTGTTGAGCCAGACACACCAGCCTCGTGCAACCCAGACCCAGGCCACGCCACCAACGCTGCAGACTTTAACCACAAACAGCTCAGCAAGTCACCTGTCTCCAGCACCCAGACACCCAGCTCCCAATGGGGTCCAAACCCCACATAAATCCCTTTTACTCTGTATAAAGCTTATACAGGGTAAACGCATAAATTGTCCGCCTCCATAACACCGATAGAGAGATATGCCCAGCAGTTTGCTCCCCCGGGGATTAATCACTTACTCTGGGTTAATTAATAAACAAAAGTGATTTTATTAAGTATAAAAAGTAGGATTTAAGTGGTTCCAAGTAAGAACAGCCAGAACAAAGTAAGTCACCAAGCAAAATAAAACAAAACGCGCCAGTCTAAGCCCGATACATTAAGAAGCTGATTACAGGTGAATCTCACCCTCGGAGGGGTTCCAAGACGCTTCTTTTGCAGACTAGGTTCCCCGCTAGCCTGGGCCCATCCTTTCCCCGGTACAGCCCTTGTTCCAGCTCAGGGGGTAACTAGGGGCTTTCTCATGATTGCAGCCCCCTTTGTCCTGTTGCACCCCCTTTTATAGCTTTGGCCCAAGGCGAGAATCCTTTGCCTCTCTGGGTCCCCACCCCTCCTAAATGGCAAAGCCCCAGGTTCAAGATGGAGTCCAGCACCAGGTGACATGGTCCCATGTCCTGGGAGACGTCATGACCCACTGGCTGTCACCCAGGGACACAGGAGCGCTTGGAAGTAAACAGAACCATTTACCCCCAATTGTCCTAGTCAGTGGGAGCCATCAAGCTTCCAAGCCCCCATTAATGGCCCACACTTTGCATAATTACAATAGGACCTCAGAGTTATATTTCTTATTCCTAGTTTCCGCTTCGAGACTGACAGCGTCATACCAAGGGGAGGGCCACACTCAGCCGGTTATAAGCTTTGTAATGACGCCTTACAAGAGACCTGGATCCCAGCGATCCCACGGCACCCCTAAGTGTCCAATGCCCCCTGAATGTCCCAGAGGGAGGAGAATCCCACCCCCCACCCAGGGCCCTGATCTCCCAGCGCTTTGATCCAGACTGGCCCTTGGGGGGCCCACAGCTCTGGAGCCGGGCACAGATCCAGCCCCGAGGTCCATGTCCCCAGGAGAGGGGCCAATCCCCGCACCCTGCCAGTGCCGCCCCCTGAGGCCCTGGACTCTCTTGGTCTAATGCCCTGGTAGCCCCTGGAAGGAGAGAGCAGGGGGGAGGGTTAGGGGGTGTATTGGCCCCACCCCCACCCCAGAGAGGGAGAGGACTCACCTGTGTCTGCTCCACCAAAGCACCATGGCCACGGCGGCTACGGCCAGAACCCCCAGGGTGATGCCCACGGACAGGCCGGGGCCCCAGCGCCTGCTCTGCCCTGTAAAACGGGGGGCCGTGCTGGGAACGGGGACAGGAGTATGGGCCCTGGTCACTCTGCCTGCTCCACCCACCCCGACCCACTGCCCTCAGCCGTGGGTCCCTGCTCCCCCCACCCCAACCCACTGCCCTCAGCCCCCCCACCCTGACCCTCCTCTCTCAGCCTCCCCTGCAATCCCCCTGCACCCTTCACCCCGACCCACTTCCCTCAGCCCCCCAGCCCTGTTCCCTCAGCCTCTCCCGCAGTCCCACCGCTTCTCCCCCCACTTCCCACCCCCTCAGCTTCCCCCCACTCTAGTCCTGCCCCCACATCCCAGTCCTGTCCTGTTCCCTGCAGCTCCTCCATCCTGCTCCCCCTGATCCATCCCCCCACCCCCTCTGCCTCCCTGCTCCCCAATCCCACTGCCTGGACCCACCCCCGTCCCACTCAGGATATGCAGGAAAACCCTCCAGAGACCACGACCGCACCGCCTCCCCCAGGGACATGCACCTACCCCAGGGGATCAGCAGGCTCTGGCCCCCCAGGCTGCTGTGCTCCACCCGGCAGGCGTAGCTGTGCCCGTCGCCCGGCTCCACGGCCAGGGAGCTGCGCAGCTGGTAGGTCAGGTCCGCGTTGGGCAGGATCCCGCTGGAGTTCAGCCGCCCGCCCGGCACCACCTCCTCCCCGTCCTGCAGCCAGGCCACGCGGCCGGGGTAGAAACCGGTGACCCGGCAAACCAGCAGTAACGGCGCGGGGGTCCCGGCTGGGGGAGGCTCTTGGGCAAACACCACGGCGACCGGCCGCTCTGAGACAGGAGGGAGAGAGATGGGGCGGGGGAGAGGGGACTCACTAGCCAAGCCCAGCTCCATTCCCCGGGGTCAGGTGTTGGCCCCGCTGTCCTGGCCAGACCCTGCAGTTACTAGTGGTGAGGGAATCCCCCTTCACTTCCTGTCCTAAACTGCTGTGCAGTGCGGCCATGAACGGCTACTGTGCTCCAGCCCAGCTATAGCTGCATTGGTACACCAGGCAAGGGGTCCCTGGATAAACAGCCCCCATGCCCCACCCCAGAGGGGGCTGCATCTCAGTCCAAGGTGAGGGATCTTTGTAGAGGCCACCCCCGTGCCCAACCCCAGAGATGGCTGCGTATGAGCACTGGATGCAGGATCCCTACCCCAGAGGTGGCTGCATCTCAGCGAGTGGGGAGTGGTGTCCAGCCTCACCTTGCCTCTCCAGAGACTCTTTCCCATGCTGGACAAAGTTCTTGAGCTCACTGACACACGTTCTCAGGAGAAACCGAATCTTGCTGGCTGTGCCCTTATCCCGGTTGAGAAGGTCCCGGGCATAGAGCTCCAGGTTGTTTCCCCACCGGGCGAGCCAGGTGCCAGCGTCCACGTCGAAGCTGATGAAGTACTTGCCATTCACTCCGGTGTCATCGAATCCCCTCGAGGTGCCGTTGGGGTGCAGCTCGCAGCCGAGGGAGCCCTGGGTAACGAAGGGGTCTGGAACAGGACGGGCAGGGGGATGAAGACGGGTGTCCGGAGGTCACAGGAGGGGGCAGAAATAGAGAGATGGGGGGAGTAAAGACATAATGTCAGGTGCCACGAGGATGTTGGGCCACACGACGGCGGCGGGATTGTGGGGTGGTCCTGGTTGGAGTTAAGGGTAAGTTGCAGTTTCTGTGTAAAGCTGATTTTTCACGTGCATAGTCAGATTGGCTTGAAAATTGATGCGTTACATCGGCAGAGTTTGTGATGCAAATTTGGGGTCCCTTGGTCACGGGGTCCTGAGATACAGATCCCTGCCCAAATGACCTGCTTTCAAAGGGTCAGGGTACATGTCAGGAAAGACCCGGAGCCTCGGCTCAGGATATGGGATGAGGGGCCTTTCCCCTCCTGGAAGTTCAGGCCACAATCTGGCCCTAGACCTGGGTGGAGAATGGGACACAGGTGTTTCCCCTCTGAGGGCCGCCGACTCCAATCAGCCAAAGGGCCAGGGACTGGCTGTCTTGCCCCCAATGACACACTCAGTGGCTGTGGTGAGTGTGTCCGTTCTCAGCACCCCGGGTGGGTCAGGGGAAGGATCCCCTCAGCCCGCTCCATACTCACAGCCCATTCCCTGCTGCTGAGCTATTCTGTTCACAGTACGGTTGAAGTTGAACAGGTAGCGATGGATCAGCAGCTCCAGGTCCTGCCACTGCTTCGGGGTCAGGCCCTGCTGGGCCCAGGGCTGCAGGCAGCGGATCTCGCAGGTGCTGCAATCCATGGAGTGGGTCTCCAGGTCGCCCAGCAGGGCCATCCCCTCCATGTCCGCGGAGCTGGCGTTGTGGAAGACGTCGATTTGGAGCAGCCGGAGAGTGACAGACGCTGGCAGGTCAGGAGGAGAGGCTGGGGCAGGGGGCAGGAAATAAGGGGAGGATAAAGCGGGTGGGGAGAGAGATGAATGAGTCTCTGCCCCGTAAACAATCCTGTGCTACGGGGTCTCCCTGCTGATCCCTAACCTGCCTCCCCCGTCCTACTCCCCCAGCAAGGGTCACTAGCCCAGTGTGGTACTTCCCCACCCTGGCTCTAGTATTACACCATCCCCACACATCCCTGGTAGCAAAAACAGCTGGGGGGGGCCCTACTTACCAGCCAGGACCCCCCATGGCCAGGGGAGGAGCAGCAGAGGGGGCAGCATCCTGGCAGGGGAAGGGGGTCCGGTCTCTGGCGGGCGTCTGGGCAGCGGGATGAGGGGCCCAGGATCCCCATGTGCTTTCAGTTCCTCCGCAGCCCACACGCCTCTACACCAACTTCTCTCTTTGTGTTTCCTCAGCGCTGCACCCACGGCTCTCAGCCCCGAGCCAAGCAGGGCAGAGGAAATTGGGGAGTGGGGGCAGCACGGAAGGGGGGCTCCCCAGCACCAAGATCAGAACCCTAACCCTGTCCCCAGCAGACTCAGGGTGTGTCCACACTGGCACTAAACCCCCGCCCCCCCCCCAAAGGATAGAAGTGTTACTGAGGAAAAGTGCCAGTATGACCAGCGCTCCTGACGGCCAAGCTGCTGTCGCTTGGGGGGTGGGGGCTGGAAGATTTTGTTCACAAACAGTAACCACAGTGCCCCCCCCCCCGCCAGCCTCTGGCCCCAGCTCTGCCTCCCCCCTGAGAGGGGCTGGCATCTGTGCTTTTTGCTCGGCCCCTCCGCACCGCACAGTTTGGATGCACAAGCCAGGGCTTTAAAAAGGACTGTCACGGTGAACACAGGATGTATGGTCACCCTCCTGCCCGGGGAGAGCCCCCTCCTGCCCCACCCTGCCCCCTGAAGCACAGCCCCTGGCGCTGCCCTGGGGCAATGGGGCCAGCCCTGACTGCCCGGGTGTAATAGTAGGATTTTATGTTTGTATTTTGTATAATTCTGTATCTGAGCTGATTTCAAGGCAGTAACAGACCTTTGAGGATCACCACTTTGTTGTAGGTTTAGCATTTTAAAATAAGTAAAAGAATGCTGGGATTGTTTTCTTCTGCAATGCAACTTGATGTACCTGTTCAAATGCTCTGTGTAAATCAATTCTGTGCTGTGTGTGAATGAGGAATGTGGGTTAAGAGATCCGTGTGAAGGCCATCGCTGAACCAGATGTAGGAGGGGAGAACCAGAGACAGACGCAAGGGCACCAGGAGGCTGTAACATGCCCCTATTGAAATGTCAGAGGAGGGCAGATTGATGACTCTAAAGATGAGATAGGCACCTATCAATGACAGGTTTCAGAGTAGCAGCCGTGTTAGTCTGTATTCGCAAAAAGAAAAGGAGGACTTGTGGCACCTTAGAGACTAACAAATTTATTAGAGCATAAGCTTTCGTGAGCTACAGCTCACTTCATGCACCTATCAATGGGGACAAGAGAGCCGTGATCAAAACCAGCCTGGGGTAACTCCCTGAGAGACTTGATGAAAGAACAAGATAAAGGATGAGAAGGACAATTTAAGAAAACAAGCACTCGTCAAACGACAATTGGTTACAACATCACGGTGCAAAACTCATTGGTCCCATTAAAAAAAATCAGTCTTTAACAGGGGGCCTGGCCATGAAATGCTGGGACAGCGTGTGAGTGTGCGCGCACATGCGTGCGATTGAATAGATGTGCTAATTGTTGTATCTTCAGTAAATGTGGCGTGTTGCCTCTTCCCCTGAAAAAGATCCCCTGGGCTTCTCATAAGAATAACATGCAGACATGCACCGTGATTGTTGAACATACTGCTAAATGCTGCTGAAAGGTATACCAGCCGTATCAAGTGATCCATCATTCAGGTGTGCACATCCCCAGTCGTAGAAGTGCCGGGCAATAGGGGGAGGATTAGAGTCCTCGCTCCGACCCGTCTGTCGGGGAAAACTATACAGATAAGATATATACAAACTGTCTAGATATATACACCCCCAGTTGTAGAGGTGCTGGGCCATAAGCGGGAGGATTAGAATCCTTGCTCCTACCTGTCTGTCGGGGAAAAATTGTATAGGTGAATATACACTCGGGGTCATAGCAGGATCGAGCCCAAAAGGTAGGGGGCTTTGCGCTCCCCCCTCCTGCTCTGTCAGGCAGAGTTTTTAGTGGGTATAGACTTTTTGTGTTGTATAAGTCCCAGCACAAGTGTCAGCAAATAAGGAGTAGATTTCTGTAAGACCTCACTCTGAAGGATGTAGGAGAGTGGGATATTGTTGTGATTTCACAATTTTAAGAAAAACGTTTAAGAAAAGGGAGCAGGAGGGTTGAGGAGCCCACCCTCCTTGGGACAAAGCCTGTGACTATGAGAAGGGACGGTTCAGCGAGTAAAGTAGGTGGGGCCCAGACAAGCAGGCAGGCAACAGATAAAGAGATTGGAAAACAGGTTGGGAGCCCTGAGGGGTGTAGTGACAGGAGTATTGTAAGCAAGTAAGTACATTTCAGATCCCTGGGATAATACTGGGAATGGTGAAATCTGAGTTGATGGAGGTGTCATTCTGGGAGACAAGCAAGTGATTTAAGGAAAGAGAGTGAGAAGTTAATTCTGCAGAGGCTGGAGGGAATTAAGCAGTTGAACGTTGTTAAAATGTTAAAAAGGAAAAGTGTTATAGGAAGAGAATTCTTGGTTTCTTTGCAGCCATTCTGAAGGGAAAATGGGCCCTTTCCCAAAGGAAAGTCTGTAAAGAAGCCAGGCAAAGAGACAATCTGATTGAAATCATTTGACTATGAACAATTAAGTCAAATTTGCTAAAAGAACATAAGGGATTTCTATTGGCACTTTACCTCCCCCAAATGTAATCTATGTACAGCTGTGTAAAAATTAAAGCAGTGTAAGAGATGTTTAAAAAAAAAAGTGTGTGTAAATATATTGTGTAAATATGTGAGGTTTTAAGGATCTAAATCAACACTCCTGGTTTACAGGTTTAAGATGAATTGGTTTGGTTTTGTTTTTAAATAATACCACTAAAAATCCATTTGAATCTTTCATTCAAAGTTGCAAAACTGACCAACACAGTTTGCCAGACACAGGTCACTAGTGTTGTTTGGCTTTGGTATTTAGCATTTAACCCTTATGGTACCTCAATGCTTTATAAAGTTCAATATATTTTTAAAGACCAAAGTTGTGGCAGCAGCTGGGCAGTCAAACCAGGAGAATGGGGAAAGATTCTGGATTTGGTTTTTGGTAACAAAATAGCAGATAAGAGCTGGAGTAAAAAAATAAGAAATTAAAAAAGACAGCGCCCCTCTGGAGCAACAGCAGGCATGAGGTGCACAAAGAAGCAACATTAGAAACACTGAGCCGTAAGGTGGCTCTGGGTAATCAGACTGTCTCTGTGATAACGGTACATAAAAATTCTGAGCACAAAAGAAACCATTACAACTTATGTAAAAATTGATCTGGCTAATATAATGTTATCAAAGTTAAACTATGGAAGGAATGTGCATTTTCCCAGGACGTGTGCAGTGTATATTGTAAAAGGGGTAGAAGAAATGCAAGTAAAACATGCAACTTAATTACAATCCTATTAGGGCTCCAAAAGGAGCCACCAGAGGTTGTTTTCTTTTTCAGATCGCGGTGTGTTTTGGAAGTAGGAGTTGAAAGTGAAAAGTAATCAGAACTCTGGTGGATGTTAATTGTGTCCCTTTTAAGACAGAGTCTCTGAGCTGTTGATGACTTTGGATCCAAAAGCAAGCCAGAAAGCATCTGTGTTAATGCAAATTACCTAACTAGTAAAGAAAGAAAAGAACTGCCCATAAATGGCAGCACAAAGGAGCTGCAGATAAAGGACAGACCTGGTCAGCAAACAAACTACTTGAAACCAAAAGGCTCAAATTATGACTCTCCAGAGGAAGGTGGAAAAGAAAGTCAAACCTAAAACTAAAAAAGGAACAGGTTAACCCTAAGTAGAAAAATGCAGTACACACTGCTGAAATCTGAAGACAGGTACAAAAGGGGTCTGCTTATAGGCATGACACCCCTACCTTTTAATTCACCAAAACCCCAAGGGTATAATTCATGGTATAACAAGATACCTGTAATAAATGTAATGCTAATGTGATTGTTACTCTTAACTATTAAGATAAATTTAATGTTAATAAATACCCCGGTAACAATGTAAAGTGTATAATTAAAAACAAACAAAAAACTTTAAGGTCATATGGTAATGATGCTTCTCAGCTATTACCTGTGAATAAACTTTAAAAACAAACAAACAACATTACAAACTTGGTCTGCTGTCTAACAAAAAAACCCGAGGTACACCACCTCATGAATTTAATAACTGAACAGTGAGATAATTTCCCCTAAATCCTTAAAAGGTGGGAGCCCTTGAAACCTGGCCTCAAAAACACAGGAAAGTATGGGGGTAATTCCTCTGTTTTGCCTGCAGTCAGCAAGGGTATTTGTAGAAGAAAGGGATATGTTAAACAAAAATCTGCCACCCCAAAAGGGGTAGAAACATGGCACCACAAAACCCTGTAGCAAAAATACCTTCTTGGAATCATGTGTGTAAAACAAACTAAAAAACGTAACGCATGTTTTCTACAATGAACAATGTGTATGTGTTACATGCCGGAAAACAGTCTTTTGGGAGGATGCAAGTATCAGCCAACCCCCAGCAGATGAATGTAGCTGTAATGCCCGTGTATTATATGCTAGCAATCACATGTACTATTTCCCAAAGATGGAAGAAGCACAGAGCACTATAACCGCCACCCCGGTTAATTTCTGTTACCTTTGGTCTCGATTGGCATGATCTAACTGATCACCTGTTGTCAGAAACCAAGGTGACTAGTTTTTACAACAGACACAGAGGGATATAGGGAAGCGGGTCGTTCCAATATTACGTGCCCACGGAGACATGCTAAAAATTGCTAGGTCTGAAAAAGGTCTGACAGCCTGTCCCTGGTACGACGTTTTTACGGGCCTCTAAGGGCACATTGTCTATTATGTGTCACCCATTACTAGTTGTGTTAATAGTGTCCTGTGTCTGCTTGCCAGGAATGTGTTGTACGTGCTGTTGGACAAAAAGAATATTAAATTACAACCACAACCTTCAATGGCCTCTCCGTATATGGCTCTGAAAGAGTTGTATAAAATATCACCCACTCAAGAATTGTTCTTGAAGAGTCAAAAGGGGGATATGCAGTAGTAGGAGTTTATGTTTGTATTTTGTATAATTCTGTATCTGAGCTGATTTCAAGGCAGTTGCAGACCTTTGAGGGTCACTACTTTGTTGTAGGTTTAGCACAGGGGTAGGCAACCTATGGCATGCGGATTTTCAGTGGCACTCACATTGCCCGGGTCCTGGCCACCGGTCCGGGGGGCTCTGCATTTTAATTTAATTTAATTTTAAATGAAGCTTCTTAAACATTTTAACCTTATTTACTTTACATACAACAATAGTTTAGTTATATATTATAGACTTATAGAAAGAGACCTTTTAAAAACGTTAAAATGTACTACTGGCACGCGAAACCTTAAATTAGAATGAATAACCACTTCTGAAAGGTTGCCGACCCCTGGTTTAGCATTTTAAAATAAGTAAAAGAATGCCAGGATTGTTTTTCTTCTGCATTGCAACTTGTTGTTCCTGTTCAAAATTGCTCTGTGTAAATCAATTCTGTGCTGTGTGTGAATGAGGAATGTGTGTTAAGAGATCCGTGTGAAGGCCATCGCTGAACCAGATGTACGAGGGGAGAACCAGAGATGGACGCAAGGGCACCAGGAGGCTGTAACACACCCCTATTGAAATGTCAGGAGGGCAGATTGATGACTCTAAAGATGAGACAGGCACCTATCAATGGGGACAAGAGAGCCGTGATCAAAACGAGCCTGGGGTAACTCCCTGAGAGACTTGATGAAAGAACAAGATAAAGGATGAGAAGGACAATTTAAGAAAACAAGCACTCGTCAAACGACAATTGGTTACAACATCACAGTGCAAAACTCATTGGTCCCATTAAAAAAAATCACTGTATAAACAGGGGCCTGGCCATGAAACGTTGGGTTCGTCCTGCCAAAACTTCCCCAGAGCATCGTGTCTCGACCGACGGAACCCAGCTCCTCCGTACCCATGATCAACAGAGCTGGCCAGTCGATTGATCCAGACACTAGACTGGTAACTATAACATCAACTGGCAGGACAGCGTGTGTGTGGTGTGAGATTGAATGCATATGCTAATTGTTGTATATTCAATAAACGCGGCGTTTTGCCTTTTCCCCTGAAAAAATCCCCTGTGCTTCTTATAAGCATAAGAAGGGGAGGGCCCTTTGCTGCCCCCACCCTGCCCCCTATAGCACAACCCCCTAGCACTGCTGTGGGGCAATGGGGCCAGCCCTGACTGCCAGGGGAGACCCCCATGCTGAGCCTCCCTATACATTGGAAATCCCATTGAAAAATGAGAATTCAATCCCTGTTTTACAGGATTAATTATTGTCTTTCATGAATAAAATGTGATTAGTGCCGGCGCTAATGAGACCCCATTGCGGGGCCTGTTAATTAGCTGGCGTCACTACAGAAATACATCATGGTCTCTGGGCTCAGTGTGAGACTCGTCTCTGGTGCAGACCAGCCACCCCTGGGCCAGGAAAACCCACCCAGAGCCTCACCTGCCCCGGCTGGACAGATGGAGAATGGTGTGTAGGGAAGCCGAGGGCTGGGCTGGCAGGGGGCTGCGGGTTGGGAGTGAGGGGCACCAGTAGGGATGGGGGGAGCCCAGGGCTGGGCTAGCAGGGGTGGGGGAGGACCAAGCCGGGACAAAGGGGGCATTGGGCTGGTGAACCAGGGAAGGGGGGCAGGATGGGGTGGGAGGAGTGAATGCAGGTGACCATGCCCAGGGCCAACCGACGAGACACAGAGCAGCGTGATGGGGCTGACAGAGATGGGCTCGGAGCCCCTGTCCCTGTGCTCGGAGCTGTACGTGGAACCAGCTACAGCCAAGACCCAGCCACCCACGGACCCGCCTGCCTGGCCTGGCATCCAGCTCTGAGTCCGGGGCAGGTGCTGGGGGGAGGCCAGACTCCAGGCCCTGGCAGCTCTCGGGCACAGCCGGCCCCTGCCCAGCTGCTAGGGATGGTGGGGGGCCATGGGGAAGATGGATGGTTTGGGGGGATCCTTTCTGCTCAGAGCCACCAGGGGGCGCCGGGGACCAGTTACGCAATTCGGGACAATGAGGCTGTGAGCCAGCAGATGGTGCCAGCGTATAACTCTGCCGGTGCCCCTCACTCCCGACCCGCAGCCCCCTTCCAGCCCAGCCCTGCCCCCCAGCTCTGCTGGTGCCCCTCACTCCCGACCCGCAGCCCCCTTCCAGCCCAGCCCTGACCCCCAGCTCTGCCGGTGCCCCTCACTCCCGACCCGCAGCCCCCTTCCAGCCCATCCCTGCCCTGCCCCCCAGCTCTGCCGGTGCCCCTCACTCCCGACCCGCAGCCCCCTTCCAGCCCAGCCCTGCCCCCCAGCTCTGCTGGTGCCCCTCACTCCCGACCCGCAGCCCCCTTCCAGCCCAGCCCTGACCCCCAGCTCTGCCGGTGCCCCTCACTCCCGACCCGCAGCCCCCTTCCAGCCCATCCCTGCCCTGCCCCCCAGCTCTGCCGGTGCCCCTCACTCCCGACCCGCAGCCCCCTTCCAGCCCAGCCCTGCCCCCAGCTCTGCCGGTGCCCCTCACTCCCGACCCGCAGCCCCCTTCCAGCCCAGCCCTGACCCCCAGCTCTGCCGGTGCCCCTCACTCCCGACCCGCAGCCCCCTTCCAGCCCAGCCCTGCCCTGCCCCCCAGCTCTGCCAGTGCCCCTCACTCCCGACCCGCAGCCCCCTTCCAGCCCAGCCCTGCCCTGCCCCCCAGCTCTGCCGGTGCCCCTCACTCCCGACCCGCAGCCCCCTTCCAGCCCAGCCCTGCCCTGCCCCCCAGCTCTGCCGGTGCCCCTCACTCCCGACCCGCAGCCCCCTGCCAGCCCAGCCCTGACCCCCAGATATGCCTGTGCCCCTCACTCCCGACCCGCAGCCCCCTTCCAGCCCAGCCCTGACCCCCAGATCTGCCGGTGCCCCTCACTCCCGACCCGCAGCCCCCTGCCAGCCCAGCCCTGCCCCCCAGCTCTGCCGGTGCCCCTCACTCCCGACCCGCAGCCCCCTTCCAGCCCAGCCCTGCCCTGCCCCCCAGCTCTGCCGGTGCCCCTCACTCCCGACCCGCAGCCCCCTTCCAGCCCAGCCCTGCCCCCCAGCTCTGCCGGTGCCCCTCACTCCCGACCCGCAGCCCCCTTCCAGCCCAGCCCTGACCCCCAGCTCTGCCGGTGCCCCTCACTCCCGACCCGCAGCCCCCTTCCAGCCCAGCCCTGCCCCCCAGCTCTGCCGGTGCCCCTCACTCCCGACCCGCAGCCCCCTTCCAGCCCAGCCCTGCCCTGCCCCCCAGCTCTGCCGGTGCCCCTCACTCCCGACCCGCAGCCCCCTTCCAGCCCAGCCCTGCCCTGCCCCCCAGCTCTGCCGGTGCCCCTCACTCCCGACCCGCAGCCCCCTTCCAGCCCAGCCCTGCCCCCCCAGCTCTGCCGGTGCCCCTCACTCCCGACCCGCAGCCCCCTGCCAGCCCAGCCCTGACCCCCAGCTCTGCCGGTGCCCCTCACTCCCGACCCGCAGCCCCCTGCCAGCTCAGCCCTGACCCCCAGCTCTGCCGGTGCCCCTCACTCCCGACCCGCAGCCCTCTTCCAGCCCAGCCCTGCCCCCCAGCTCTGCCGGTGCCCCTCACTCCCGACCCGCAGCCCCCTTCCAGCCCAGCCCTGCCCCCCAGCTCTGCCGGTGCCCCTCACTCCCGACCCGCAGCCCCCTTCCAGCCCAGCCCTGCCCCCCAGCTCTGCCGGTGCCCCTCACTCCCGACCCGCAGCCCCCTTCCAGCCCAGCCCTGCCCCCCAGCTCTGCCGGTGCCCCTCACTCCCGACCCGCAGCCCCCTTCCAGCCCAGCCCTGACCCCCAGATCTGCCGGTGCCCCTCACTCCCGACCCGCAGCCCCCTGCCAGCCCAGCCCTGCCCCCCAGCTCTGCCGGTGCCCCTCACTCCCGACCCGCAGCCCCCTTCCAGCCCAGCCCTGACCCCCAGATCTGCCGGTGCCCCTCACTCCCGACCCGCAGCCCCCTGCCAGCCCAGCCCTGCCCCCCAGCTCTGCCGGTGCCCCTCACTCCCGACCCGCAGCCCCCTTCCAGCCCAGCCCTGACCCCCAGATCTGCCGGTGCCCCTCACTCCCGACCCGCAGCCCCCTGCCAGCCCAGCCCTGCCCCCCAGCTCTGCCGGTGCCCCTCACTCCCGACCCGCAGCCCCCTTCCAGCCCATCCCTGCCCCCCAGCTCTGCCGGTGCCCCTCACTCCCGACCCGCAGCCCCCTTCCAGCCCAGCCCTGCCCCCCAGCTCTGCCGGTGCCCCTCACTCCCGACCCGCAGCCCCCTTCCAGCCCAGCCCTGCCCCCCAGCTCTGCCGGTGCCCCTCACTCCCGACCTGCAGCCCCCTGCCAGCCCGGCCCTGCCCCCCAGCTCTGCCGGTGCCCCTCACTCCCGACCTGCACCCCCTGCTAGCCCGGCCCTGCCCCCCAGCCCTGCCGGTGCCCCTCACTCCCGACCCGCAGCCCCCTGCTAGCTCAGCCCTGGGCTCCTCCCACTCTGCCGGTGCCCCTCACTCATTACCCACAGCCCCCTGCTAGCCCGGCCCTGCCCCCCCCAGCTCTGTCATTGCCCCTCACTCCTGACCCGCAGCCCCCTGGTAGCCCAGCCCTGGGCTCCCCCCCGAGCTCTGTGGGTGTCTCTCACTCCCAACCCACAGCCCCACATGGGGCCTCATGGTTAGAGCAGGGGGCGCTGGGAGCCAGGACCCCTGGGTTCCCTCCCCAGCTCTGGGAGGGGAGTGCGGCTTCATGGTTAGAGCGGGCCCGGATGCCTGGGTTCACCTGCCCTGGAAACAGAAAGCTGTAAGTTATGTCACTGCAGCAAAAGGGGTTTTCACCTGAACTTGGCTCCCTTTGAGTCACCAGGCACTGGGGCAAAGTCTCCCCCGCCCCAGCCCTGACCCAGTTTCTGAGGCCCCCCCTGGTCCCAGGGTGGGGAAGAATGGAGGAATTGAGCAGCCAAGTGGGCTGAATCTCGCTCTGCCTCTGCTTCCTGCCCCGGTGTGGGGCTCAGCCCTGCGCTACCCCCTTCTGGGGGGATCTGCACCGAGCAGGGCGCTAGGGGTCTGTGCTTTGGGGGACGGGGGGGTGGGGGCAGCAGGGGGCTCTCCCCGGGCAGTCAGGGTTGGCCCAAATCTTTACCTTCCTAAAATACCGGAGCCAAGATTCCCACTTCGCTGTCTATCCCCAGCTGTTTATATTGCGCAGCAAACCGGCCCACGTGCCCCACCCCAGAGCCAGCTGCATCTCAGGGCCGGCAGAGGGGTCCCCATATAACCCGACCCCGCCAGCCGTTCACCTCTAAACAGCGGCTCATTTTGGAGCGGGGGGAGACTGGGCCATTCGGAGAAACTTTTAGGATTGTGAATTCCCCCTCCCCGCTTACCCAGAAAACTGAGTGAATCCGGGAGCAGGAGGCGCATAACCGCAGCCCTTCCCCCGGGGCCCCCCTGCCCACCCCCCCCCCCGGGGCTGTGGGGTGTGAAGAGGAGGTGAGGTCGAGATTGCTTCTAAGTACCATGTCCGGGGGGGGGAGCTGGGAGGCAGCTGGTCCGGGGCGCCCCGAGGCGCCGGGGGATTTCGGGGCGTGTGCACAGCAGAGGAAGTGGCATAAACACCTCAGTTCATCAGTTTCGGAGCCAGCAGGTTAGAGAGACAAATAAAAACCACCGGGGAGATAAACTGGCCACAAGCCAGCAGAGAGCTGCTGACACACGGGGCCTGGTCTCTGAGCCAGTCGGGCCCCACCGTGGGGCCAGCTCGGCGCCCCCGAGAGGTGACAGGCCCCTGCCCCATTCCCTGTCTCCCTGAGCCGGCCACTCCCCGCCCTGGGGCCAGTATCCCAATAAAACGTTTCCCGACAGAGTCAGCCCAATTCCCTGTGGTGCCCTGCCCCCGCTCCGGGAAGCGCTAGCCCCAGGGTGGGGGTGCTAGCCACAGGCCCCGGAATAGCAGCCGCGGGTGGAAGCAACGGCAACGTTTCTGTTCCACCCGTCCAGCTGCTGTGCTCAGGGAGTTTTCCTTCCGGGATATGTGTGAAATAGAACCCAGGAGTCCTGACACACGTATACCCCCGCTGTAACCACTAGGCCTTGTTCCCCTCCCAGAGTCGAGGAGAACCCAGGAGTCCTGGCTCCCAGGACCCCCTGCTCTAACCTGAGGCCTCACTCCCCTCCCCGAGCTGGGAGAGAACCCAGGAGTCCTGGATTTTAAGAGTCCCGTCCTTGGGGGGTTCTCCTGCTTTGCGGCTGGGTCGTCCCCACCTGCCGATCCCAGCATGTGACCCCACTGTGGCAAAATGCCCCAGAATGCATTGCAAGGACCCCGTGCAAACCCCCCGTGAACCACCGGCCC
Organism: Dermochelys coriacea; assembly: GCF_009764565.3. NCBI lineage: Eukaryota > Metazoa > Chordata > Testudines > Dermochelyidae > Dermochelys > Dermochelys coriacea. Next base: position 38,744,005 of record NC_050081.1, on the reverse strand, counting down.
AGAATTCCGTGTGCTGCACCGTGACCCGCTCTGAGCTGCAACACCACACTGACGCACCAGCCCGACCCACAACGCAGCACGGCAGAAAAGGTCCCACGTCAACACAAGAGAGTCACAGCCGATGAAGCAGGGCAATGTCTGTCAGCCCTCGCAGTAACCCACACAGCCACCCACAACATGACAACGCCGTGACAAAAGCCTGCTTCCCAGCAACCAATGCCGGCCTCCCAACACAGCCCCGCACAGTACAACACGACAAATGCACCAGCCACAGTGCGACACAACCGTGCTTCCCAACAAGGGACAACCACCCAACACAGTCACCCACCGCACAACAAGACACAGTGTCACACATCGATACTATGCATGCCATATATCAACACAATGCAACACAATGACAACCAGTGGAACAGGGCAATGCCTATCAATCCTCGCAGTAACCTACACAGCCACCCACAATGCAACAACACAACGCGACATTGCCCTGAGACGGGACAAACAAGAGTGCAACACAACTGTGCTTTACACAACGAACAACCACCCACAACACAACAAGACATGGTGTCACACATCAATACCACACACACCATATGGCAACACAATGCAACACAATGACAAAACAGTGCAACAGGGCAATGCTGCCTAGCAACCCAACCCAACACAACAAGACACAACACACTGTCACAACTGTACTTCACAGCAACAATTAACAGTCACCCAACACAGCCCCACGCCTCAAAACCCTGCTGTCTCCGGCGTGGGATCATGCCACTGTCCGAGACCACAATGCAACTCGGCAGAACACAACCACACCACCCAGTAATGCAACAGCCACAGCACGGTGACAAAGGGTGACATGGTACATCAAGCCTGGGAGTGGGTGAAAGGGGACAGGGGGTTGGGAGCCAGGACTCCTGGGTTCTCCCCGGCTCTGGAAAGGGAGTTGGGCCTCGTGGTTAGAGCTGGGAGCCAGGACTCCTGGGTTCTCCCCAGCTCTGGGAGGGGAACAAGGCCTAGTGGTTACAGCGGGGAGGTATACGTGTGTCAGGACTCCTGGGTTCTATTTCACTCACACCCCGGTAGGAAAACTCCCTGAGCGCAGCAGCTGGGTGAGTGGAACAGAAAAGCTGCCGTTGCTTCCACCCGCGGCTGCTAGTCTGGGGCCTGTGGCTAGCAACCCCTGCCCTGGGGCTAGTGCCACCCAGAGCGGGGGCAGGGCGCCGCGGGGAACTGAGCTGACTCAGCCCGGAGACGATTCCATTTTTCTTTGGGGCACCGGCCCCGATACGGCTCTGGAGCTGGGACTAGCTGGGGCAGGGGGGTGGGGAATGGGGCAGGGGTCTGTCCCCTCTAGGGGGTGCCGGCTCCCATCAGCCCGCAGGGCAGGGACTGGCTGGCTTGGGGGGCAGGGAATGAGGCACGTGGCCTGTCCCCTCTAGGGGGTGCTGGCTCCCATCTGGCCCCAGGGTGGTGGGCATGCGGGGGGAAGCCCCAAGTTTCTGGCCCCATGGCACGGAAGGAGCCATGACGCAGGCAGGGAGCTGGGTCCTTCCGGGAATCCAGCCTCCAACCCCCGCCCAAAGTGCACCGGACATGGGCTGCAGGTGGGGGTGAGGAGGCCAAAGTGACGAAGGCTGAACCCGGGCTTGGGGTCACATCCTCTGGGCTTCCCAGCAGCAACCCACAGGCCCTGACCCACTTTCAAGGCCAGGTTAGAGCAGGGGCAGTGCTGGGAGCCAGGACTCCTGGGTTCTCTCCCTGGCTCTGGGAGTGGAGTGGGAGCCTGGTGGTTAGAGCAGGGGGGGCTGGGAGCCAGGACTCCTGGGTTCTCTCCCTGGCTCTGGGAGGGGAGTGGGGGCTGGTGGTTAGAGCAGGGGGGGCTGGGAGCCTGGACTCCTGGCTTCTCTGGCAGGAGGTGGGGGCTAGTTGTTATGGGGGGGTGGTCCCTGTGCCCAGGTCTCGGGGGAAGGAGCAGCGGGTGCAACGAGAGGAAAGTAGAGCTGACCCACTTTCATTGCTCCGTGCGCCTTGGGGCGGAAATAAGTTGCTGAGAGCAGTTTCCATGAGCCGGGGGAAGACCCGAGAGGAACCTCCACCTCCAGGGGCCGAAAGCCGGGAGTGGCCCCAGGGAGTGGGGGGCCCGGGGCCTCTGCCAAGAGAGAAATGCACCGGCTGGCAGAGCCCTGCCCTCTGCCGGTGCCCCTCACTCCCGACCCGCAGCCCCCTGCCAGCCCGGCCCTGGGCCCCTCCCCCACTCAGATCTCTGCCCTGGGGTTGTGCTACTCATCGTATTGCTCATGTTGGAGATTTCCGCAAATTTGTGTGGAGAAGCCAATGTTACCAAACTGCAGGTTTCAGTTTTGGTGCCGAGGTGGAAGCGTGGGTGTGGGGGAGCCCCGGGCTGGGCTGGCAGGGGCTGCGGGTCGGGAGTGAGGGGCACCGGCCAGCCCCGGGGGGGGCAGGGCTGGGCTGGCAGGGGCTGTGGGTCCGGAGTGAGGGGCACTGGAGAGCTGGGACAGACGGACAGACACCCACGTGGCTGGAACAGGGGAAATCCTGGCCTGGCCTGCCCAGAGCCTGAGTTTCTTCCCGCTGTTGTTTTCACGGGTGATTGTTATTGTAGGGTCTCTCAGGGGCCCACTCAGGCTGGCTTGTTGTGGCAAGGTGTCTAGGGAAGCGGTTTGTTATTGTAGGGTCTCTCTCGGATACACGGTTGTTATTGGAGGGGTTTTCCCTGGCTTCAGGCACCCAGGAGGGGGTGGGCACATGCCCAGCTGGATGGGTGGGAGTGGGGGCCTTGTGCCCCAAGGTGGGGGTGGGAATTGGAGCCGCAGTCGAGATTAACCTGCCCCCCCAGCGATGTCGTGTCCTGGGATAGATAGAGACAGACTCAGAGTCCAACAGCGCCCTGCCCCCACCACGGCAAGAGCAGATAGAGCCCCCCCCTCGCCAGTGTGCACCCCCAGCCTCGCACACCTGCCCCATCCCCTACAGCTATGCCCCCACCTCCTGCCACTGCCCCACCCCGTACAACCCCCACACCCAGTCCCCACTGGTGCACCTCCCCACCTCCCTGCCTCCCCCTCTTTCTGGGGGGAACCATCTATAAGAGACCCCCTTCCCCCAGGACACTGGGGGGCCAGGGCCAAAAACATGCTCACCCAGCTCCCCTCCTTGGCTCCCCCCAACCCCTCCCCCTGCATCCCACCCACTTGATTTCCACCCCTCCAAACTCCCTCCCCCGCCCAGCTTAGCAGGGCCTCGCTGGAGATTCCCGAGATGCAGATGAGACAAATCTCTGGATGCTCAGGCCGCGGGGAGCCCGGAGAGGCCTGTGGGGGCAGCTGGGATCGGGGGGGGGTTCCCCTGGGAGATGCCACATAGAACTCCGGGCTTCCCCAGCTCTGCCAGTGCCCCTCACTCCCGACCCACAGCCCCCTGCCAGCCCAGCCCTGCCCCCCCCAACTCCCCCTTCCCACACCCTCTACAGTCCTGGGGAACAAAAGGGGGTGGTTTGGGGGTGGGAGATGGGACGGGGCAGGTGCGTTTGGGGGACACAACTTCTCTTGACACATGTCAGCCACTAAAGCAAAAGCAAAAGGAAATATGCAGCCTCAAGACCCAAAAATAATCCAGGGCCTTCCGCTGGGTAGGTACAATAGAACCCAGGAGTTCTGGCTCCCAGCCCCCCCTGCTCTGACCCACCAGCCCCCACTCCCCTTCCAAGCCGGGGAGAGAATCCCTGAATCCAAACTCCCATGCATTAACCACTTGGCCCCACTCCTTCCCTAGCACACCCAACCCATGGCCTGGGCCTTCTTAAAACACCAGCCCGGATTTCTCAGAGGATGTGACTCAGTGGGTTGGGTGAGGCAAGAAGAGGGTTATTTGCCAAGGACTAAATTTAGCTTCCTTAGAAAGCAAGGAATGGGTCGGGAGCACTAGGAGACAATGAGCCAAGAGTCATCTTCCTACAGCTTGGATTGAGAGGAGTTTAGACCTTCCCAGCACCAGGAACGGTCAGGACTGGTTGTCGAGGATCGTTGGGTGAGAGGAGATTAGAGGCTGGGAGGACCATGAATGGTCAAGACTGGCCTTCTACGATAGAATCAGAGAATCGTAGGCCTGGAAGGCACCTTGAGAGGTCGACTAGTCCCATCCCCTGCACTCATGGCAGGACTCAGTATTATCTAGACCATCCCCGACAGGGGTTTGTCCAACCTGCTCTTACAAATCCCCAATGATGGAGATTCCATCACCCCCCCGGGGCAATTTATTCCAGGGCTTCACCACCCGGACAGTCAGGAAGCTTTTCCCAATGTCCAGCCTAAACCGCCCTGGCTGCTGTTTAAGCCCAGGGCTTCTTGGCCTGTCCTCAGGGGTTAACGAGAACAATTTACCTCCCTCCTCCTTGTAACAACCTTTACCTACTTAAAAACTGTTCTCATGTCCCCTCCCAGTCGTCTCTTCTCCAGACTAAACAAACCCAGGTTCTCAATCTTCCCTCTGTGACGGGGCAAGGCCAGATGGCTATGAAAGAGTAGTGGGAGATAGAGATATTAGCTCCAGGCTAAACAAATCCCTGGTACAAGGTTAAGTGAAATGGAAGCTGCTCCAGGTCAATTAAGACACCTGGGGCCAATTAAGAACTTTCCAGAAGGCAGGGAGAAGGCTAGGTTGATTGGGACACCTGAAGCCAATCAGGGGTTGGCTGAAACGAGTTCAAAGCCTCCCAGCCAGTCAGGTGGGGGTGCATGTCAGGAGCTGTGGGAGGAAGTTGTGCGTTTGGAGAGCGTGAGTAGTACACACCATATCGGATATAAGGAAGGAGGCCCTGAGGTAAGGGTGAAGTGGAGCTTGAGGAAGTGAAGGCTGCTGTGGGGGAAGTAGCCCAGGGAATTGTACATGTCATGTTTCTAAAAGGTCAGCTACTATAGCTGATACTATTAGGGTCCCTGGGCTGGAGCCTGGAGTAGAGGATGGGCCCGGGCTCTCCCCCCCCCACCTTTGCCCCCTGATTAATCACTGAGACTGGGAGACAACAGAGACTGGGCAAGGAAGGATAATGTCTCCTCACCGCCCTTGCTGGCTTATGATGAAAATGGCTCAGTAGACTGTGACCTTGTCTCTAGAGAGAGAAGGGTTACGTGCAGGGTCACAGTGAGCCTCTGAGGCTAGCGAAATCCGCCAGGAAACGCGGGACCCACGGAGGCAAGGACAGAGCTTTGTCACACCTCCTAGCTCATGTTTTCTAGACCTTTCATCGTTTTGTTGCTCTTCTCTGGACTCTCTCCAATCTGTCCACATCCTTCCTGAAATGTGGTGCCCAGAACCCGACACAAGACTTCAGTGGAGGCCTAATCAGCGCGGAGTAGGGCGGGAGAATCACTTCTCGTGTCTTGCTTACAACACTCCTGCTAATCCAGCCCAGAAGGACGTTCCCTCTTTTTGCAACAGCGTTACACTGTTCACCCCTATTTAGCTCTTGCTCCACTCTGACCCCCAGGTCCCTTTCGGCAGGACTCCTTCCTAGGCCGTCATTTCCCATCGTGCGTGTGCAACTGATTGATCCTTCTAAGTGGAGGACTTTGCATTTGTCCTCATCGAATTTCATCCTATTTACTTCAGACTGTTTCTCCAGTTTGTCCAGATCATTTTGAATTTTAATCCTACCCTCCAAAGCACTCGCAACCCCTCCCAGCTTGGTATCGGCCGCAAACTTTATCAGTGTCCTCTCTGTGCCATCGTCTAAATCGTCGATGAAGATACTGAACAGAACCGGGCCCAGAACCGATCCCTGCGGGACTCCACTCGTTCTGCCCTTCCAGCCTGTCTGTGAACCACTGATAACGGCTCTCCGGGGACGATTTTCCAACCAATTTGGGAAAAAGACGAGTAAGGGGAGATATGAATGAGGTCTATAAAAGCATGACTGGTATGGAGAAAGTAGATAAGGAAGTGTTATTTACTCCTCATAACACAAGAACTAGGGGTCACCAAATGACATTAATAAGCAGCAGGTTTAAAACGAACAAAAGGAAGTATTTCTTCATGCAATGCACAGTCACCCTGTGGAACTCCTTGCCAGGGGATGATGTGAAAGCCAAGACTATAACAGGGTTCAAAAAGAAACTAGATAAATTCATGGAGGATCGGGGTCCATCAATGGCTATTAGCCAGGATGGGCAGGGATGGTGTCCCCAGCCTCTGTTTGCCAGAAGTTGGGAATGGGCGACAGGGGATGGATCACTTGATGATTCCCTGTTCTGTTCATTCCCTCTGGGGCACCTGGCAGTGGCCACTGTCGGCAGACAGGACACTGGGCTAGATGAACCTTTGGTCTGACCCTTTACAGCTGTGCTTATGTTCAGTTTTGCACCCACCTTATAGTAGCTCCATCTAGGTTGCATGTCCCTAGTTTGTTCATGAGGAGCTCATGCGAAACATTATCAAAAGCTCTACTAAAGTCAAGTTCTACCACATCTACCCCTTCCCCCCATCTACAAGGCTTGTTATCCTGTCAAAGAAAGTTATTACTCTGTTTTGACATGATTTGTTCTTGACAACTCCAGGCTGACTGTTACTTATCACCTCATTATCTTCTAGGTGTCTGCAAATTGATTGGTTGATTATTTGTTCCATTATTTTAGAATCATAGGACTGGAAGGGACCTCGAGAGGTCAATCTTACCAGGTACTGAAGTTAAATTGAATGGTCAAGGAGGAGAAGGACATAGACAGCAAGAAAGCCCCTGCTCCATAAAGAAGCCCCGCTCTGTGTCTCTTCTCCGGGGACAATGTTAGACCATAGCAGAGGGTAGGGGATATTGGGTAGAGGAAGCCATTTGTGTGATACGGAACAGGACAGATACCGCACTAGATGGGCACGTTCATTTTGAAAGAGACACAAGCCCAATTCAAATCTCCGTTTCCAAGGTTTATTGGCTGACCTGTTTCACAGGCCGTTTCAAGCAAAAGACAAACACCCCCCCACTTCCTTCCCCGCACAGGGGGAACAAACACACAATAAAAAAAGCCCTAAACAAAATAAAACCACGTCACCGTTCCCGCAGGAGTGGCAAGAGATTCATTCCAGCAAACATTCAACGCCCCCCACATGTGACATTTTAACATAAAATGTAAGACAATTTAAATCCCCGAAGAGACATGAGATCAGGGATTTGACAGTAAACTGTATCTCAGATACAAATATCTCTTCCCCTCACAATAAGAACATCATTCTCATGAGTAACTCAGGAGTCCTGGCTCCCAGGCCCCCCTGCTCTAACCACTGGACACCACTTCCCTCCCAGAGCTGGGATAGAACCCAGGAGTCCTGGCTGTGGTGTAATATACATCCATATAGCCAGCTAGGGTCATGTATACACCGTATACGTAAAGGGATCCTATACTGAATCTGTACTGATGGGGGCATTTTGACAGCTGAGGGGCCAGTGTGTAGTCCAGCCACCACAAAGCACTCGCAGCAACATGGCAGGGTGGTGTGAAGTTGTGTTGCTGCTCAGATCAAAGAGCAATACAATGTCACACCTTCCGCCAGCTTGATTTGGAGGATGGCTGTCTTGTTGGAAAGAAGACTTTGTGACACTCAAAGAGATCATGCAGCGCTAAAGAGAAATATAACACTGCTGTGTGTATGTGTGGTACATGCACACAACATTGTGTGATCTCTGTACACACACACACATACACACACACATTCTCCTAAAATCTGGGTGTTTTGTAAACACACAAATGGCTAGAATTGCCAAAAATTGGTGTGGGTTTGTGTCAAAGACCCACAGGCAACAACTCTGTGTGTGTGTGTGTGTGTGTGTACACAAAACTGTCTATTATCTGTAGCTGTGTGATAAAAAAACACAAACAGTGCCAGCAGTTTTGTGGGTCTATGTGTAGACACACCCACTACCCCCTTCTGATGCGTATATAGAATTTTAGGATTTGTGGACACATGTACATACACAATCGCCTATACTTGCCGTAGGTGTGTACAACACACACAAAAATCTCTTCATGCAAGAGCATAGCTTCGTTAACCCCAATAAATATAAATACATAAATAAATAAATTATTAGCCACAAAAATTACCAATAATAACCATAAACATAAAACAATATTAGTTAACACAACATTTTTGTAGATCAGTGGCTCTGATCAGGTATATTATTCTCTTGGCAGGTTCTTGTTTGGTCCTACCAAAATGCAACCCAATGCCCCATCCTGACCGCCACCGACAGGCCAAGTCTAGAGAGACTGTGGTCCGCTCTGGTCCCTAGAGGTGGGCACAGCTGTGGCCACATGGGGCATATTGGCAGAGAGGACATCCATAGAGGTCTTCCAATCATCTCTGGTTTCAGAGTAGCACAGTCAGTTTGATGGGTTGGGATGCGGGGTGGTAGTCTTGGCTTTGGAAGCCAGTTGGGTAGGAGGGTTGACCAAGGATGGAAGATGGTGGGTTGACCAAGGCTGGAGGATGAGTCGGCCAAGGATGGAAGACGGTGGATCATTATTGGGGAACTCCTAATTCCAATGCGATCACCCCAAAATACACCTGCCCGTTGCTGTTGAGATCTAAATATTGGGCCGAGTGGATTTCAGAGGAGATCTTGTCACCTTTCATCAACTGGAAGACAGCTCCTTGGTAGATGGACTCGAACTGTACCCCTTTCTCATTCTTGGCTGCCTTGGACTCCTCGCAGAATGACTTGATGGCCCTCAGCAAAGCAACGTTTTCTGGGTATTCTACGGAGTAGCGAAAGATGGTATGCTGGAGATAAATGGACTCCTCCGGACATTTGTCTCCCTTGAAGACCACCTGGGAGTAGATGAAGTAGAGGCCGTCGGACGGGACCACCAACTTGTTGTTTACCAGTGCCATCCTGTTCTGCATCATGGTGTGTGCCACTTTGTCAGTCCAGATCAGTTCTTTGGAGTCAGTGGATGCTGGGAGGGACAGAAGAAGGCACACATGGTCAAAACCCAGCAGGATTATTCCCTAGGATCCATCTATGAGTGGTCAAACCCTACTTGGATTGTCCCCTATGGTCAATCTACTCAGGCTTCGGCCTACATCATCCCCAAAAATGGGGCCACCAGCCCTTGATAACTCTTGGTCCTAATCCTAGTCTCTCCCCTGCAGTCAGTCTACCCAGGCTTTGGCCTACAACACAGTCCAGTGAGGGCGTGCCTAATCCTTGATAACACTAGGTCAAAATCTAGAGGGTTTGAACCCCCTGCTGTCCGGCATTTCCCGGACTTCGGCCTACAACTTCCACATAACCCAAATCTTTGGCCTCCATCACTCCGAAAGACAGGGCCCTTCCCCTCTATGTTTATGAGCAGATGTGCACCGGTGTCTGTGGAAATGTGTGCTTGTGTATGAGTGTGTCTTTGTTTGTCTGTTGCCTGCCTCAGATATAGAAACCCGCAACCACAAGCATGCCCCCACCCTGCCCCTGCAGGGCCCATTTCCTCAAACCATCCCCAATCCCAGCTGTAAATTCCTCTTACCTACGACATGGGCAGCTGGCTTGTTCAGCGACTGGGCTTGCAACTTCATTGTCATTGGACCTGCTTCAGAAAGGACAAATGGACTGTCAGACAGATCTTCCCTTGTTCACCAGCCCCTCCACTTCTCCTGGCTAGAGACCCCGTCTTCTCTAGATGAGCTTCAGAGAGCTCCGGCTCAGTGGGAAAGCTCCCAGGCTGGGGAGCCGGGATTTGAACCCACAACCTTGCAGTCCCTAGGTGGGGACTCTCTGGTCTCCTCCGGCTAGGTCACCACGATGCATGGAAGAGGAGAACTGGGATAGAATTGTGTTGGATGCGGACAATGGCCAGATTTTGGTGGGGATAGGTCAGGTTTGGTGGCTCCCGGGAGGGGAGTTAAGGTGATGTTGGGGAGGTATTATCTTTGCTCCATATGTTCTAATCTTCCAACATTTAGCTGCTCTCCATGTTTTGGAGGAGTGGAGCCACCCTCCCAAAGCTTTGGGGAGGTCAGTAAGCTCTCAAGGACGATCACTGTCTGTGGAGGCTCAACATCTGGAGCGAGACCCCAGATGTGGCCAGAGTGAGCTGAGATTTGCAGGGCAATGTTTTTCCCAAAGGGACTAGCAGCGTTGTCCGTTTCCATTTCCTTTCACCACGTCAAATTCGAAACACCTTCAATGAACATGATTTTTCAGGGAAATCCTGAGCCAGCAGCTCGGAAAAAACCCGGAGGCATCTCAGGTCAGGCAACGGGACAGAACAATTGAGACCAGTTGTAATTTGCTAACCCCTTTGTGAAGATGATTGGGGGCCAGTAAATAGATCTATGGTAAATCTGGCAAGAGAAATTTCATCCAGGGAGGGGAGATTTGACTTAAAGCCTGCAATTATCAGCGGGCTGAAGTTGGAAAATAAACCTTGGGAAATACTTACTAAGTTGTTGCGTGTGGCCCGAACTCCTGGGTTCTTTGGGGTCCTGGCAAAGAGAGAGAGAGAGGAGATTTGAGTACAGAGGTTACAAGGTCAAAGTAAGAGTGTGTGTCGGGTGCTGTGTGTACCACACCCTGCAAGAAGCATTGCTGTTCACAGCATTACACACGGCACAGACAGCGGACGAGACGGGCCAGACAAAACATAGCCCAGGGAGCAAGGCACATGCAAGTGAAATGAGAAATATAGACAGCACAAAACACACACCCAGACAAAAACACTGTCGCCAGATATATACACAGCATCTAGGCAAACCCCACACCTGGAAAGACAGACAAAACCCATAACCCATGTGTTCATAGGCAAACGGGCAGAGAAATACAGAGACACACCACTCTACACAGCCCAGACTGCAATTGTGTCATTAAAACCACACAAACACCCCCAGCCACGAAGACACACATGCACACACCCAAGTGTCCGAGCCACACATGTGCGGACAAACCATATACACACACACATCAAAATACACACAGAGGCACAGTTGGGGAGTTGAAACCCACGCACAGAACTACACAAAGACACATACAATCAGAGTCCGATGGCCACAGAGCGCGCCGGGCTCTGTGGCTTAGGGGGTTTACGCCCCCACCCCAGCGTCGTGGCTCACCTGGCTCACCAAGGGCCCCCTGTTTCTGAAATGCAGCAGAGCGAAGACGGCCGTGGCTCCCATCAGCAGCAGGAAGGAGCAGATGCTGAGACACTTCCAGCGGCCGTTGCCGGGCTGCGACTCCCGCACCACGATAACGCCCCCCTTCTCGATGTCACAGACCAGACTTTCTGTACTCATGGCTGCGGGTGTGGCTGGGCTCGGCTTCCTCGGGGCAGGGATCTCCAGGGTTAGTTTCCCGCTGGGCGAAGTGAGCAGCTGGCCTGGGCGGATTCCCGGGATTTCACTGACACCGGCTGGCGGATTGAGCCGATTTCCCCGGATCGAAGAGGCGAATTTAGCTGGTTTCGCTGGGGAAATGCAGTCGATTCCAGGGGGCCAATTTGGCTGATCTCACTGGCTGTGAAACAGGCTAACGTGGGGAATTTCACCTGACTACCGGGCGAGTCAAGCTGATTTCCCTGAAGTGGAGCGACAAAGGGGAGCGGATTTCGCCCTCGGAATTCAGGCAGTTTTCCCGGCGCGGATGTTGGTGGTGCCTCTGTTTCCCCAGCTGGATCTTCCCAGCGGCTCCTGTCCCTGGATGATTGATGAGTGGAGAAGTGTGGCAGCCTCGTGCTTCGGCTCCTATTTGTACGCCTGCACTTCTGAGCTGCCTCCCCCATGACATGGGGGGAAATTTTCAAGCCCCAAAGCTCCGCCCACAGAGGGAGGGAGGGAGGGAAAGATTTTGATGGCAAAAGGCGTGGAAGAGGAAAGAGCCCAAAATAGAAGATGTCAAAAGCAGAAGTGGGACCTGCAATTGGGTGGTTTTGAGGAGCGGGGAGGTGTGACTCCCGCTCTGGAGAGGGTGGGGGGAGCCCCCTGGGGATACTGGGGTCCCCACCTCTCATGTCGCCACGCTGGGACCTGGTGGCCCGGGTATCTCTGTCTAGGGGGGTCACATGGTGGACTTGGGGGGGGCTCAGGAATGTGGGGGGCTGGCAGCCCCCCAGTGAAGTGACAGCGTGGGAAAAGGGTGAGAGTGAGGAGCCTTGAGAGGGGGGAAGGGTGTGTGGCGGGGGTCTGTGTCCGGTTGTGAGTGCCTCTCTGCTTGTGTGTGGGTCACTGTGTGTGTGTCCGTCCAGTTGCGAGTGGGTCTCTGTGTGGCTGTCTAGTTGTGTGCAGGGCTGTGTGTAGTGTGTGTGTGTGTGTGTTTGCAGTTGTTTGAGTCTCCATGGTGTCTTGTATGTGGGTCTATGTGTGTGTGTGTTTGTAGTTGTGCATGGATCTTGTGTGCGTGCGTGTGTAGTTGTGCATGCGTCACTGTGTGTCTAGTTGTGTGTGTCTCTCTGTGTTTGTGTGTGTCTAGTTGTGTGTAGATCTCTCTGTGTGTGTCCAACTGTGTGTGGGTCTGTGTGTGTGTGTGTGTGGTTGTGGCATGGGTCACTGTGTGTGTGCCTTTGTGTAGTGGATTGGTTGTGTGTGGTTGTGCGTGGATCTTGTGTGTGTGTAGTTGTGCATGGAACTCTGTGAGTGTCTAGTTGTGTGTGTGTGTGTAGTTGTGTAGTTGTGCATGGGTCTGTGTGTCTAGTTGTGTGTCTGTGTGTCTGTGTACCTGTGATAAATCTGGGGCTGATCAGCTTGGGGGGAACCCACCAGACACCCCGCCTCAAACTCTAGAGATAAGACTGGATGGATCAATCCCCTGCTCCCTTTTAAGGTCCACATGCCCCTCAGGGAGCCAGGGTCTTCCCACAGGGTTATCCAAGGGGGCTGGCTCTCAATGATGGCACATGTGGGGGTGCTCTGTAGTGGGGGACCCCTAAACCCCATGACACGGGTGGGCAAGTAGAAACGCCTTTGGGCGGGCGTTTCACTGCCTTGCCCTCCCTGGGAGACTTTAGGAAGCTCAGATCTTAGTGCCAGCAAATGTTGGGGGTGGGGGGCTGTCAGGTGGGGACGGGACAATGCCTGACAACCCAAAAACCACGAGGGACTAGGGGCTGTGTCTACGTCACTCCACTGAGCCCCACCCCAAGCCGGGGGGTCATTATATGGGGGCTTAAATTTTAGTGCCAGCAAATTTTTTTGGTGTGTGTGTGATCAGGGATGGGGGAGAGCACCCCCATATCAGCAGGGCTGAGGGGTGGCCAGTCTAAGGGGCCATGGGTCATACCGGGTCTCAAAGTGGGGTTCAGGGGACCTGACTGTGGGATGGAGGGCCCTGCAAATGTAATAGCTGGATAGTGAGAGGGTCAGACTTGTGGGGAGTGAGCATAGGGTGGGAGGAGAGTTTGGGGTATAGATGCCCTGACCCTCGTTCCCCAAGTGATCCAGCTACAGGCAGAGTTTGTGGGTGAACAACCTGAGATATAGTCAGAAGCTGGAGGGCAGTGGTGGCATCCGGAGAGCAGGGAGCTGGTAGGGATGGGGGGGGGAATCAGGGTTTTGGGGGGGGCCGTCTCCCAAGGCCCCGTCCCCCCAACCCCAGCCTCCCACCGCACGGGAAAATCCAAGAGCCTGAAAGTTGAGGCCTCGTGAAGCAAGAGTCCCACTTGGAGTTTTCAGCTACTTTCTTCTGCTTTCGCTTCCACCGCCGGTGACAAAGTCAAAACAGCCTTTTGAGATGGGATTTGGTTTTGGTTCTGCCTCATCCCGGGGCCGGGTGGGAGCCGGTGCCCCCCCGAGGACAGAAACCCCATGTCCCATTCCCCGCCCCCCTGGCCAGCCAGTCCCCGCCGTGGGGCTAGGTGGGAGCCGGTGCCCCCCAGAGGGCAGAGACCCCATGTCCCATTCCCCGCCCCCCTGGCCAGCCAGTCCCCGCCGTGGGGCTAGGTGGGAGCCGGTGCCCCCCAGAGGGCAGAGACCCCATGTCCCATTCCCTGCCCCCCTGGCCAGCCAGTCCCCGCCGTGGGGCTAGGTGGGAGCCGGTGCCCCCCAGAGGGCAGAGACCCCATGTCCCATTCCCTGCCCCCCTGGCCAGCCAGTCCCCGCCGTGGGGCTAGGTGGGAGCCGGTGCCCCCCAGAGGGCAGAGACCCCATGTCCCATTCCCTGCCCCCCTGGCCAGCCAGTCCCCGCCGTGGGGCTAGGTGGGAGCCGGTGCCCCCCAGAGGGCAGAGACCCCATGTCCCATTCCCTGCCCCCCCTGGCCAGCCAGTCCCTGCCGTGGGGCTAGGTGGGAGCCGGTGCCCCCCAGAGGGCAGAGACCCCATGCCCCATTCCCTGCCCCCCTGGCCAGCCAGTCCCCGCCGTGGGGCTAGGTGGGAGCCGGTGCCCCCCAGAGGGCAGAGACCCCATGTCCCATTCCCTGCCCCCCTGGCCAGCCAGTCCCCGCCGTGGGGCTAGGTGGGAGCCGGTGCCCCCCAGAGGTCAGAGACCCCATGTCCCATTCCCTGGCCCCCTGGCCAGCCAGTCCCCGCCGTGGGGCTAGGTGGGAGCCGGTGCCCCCCAGAGGGCAGAGACCCCATGTCCCATTCCCTGCCCCCCTGGCCAGCCAGTCCCCGCCGTGGGGCTAGGTGGGAGCCGGTGCCCCCCAGAGGGCAGAGACCCCATGTCCCATTCCCTGCCCCCCTGGCCAGCCAGTCCCCGCCGTGGGGCTAGGTGGGAGCCGGTGCCCCCCAGAGGGCAGAGACCCCATGTCCCATTCCCCGCCCCCCTGGACAGCCAGTCCCTGCCGTGGGGCTAGGTGGGAGCCGGTGCCCCCCAGAGGGCAGAGACCCCATGTCCCATTCCCCGCCCCCCTGGCCAGCCAGTCCCCGCCGTGGGGCTAGGTGGGAGCCGGTGCCCCCCAGAGGGCAGAGAACCCATGTCCCATTCCCCGCCCCCCTGGCCAGCCAGTCCCCGCCGTGGGGCTAGGTGGGAGCCGGTGCCCCCCAGAGGGCAGAGACCCCATGTCCCATTCCCCGCCCCCCTGGCCAGCCAGTCCCCGCCGTGGGGCTAGGTGGGAGCCGGTGCCCCCCAGAGGGCAGAGACCCCATGTCCCATTCCCTGGCCCCCTGGCCAGCCAGTCCCCGCTGTGGGGCTAGGTGGGAGCCGGTGCCCCCCAGAGGGCAGAGACCCCATGTCCCATTCCCTGCCCCCCTGGCCAGCCAGTCCCCGCCGTGGGGCTAGGTGGGAGCCGGTGCCCCCCAGAGGGCAGAGACCCCATGTCCCATTCCCTGGCCCCCTGGCCAGCCAGTCCCCGCCGTGGGGCTAGGTGGGAGCCGGTTCCCCCCAGAGGGCAGAGACCCCATGTCCCATTCCCTGGCCCCCTGGCCAGCCAGTCCCCGCCGTGGGGCTAGGTGGGAGCCGGTGCCCCCCAGAGGGCAGAGACCCCATGTCCCATTCCCTGCCCCCCTGGCCAGCCAGTCCCCGCCGTGGGGCTAGGTGGGAGCCGGTGCCCCCCAGAGGGCAGAGACCCCCTTGCAGTGGGGTCGGGGCAGAGAGGAGCCGGATCTCCGGGCTGGCTCGGCCGGTCGCTCCGCCAAAGCTGAGTCTGACCTGCCCCCTGCTGGCTGCACAAGGGAACGGCAGGACTCGGCTCCGGGGTTCCCTGGGTGCCTGTCTTCGGCCCGGGGATGCCGGCCCCACGGCGCCCCTGCCCCCCACCCCGTCAGACGGACAGACAGACAGCGCTAGCCACCCCCACGCCCCTCTTCTAGCTGTGGAGATATCTATACATCTCTCCTTCCCTCCCTCCCTCCATCCCTCCACTCACCCCACACTCCTCCTTCCCTCCCTCCATCCCTCCCCTGGCATCCTGCCGTCCCTCCCTCCCTCCCTCCACTCACCCCCACACACTCCTCCATCCCTCCTTCCCTCCATCCATCCGTCCATCCCTCACCCCAGCATCTTGCTGTCCCTCCCTCCCTCCATGCACTCACCCCACACTCATAGACTCACAGATATTAAGGTCAGAAAGGACCATTCTGATCATCTAGTCCGACCTCCTGCACAACGCAGGCCACAGAATCTCACCCACTCACTCCTTCGAAAAACCTCACCTATGTCTGAGCTATTGAAGTCCTCAAATCGTGGTTTAAAGATTTCAAGGATCAGAGAATCCTCCCTCAAGTGACCCGTGCCCCATGCTACAGAGGAAGGCGAAAAATCTCCAGGGCCTCTCCAATCTGCCCTGGAGGAAAATTCCTTCCCGACCCCAAATATGGCGATCAGCTAAACCCAGAACATGTGGGCAAGACTCACTGGCCTGACACCCAGGAACGAATTCTCTGTCGTAACACGGATCCCACCCCATTGAACATCCCATCACAGGCCATTAGGCCTATTTACCATGAATAGTTAAAGATCAATTAATTGCCAAAGTCACGTTATCCCATCATACCATCTCCTCCATAAATTTATCGAGTTTAATCTTAAAGCCAGACAGATCTTTTGCCCCCACTGCTTCCCTTGGAAGGCTATTCCAAAATTTCACTCCTCTGATTGTTAAAAACCTTCGTCTGATTTCAAGTCTAAACTTCCTGGTGGCCAGTTTATACCCATTTGTTCTTGTGTCCACACCGGTGCTGAGCTGAAATAATTCCTCTCCCTCTCCTGTATTTATCCCTCTGATATATTTAGAGAGAGCAATCCTATCTCCCCTCAACCTTCTTTTAGTTAAACAAGCCAAACTCCTTAAGTCTCCTTTCATAAGACAAGTTTTCCATTCCTCGGATCATCCTAGTAGCCCTTCTCTGTACCTGCTCCAGTTTGAATTCATCCTTTTTAAACATGGGAGACCAGAACTGCACACAGTATTCTAGGTGAGGTCTCACCAGTGCCTTGTATAACGGTACGAAAACCTCCTTATCCCTACTGGAAATGCCTCTCCTGATGCATCCCAAAACCGCATTAGCTTTTTTCACAGCCATATCACATTGGCAGCTCATAGTCATCCATGATCAACCAATACTCCAAGGTCCTTCTCCTCTTCCGTTACTTCTAATTGATGCGTCCCCAACTTATAACTAAAATTCTTCTTATTAATCCCTAAATGCATAACCTTACACTTCTCACTATTACATTTCATCCTATTACTATTACTCCAGTTTACACGGTCATCCAGATCCTCCTGTAGGATCAATTAATTGCCACTCCTCCATCACTCCATCCATTCCTCCTTCCCTCCCTCCCTCCCCCCAGTGTCCTGCCATCCCTCCCTCTCTCCATCCCTCCCCCTCTACTTGTTCAGCTGCCCCCCACCTGAGCCACCTGGCTCTGGCTGGGCTCCGAGATGACCCCTTCGCCTCCGTGGAGAACACGCTTGGCTGGCATGTGCCCTAGGCCCTGGCACATCCCCACCCCCGCAACCCAGTGGGCCCCACGAAGCTGCCAGCGAGCAGAGGCCTGGGTGGTGTGGAGCCTGAGGAGGGGGAAGGGAGCCTGGGGGGGGAAGGCAACCTGTGGGTCGACACCCGCTGGGTCCCGGGGCTGGGTTTGCAGCTGCTCATGGGCCAGAGCCCCCCACTGGTGCTCCAGCTGCGGGGGGGGGGGTGGGCGTTAGTTTGGCCAATCCCTAGATAGGACTGTCAGCCGGGCCCCCCCGCGATCCCTGCCCCAGGGCCAGCTAACGAGAACCAGGGCCCGGGCCCGCCGGGTCGGCACAAAGCCGGGAAGCCGGGGCACGAGTTAGCTGCAGCAACACCAGCTCGCGCGAGAAGCCGGGGAGATTCGGGGAGCAGGATTGGCTCCATTCGCGAGCCAGTGCTGTCGCTGGCGAGGGTCCGACTGGCAAAGGGGTGGGGGGGCCAGCCCCCACCCCAGGATTGTCCGGGAGTCTCCAGCTGTTCCAAGAGCAGCTTCAGTTCTCGATCACAGCACGGGACGAAAGCGTCCAGCCAGAACTGGCCCCGCGCCCCGGGCCAGATCCCAGGCGAGGCACCGACAGTGGAAAACGTTGTAAAAACCCCGGGGAGGTTTCCAAAGAGCCCCCCGGCGAGATTTGCTCCTGAGGCCCAGAGAGGAAGGAAGGAAGAAAGATGGGCCTGGTGGGAGTAGAGCTGCCGTCAGGCCCTGGAGATGGGGGGACGAGGGCTGCTCTGGAAGGGAGGAAGAAGCCCTGGGATCCTTCCCCGGGATTATGGAAGCTGAGGTGGGATCACTTGCTGCCCCGAGGGGGGGGGAAGGATGTCTGGGAAGCCAAGCGGGGGGCCCCACGCACTGGAGCTGGGCTGGGACGGGAACGGGGACGCTGAGACCCCGGAAGGGGGTACGGTACAGTGACCTGCCGGGGGGGGGTGGAGTCACGAAGAGGGAGCCCCCTGAGCCCCGGGGGTGGGGTGTGGGGGCAGCGCTGGGAAGGGGCACCTAAGAGCTCACGCTCAGCCACGAGGGGGAGCTGGGGTGGGGGAGAGTGTTTACTCCTTCTCATTACACAGGAACTAGGGGTCACCCAACGAACTCCATCGGCAGCAGGTTTAACACAAACACAAGGAAGTATTTCTTCACACGATGCACAGTTAACCTGTGGAACTCCTTGCCAGGGGATGTTGTGAAGGCCAGGAGTAGAACAGGGTTCAAAAAGGAACTAGGTAAGTTCCTGGAGGATCGTGGTCCATTGATGGCTATTAGCCAGGCTGGGCAGGGATGGTGGCCCCGGCCTGTGTTTGCCAGATGCTGGGAATGGATGACAGGGGATGGATCACTTCATGATTCCCTGTTCTGTTCGTCCCCCTTGGGGCACCTGGTGTTGGCCGCTGTTGGCAGACAGGACACTGGGCTAGATGGACCCTTGGTCTGACCCAGTCTGGCCCTTCTTATGTTCTTATGCCTGCCCTCAGCATCTGCTGAGGAGGTCGGCGTCGTTGCACTGGTGGGGAAACCGAGGCACGGAGGGGCAGAGAACCAAGGCATCCGGGTGTGTCCCCCCCAAACTAAAGCATTCTCCATTAGGATTACCTTGATCTTGTCAGAGCTGGGGGCTGTCCCAGCCCAGGGGAGCCCTGCCCCCTTTTGGGGGGGCTGTCCCAGTCAGGGAGCGCCTCACTCCCATTTGGGGGGGTGTCCTAACCTTAGGGAGCCCCACCCACTTGGGAGATGTGTCCCAGATGAGCTAGTCAGATCCAACGCCCTTTTTACAAACCCCTCTCCCAATCTCCCCCAAACCCCCTCACTATTTGTGGGGTGCGAGTGGGGGGATGGAATTTGAACCCTTCAGGCGCAGAAAAACGAGCATGAAAACACCACGGCGACCAGTCATGAGTCCTGCTTTAATTCATTGATAGGCCATAAATAAATACATTTGTGAGGGGAGCTGAGAGGGGACCCGGGGCCACCCTCCCAGCTGCCCCCCCAATCATAAATAAATAAATTACAACACATCCCCATAAATAAATAGCTCTGCCTCTCATGCCCCCCCCCAGCCTCGTCCCTTATTTCTGCATGGGGTCGCCTTGATCCACAGCCCCTCTGCTGGGGGTGGAGCCTAGAATCTGTGCACCCCCAGGAAGCCAGAGATATACCCCTGTAACTTTTTGGGGAGGTGCCTGCTCCCTGAAAACTCTCAGGCAGGTCTCCTGGCAGTGGTGCTGACACAGCTCCAAGAGTGGGTGCTTTGGATGAAAACACATTTTTGGGGTGCCATGGGGGGCCAAAAAAGCTGCATCCCAGAAGTTTTCTCTTTAACAATGTGTGTGGGGTGTTGCATTCACCTCCCCCAAATCCAGGAGGACATTATGACCACACAGCAGGGGGCACCCCTATAATTTGGACGTGTCTATTCTCTGAACCCCCAAAATATCTCTGTGTTTGCCCCAATCAGTGACACTGTGGCCCCACTTTTGAAGGGGAACAGCTGCAAGAAAATATCAAGTGCCCCCAAATCTCACCTACATCCCAAATCTCAGTTCCACCACTTAATTAAATCAAGAGGGACCCCAATAAAATTGGGGTGTCTAATCCTGACCCCCTCCAAAACTTGCACTGGGGGTGGGGTTAATACAGCCCCCCCCACATGGCAGAGGAGCCTATAAACTAAAATCAAGGCGCACCCCGATAATTTAGGGGTACAGCTGACCCACCCAAAATATTCTGAGGAGTCCCCATTTATAGTACTCCTATTAAAATCCCCCCAAATCCTAGTGCACCCAAAGCATTAAACGGGGTGGGGGTATGTGTGCAGAAAATTTGGGGGTACATTAACTGGAACCCCCACAATATTTTGAGGATCCTCTTAAACCCCGTGGCTGTTCTTACACCTCCAACCCCACATTGAAGAGCACTGATCCAGGGGCGCCCCGTCTATAAGTGCACCCCAATATTTTTGCAGTACAGTAAAGTGAAACCCTTCAAATCTTTCAAAGACCCCCCCCCTTGCACTGGCCCAGCAGCTCCAGCCCACCCTCAGTGTATAAAGGGGATCCTACCCCAAAAAACAGCAGGAGCGTCCCACCAGGTCAGAGGGCAAACGCTCCGAACGACAAAGTGCCCTGGCCCGCCAGCAGATGTGCCTCCCCCTCCGTCTGCGTGGACAGCCGGTCCCCCGTCTGCAGGGCAAAGGCTGCCCCCTGGCGGAGGGAACGGTACCAGGGTGCCCGCCCGGGGCAGGCCATTTTGTGGGCGCTCAAGATGGGGACGTCTTGGGGGTAGGTGTCGGAGAAGAGCAACACACGGTGGGCCAGGATCAGGGGCTCGTCCCCGGCGGGGCAGGCGGCCCCCAGGAAGGACGCCTGGAAGTAGATGAAATACATCCCCGAGGCCGGCACCACCAGCGAGTCGTTGGCCAGGCGGAAGCCCCCCCGGGTGAAGGAGGCGTCGACGTCGCTTCGCCAGCGGAGCCGCTCGCCGGAGGTGCCGGGGTCGCCTGTTGGGAGAGGGCAGAGAAAGGAGAGATGGGTTTCAAACCAACGGCTGAAGGGTTCACCTGCCTAGCGGGTGGATCAGGCCGCAAATGGCTGAGAAAAAACAGACATGGGGGAACATTGTTTCTACCACTGTTCTAACCGGCACCTGCAGTGTGGCTCACTTCTGGCCTCCGCCAGCAGAGGGCAGCGGAGAGGGGCCCTCCCAGGGGCATAGAGCAATGGAGGGAGCGTCCCCCAAGTCCAGCGACTCACCTATAAGATGGGCTGCGGGCGAGTGGGTCCGGCCGGCGCGTTGCCCCAAGGAGGTCCAGGAAATGGCTGTTGGGAAAGACAGAGACGATTCATTGCCATGGCCAAGGACAGACCCAGGGGGCGGATTAGGGATGGGGGGCAGAGCTGGACACCTGGGTTCCCTGGAATAGATTCAAGAGTCCAGTTTGGGGTTAGGCTCGGGGGGGAGAGGTGTGTGTGTGTGGGGAGTTACTTACCGGCGTCTTCAGAGCCTCTGACCCCCCCTCCAGCTGCATCTTCCGCCTGTAAATGAGGGGGGAATACCATGATGAAGCTCTGCCGGTGCCCCTGACTCCTGTCCCGCAGCCCCCTGCCAGCCCAGCCCTGCCCCCCAGCTCTGCCGGTGCCCCTCACTCCCGACCCACAGCCCCCTGCCAGCCCAGCCCTGCCCCCTCTTACCTTTCTCTGGAAGTACCCGTATAGCACTGTGCCCAACAGCGCCCCCAGCAGGAGAAAGCAGGTGCCGCGAAGCAGATGCCAGCAGAGATCCCTGCGGCTCTTGGGCCCCGGCTCCAGCAGGAGGGGTCCAGCCCGCTCTGGCTCGGGCTCCATGGGTGGGGGGCTGAGCCGGGAGGCCGAGGGGGGCTGGTGGGGAGAGCGGAGCCGGGAGAGCTTGTGGTGGAGACGAGGCGGCTGGAGGAGCCTGTGGCTCAGCCGCTGCCTGGCTCAGCCTCTTTATAGGGGAACGAGGCCCCAGGCGAGCTGAGATCAGCGGGGGAACCCCGGCGTCCGGGGAGGAGGCGTGGATGTGACCTCGCATGAGAGACAGAAACAGAGAGTCTGATTCACCTTCTCTGGCTGACAGGGCCCAGGGTTCTCACAGACAGACAGATGGGGTGTGTCTGTGGATACATAGATAGATAGATAGATAGACTGAGGAAGTGTGTGGGGATAGACAGATGGATGGATGGATGGAGGGGGTGTGTGGGGATGGATGGATAGATAGATAGATGGATGGAGGGGGTGGATGGATGGATGGATGGATGGAGGGGGTGTGTGGATAGATAGATAGATAGATAGATAGATAGATAGATAGATAGAGGGGGTGTGTGGGGATAGACAGATGGATGAATGGATGGAGGGGGTGTGTGGGGATGGATGGATGGATGGATGGAGGGGGTGTGTGGGGATGGATGGATGGATGGATGGAGGGGGTGGATGGATAGATAGATAGATAGAGGGGGTGTGTGGGGATAGACAGATGGATGAATGGATGGAGGGGGTGTGTGGGGATGGATGGATGGATGGATGGATGGATGGAGGGGGTGTGTGGGGATGGATGGATGGATGGAGGGGGTGGATGGATAGATAGATAGATAGAGGGGGTGTGTGGGGATAGACAGATGGATGAATGGATGGATGGAGTATGTGGGGATGGATGGTGGATGGATGGGTAGGCAGAGGGGGTGTCTGCGGATGGATGGGTAGTTAGATGTGTGTGGGGATAAATAGCTTTCTAATACATGCACCCTATTACAAGCTCCGGGAGGAGTGTGGGGTGTAGGGGATGGGAGCCAGGACTCCTGGGTTCTTTCACTGGCTCGGGGAGGGAAGGGGAGTGACAGTGCAGCTAGGGAGATGCCTGCCCTCCTGTCTGGGGGAAGCCCTGTTTCCCCTTTCATTTGGTCCCAGACTTCCATCCCCCAATCCGCGAGTGTCCAGAAATCGGCAGGCAGTGCCAGAGCAGCCACTGCCCAGGGCTGGGCACCCCGGCAGCCCGTGCCCGAGATGCGGGTCGCATGGCCTGGCTGGGGAGATGCAGCAGCTCCAACTGTGCATTCTTTGGGGGCTCAGACCCCCTGTGCTCCCTTTGGGGTGTCGGGACCCCCATTGTCACAAGGGGGCCTAGGGATCATTAAACCCCAGCTGGGGCTGGGTCTTGGAGCTCCCTGTATAACTAGCCCCTGTGGCCCACCCCAGAGCCAGCTGCATCTCTGCACTGGGTGAGGGGTCCCTGGGTAACCAGACCCTGCGCCCCACCCCAGAGCCAGCCGCAGCTCAGTGCAGGGCCAGGAGTCTCATAGACTCATAGACTCACAGATATTAAGGTCAGAAGGGACCATCATGATCATCTAGTCCGACCTCCTGCACAGCGCAGGCCACAGAATCTCACCCACCCACTCCTGCGAAAAACCTCTCACCTATGTCTGAGCTATTGAAGTCCCCAAATCGTGGTTTAAAGACTTCAAGGAGCAGAGAATCCTCCAGCAAGTGACCCGTGCCCAATGCTACAGAGGAAGGCGAAAAACCCCCAGGGCCTCTTCCAATCTGCCCTGGAGGAAAATTCCTTCCCGACCCCAAATATGGCGATCAGCTAAACCCTGAGCATGTGGGCAAGATTCACCAGCCAGATACTACAGAAAATTCTTTCCTGGGTAACTCAGATCCCACCCATCTAATATCCCAACTCAGGGGATTAGGCCTATTTACCCTGAATATTTAAAGATCAATTAATTACCAAAATCACATTATCCCCATCATACCATCATACCACTGCTTCCCTTGGAAGGCTATTCCAAAACTTCACTCCTCTGATGGTTAAAAACCTTCGTCTGATTTCAAGTCTAAACTTCCTGGTGGCCAGTTTATACCCATTTGTTCTTGTGTCCACACCGGTGCTGAGCTGAAATAATTCCTCTCCCTCTCCTGTATTTATCCCTCTGATATATTTAGAGAGAGCAATCCTATCTCCCCTCAACCTTCTTTTAGTTAAACAAGCCAAACTCCTTAAGTCTCCTTTCATAAGACAAGTTTTCCATTCCTCGGATCATCCTAGTAGCCCTTCTCTGTACCTGCTCCAGTTTGAATTCATCCTTTTTAAACATGGGAGACCAAAACTGCACACAGTATTCTAGGTGAGGTCTCACCAGTGCCTTGTATAACGGTACGAAAACCTCCTTATCCCTACTGGAAATGCCTCTCCTGATGCATCCCAAAACCGCATTAGCTTTTTTCACAGCCATATCACATTGGCAGCTCATAGTCATCCATGATCAACCAATACTCCAAGGTCCTTCTCCTCTTCCGTTACTCCTAATTGATGCGTCCCCAACTTATAACTAAAATTCTTCTTATTAATCCCTAAATGCATAACCTTACACTTCTCACTATTACATTTCATCCTATTACTATTACTCCAGTTTACAAGGTCATCCAGATCCTCCTGTATAATATCCCGATCCTTCTCCGAATTGGCAATACCTCCCAGCTTTGTATCATCTGCAAACTTTATTAGCACACTCCCACTTTTTGTGCCAAGGTCAGTAATAAAAAGATTAAATAAGATTGGTCCCAAAACCGATCCCTGAGGAACTCCACTGGTAACCTCCCTCCAACCTGACAGTTCGCCTTTCAGTAGGACCCGTTGCAGTTTCCCCTTTAACCAATTCCTTATCCACCTTTTGATGTTCATATTGATCCCCATCTTCTCCAATTTAGCTAATAATTCCCCATGTGGCACCGTATCAAACGCCTTACTGAAATCTAGGTAAATTAGATCCCCTGCGTAAGCAGCCCCCGTGTCCCGCCCCAGAGCCGGCTGTGTAGGGCAAGCAGATGCAGCCTGCCAGGGTTTCCTGTCCCCTCTCCCCGGTGCTAACCAGAGCAGATGCTGAATCAAGGTCCAGACCACTTGGCCTTGGCTGGGACCCAGGGTGTGTGTCTGGCGCTGTATGTGTGTGTGTTCGGGGGGGGGTGGGTAACCTGGGGGGGTCAGCCAGGGGGGCAACCCGACCTCCCAGCCCCCTCCCACCCAGTGAGCCCCCGCCCCGCTCTACCGGGACCATTCTGAGCACACTAAGGTGGGACACACAACAGCCCCCTCCCCATCAACTCAGACACAATCATGCATCCCCCAGGCACACACACACACACACACACAGATATACAACACAACACACCGCACCACAACACACCACAGAGCACACACACAAACTCATACACACAGAGAGAACGCCATACCACACACAGACACAACACACACACACAAACTCACACACAGCGAACACACCGCACCACACCACACAACATGCATACAAACTCACACACACAAACTCATACACACAGAGAGAACATGCCACACAACACCCCCCCCCACAGGTAACATACACACACACACACCAACTCACACACACCCCGAGAGAACACACACAGACCCCCCCACACCTACCCCCCTTGCGTGTCCCCAGTGACTCTCAGCTTGGGGGGTCCCTGTGGGTGTAGGTGAAGCTGGGCCCATCCCGGCTGCCTGACCCGCAGCCCCCACCCCCAGGCGTCTCTCTCTCTCTCTCGCTCTGTCTGGGTCCATTTCCTTCCCTCCTTCCTCCCTTCCCGTAACTCAGCCAGGCTAGGGCCGGGAGGGGGCAGATTCTGTGTAATCTGCCCCCCCCTCGCCCCCGCGCCCCCTGAATTCCCCCAGCCGCTGCCTTTCTTTGAAAGGGAAAGCGGTTGAAGTGAAGAAAGGAAGGAAACAGTCACAGCGAAAGGGCCGGGGGGGGGGCTGTTGGTTAACCGTTGGGGGGGGCGGTTGGCAGGTGCCCATGGTGCGAGGAGCCCAGAGACCACAGCGGGCGGGCGGGCAGGATCCCTGACTCTCCACAGGCACAAGTGTGGGGGTGAACCCGGGCAGACCCGCGTGTACATGGGGGAGTTACTGGCGTGCAGATGGGGGGGCACAGGGATGAGGTTTAACTGGGCAGGGTTCTGTCGGGTGCCATGGTGGCTTGCACACGTGCAAAACCAGAAAAGCGTGCAAGATTTGTTCCTTTGCCATGGTGGATCACACACATGCAAGCGCAGGGCAAAGGCACACACGTGCAAAGGGGAAAATGTGCAAGAGGCTTTTGCGTGCCGGGGATCACACTTGTAAGCACATGGCAAAGACATGTGTGTGCAAAGGGTAAAGCATGCAAGAGTCTTTTATGTGCAGTGGTGGCTTGCACAGGTGCAAGTGTGATGCAAAAGCACATGTGCGCATGGACGCATGATCCTGGATAATGCCACCGTGGATTTCTCAAGCCTTATGCGAGGGCAGAGCCATGCAAGCTTTACACTGGGACCGGTCCCTCTGCTGGCAACATCGAGTGTCACCCGTGTGTGTGCAGGCCACCCACGTGCAAACACAGGGAATTCAGCGTGCCCCAGCCCTCGTGCCTGGCAGTTTCATGCACATGGCTGGGCATTCTGCACCCGCAGCCAGGGCTTGGGCGTGTGTGACGGCTGGGAAGGTGCCCGCATGTGGGTGCTTTACATGAACACGAGGGGCTGTTTGCTGGTGAATTTTGTGTGTGGAAAGAGGTGTAAAGACAGGGGTGCAGGGTGTGCAAAGGGGATGGGGACTACGGAGGGGCATCTCTGTCTGGGCAAAAGCATGTGTGCAAAAGGCGAGGTTCAGCCATGCCAGTGGTGCTTGGCCACGCGTGAGACGTGGGGTCACGTGAAGGGCGTTTCCGTCGGTGCAAATGGTGCACTGACACTGGTGCAAAATCGGGTCCCCGCAGTGTGTATCACACCCTGCTCAGCTGGCATGTTTTCAGCACGCACTAAGAACACAGATTGTCACGGGCAGGTGGCAGGGGAGAGCCCCCACCCCCAAACTCACCTCCCCCCCGTCATGCAATCACAACCATCATCGGCTTCCCCCCTTTCCCGTCCCTTCCCCCTCTGAGGTTCGCTCGCTGCGCCAGAGAAGCCAGGCCCTGTCAGCTAATCCAAGCACCCCTGGCTTGCCCAAGTATCTTGAGCAAGACCAGCTCACCCCCCCGCCACCAAACCCGCATCCTGTCCCGCTCCGAAAATCAGCTGCCTGCCGCACGGCAACCAACCAGCCCCCTCCAACCCGCTGCCCTGGGCCCCGGCCCCGCTTTGCTACAACCGGTGGCTTTTCTCGGGAACTCGCTCGGGCTGTGTTGACCCCGTTATAATTCCCCCCAACTCCCCCGCCCGCCCAGAGCCTGGCTCTCGGCTAAAATCAAAGGCCTGCCTGAGTGTGGCCTGGCGAGTCGCTCGAGGATAAGCTGATGTCCCCCTGCCCCCGCCATCTTGGCAACCCACAAGAAGAGACACGCTGAAGGTTACAAAAAAAGAACAGGAGGACTTGTGGCACCTTAGAGACTAACAAATTTATTAGAGCGTAAGCTTTCGTGAGCTACAGCTCACTTCATCGGATGTGACTTACAGGAACCCACCACAAGCTGTGCTCGGCCTGCATAGAGCTGACCACAGATGGGCACCGGAGATAGGGCAGGTTGCAGAGCTCAGTCCAGGGTGTGAATGGGGCTCCAACCACACACCCCGGTCCAGCCGAAGGCGACCTAGCAGAGAGGAAGTGATCGCAAACCACACCTGACCTGGATAGCGCCAACCTCAGCTGGTCCCCAACGATCCCTCAACAGGAGAACACAGCTTGCGAAATCGCCCCAGGTGCTCTGATTGTAAGGACAGGGAGAGCGAGTTGGAGCAGTTCGGCCGCTGCCCGTGTCCCGAGCTGGTGAGTACAGTTCATGCTGGGAAACCGGAGAGGGCGCCCAGAAGGGCCAGGAGAACGATCACAGGGTTGGAAAACAGAAGCTCTTCCCAGCTCAACAAAGAGACCGATCAGGGGGTGCCGTGATCCCAGTCTAGAAGTGCCCACTCGGGGAGCAGCTTCGTGATCAGGGGCTCTGAGATCTAGCAGCCAAAGCTGCAGCCCCTGGCTGGAAGGGGCCACTAGACAGATTCAGCTGTCAGTTTGTAACAGAGAGGGGGAACGAACAATTCCCCAAGGGCCGCGGTGGATTCTCCATCCTAACTCAAGCTGGGCTGGTTTTGTCAAAGATCTGCTCCCGCTTCAGTAGGCCTGAATTCAGGGACGTCCTAGGGCCTGCGCTATCCAGGCGATCAGACCAGACGGTCCCACCCGGATGTAGAGTCCATGAATTCTTATTTGCAGGGGCGCTAGGAGCACCGATCCCAGACCAAGCTGCCGCGTAGTGGTCAAACCAAAGGCCTGTTTGTTAGCGGTAGGAGAAAGTCTCTGCTGTTCCCTTCGGTGGAAGGAATAGGAGACGTTTAATCCCCAGTTTGGTCGGCATCTGGTGGTTGGAAGTTGTTTCAGATCAAAGCATGACCGACAATGCCCCATCCCATGGTCTCTGGGGCGGGCGGCTGGGGGATAAGTCTATGGAGTTTATGGAAAGCCGCCAGACACCTAAGCTAGGTCCAGCTACCTCCACTGCAGAGACAGCGAGGAGACCGAATCTGTGTAACTCACCTCGAAAGCAACCCGGGTCCGGACAGCCCTGCTTTGGGAATGTTCACCCCAGACAGGTGATGTGGGGAGCTCAGATGTTTCTATCCTCGGGGGACCCACCATAAACCCAACCTAGCCCAAGGTGTCTCTGCTCCAGAGGGGGCCCCCAAAGATCAGCCAGACAAGGTGGTTTGGTCCACGTAGCTTCAGGGAACTGGCCACAAACGCAAACTAGACCCAACTAAGGGGCACATCACGGTTAAGGGCAATGGAGCAGGGCTCTCAGATTTGCTGGGGCAGGGGGAAGGGTCATGATCTCCTGGCAGATCCGGACCAACCACTGTTTCAACTGCTGTTCTAATCGGCACCCGCAGCAGGCGGGAATAAGGAAGGAATAGGCTTCTCTTAGGGGAACCCAGGTTGCGAGTTGATGTGGGAAGAGGACTCAGCAGCGTGGAGGATGGGAGGCTCGGTGACGTCTGCTGGCACGGAGAGATCTTGGCTCATCAGGGAGTCTATAGGGTGAGGTAACCGGGTTGCATAACCTGGGGCGTCCCTTCCACTCCCATCAGGTATATTTTTGGCTCTGGGATGCAGCTGGGTCACTTCTGCTTCCGGCTCCAGCGGCCGAGGTGGAAGATCAAGAAATCTCCCACTGACGTGAGGGGTGGAAACAAATGTATCATGGAATTTACATCCCGACCTGCAACCCCCAGCCCTGCCGGTGCCCCTCGCTCGTGACCCGCAGCCCCTGCCAGCCCCGCCCTGGGCCCCCCCCACTCTGCCGGTGCCCCTCACTCCTGACTCGCAGCCCCTGTTGGCCGGCCCTGGGCTCCCAGCCCCCAGTCCAGCTCTGGAACGGTTGAAGATGTTGGCAGGGATGACTCACAAACCGGGGTGTGAGATAAATCGGGAAAACCCTGACTGAGGATGCGGTTTGGGGTGAAAGGCCCCAGGCCCCAAGTGACATCAAAAATAGAAGCAGGCGTTTCACTTTGTGTCTATGCAAAACAGCCCAGCCTCAAGGGACAGGACAGAGGAGAATCTCCTGTTTTCAGATCCCCCAACTCTGACCTCTCCGGGGTCAGACCCACGGCCAATCTACCCTGGTCTGCCGCCTCCTCCCTCCCACCCCGGGTAAGACCCACGGGCCCATCTACCCTGGTCTCCCGCCTCCTCCCTCCCACCCCAGGTCAGACCCATGGGCTCATCTACTCTGGTCTCCTACCTCCTCCCTCCCACCCCGGGTCATACCCTGGGCCCATCTACCCTGGTCTCCCGTCTCTTCCCTCCCACCCCAGGTCAGACCCACGGGCCCATCAGTCCTGGTCTCCCGCCTCTTCCCTCGCACCCTGGGTCAGACCCCAGGGCCCATCTACCCTAGTCTCCTGCCTCCTCCCTCCCACCCTGGGTCAGACCCTGGGCCCATTTACTATGGTCACCCGCCTCCTCCCTCCCACTCCGGATCAGACCATGGGCCCATCTCCCCTGATCTTCCGCCTCCTCCCTCCCACCCCGGATCAGCCCCACGTGCCCATCTACCCTGGTCTCCCGCCTCCTCCCTCCCACCCAGGTCAGACCCATGGGCCCATCTACCCTGATCTTCCGCCTCCTCCCTTCCACCCGGGATCAGCCCCACGTGCCCATCTACCCTGGTCTCCCACCTCCTCCCTCCCACCCCGGGTCAGACCCTGGGCCCATCTACCCTGGTCTCCCGCCTCTTCCCTCCCACTCCAAGTCAGACCCACGGGTCCATCTCCCCTGATCTTCCGCCTCCTCCCTCCCACCCAGGTCAGACCCACGGGCCCATCTACCCTGGTCTCCCGCCTCCTCCCTCCCATCCCGGGTCAGACCCTGGGCCCACCTACCCTGTTCTCCTGCCTCTTCCCTCCCACCCCGGGTCAGACCCTGGGCCCATCTACCCTGGTCTCCCGCCTCCTCCCTCCCACCCAGGTCAGACCCACGGGCCCATCTACCCTGGTCTCCCGCCTCCTCCCTCCCACCCAGGTCAGACCCACGGGCCCATCTACCCTGGTCTTCCGCCTCCTCCCTCCCATCCCGGGTCAGACCCTGGGCCCATTTACCCTGATCTTCCGCCTCCTCCCTCCCACCCAGGTCAGACCCACGGGCCCATCTACCCTGGTCTCCCGCCTCCTCCCTCCCATCCCGGGTCAGACCCTGGGCCCACCTACCCTGTTCTCCTGCCTCTTCCCTCCCATCCCGGGTCAGACCCTGGGCCCATTTACCCTGGTCTCCCGCTTCCTCCCTCCCACCCAGGTCAGACCCATGGGCCCATCTACCCTGGTCTCCCGCCTCCTCCCTCCCATCCCGGGTCAGACCCTGGGCCCATCTACCCTGGTCTCCCGCCTCCTCGTTCCCACCCCAGGTCAGACCCACGGGCCCATCTACCCTGGTCTCCCGCCTCCTCCCTCCCACCCAGGTCAGCCCCACGTGCCCATCTACCCTGGTCTCTCACCTCCTCCCTCCCACCCCGGATCAGCCCCACGTGCCCATCTACCCTGGTCTCCCACCTCCTCCCTCCCACCCCGGATCAGCCCCACGTGCCCATCTACCCTGGTCTCCCGCCTCTTCCCTCCCATTCCTGGTCAGAGCTCCGGGCCCATCTACCCTGGTCTCCTGCCTCCTCCCTCCCACCCCGGGTCAGACATATGGGCCCATCTACCCTGGTCTCCTGCCTCCTCCTCCCCCCTCCCCCCGGTCCCGTTAAAAGCAAAGGTTGATCCGTGTTAATGGCCAGCCTGGAAATATTGGTGTCTGCTGTCACCGCATGGCCGTTCCACAGAACTGCAACTTACACCCCCCTGCGTGTCCCTGCAGAGCGCAGCCAGGAGCTTCTGCCCCCGGCCCCATTGCCCCAGTGGGGTGCTAGGGGCCTGGGCTGCAGGAGGCGGGAGGGGTCGGGGGTTGGGGCAGCAGGGGGCACTGGGCTCTGGGGGTTGGGGTGGGGGGGCAGCAGGGGGAGCCCAGCAGGGGATAGCAGAAGGTGCAGGGTACCAGGGGACAGGAGGGGGAGGAGGGCTGCGGGAGGCAGGGGGGAACAGGGGGAGCCCAGCAGGGGGTGGGGGCAGCAGGGGGAGCCCAGCAGGGGGCGCTGGGCTGTGGGGGGCAGGGGGCAGCAGGGGGCGCTGGGCTGTGGGGGAAAGGGGCGGCAGGGGGCGCCCAGAAGAGGGTGCTGGGCTGTGGGGGGCAGGGCAGGGGCAGCAGGAGGGAGCCCATCAGGGGGCGCTGGGCTGTGGGGAGCAGGGCAGGGGCGGCAGGGCGAGCCCAGCAGGGGGTGCTGGGCTGTGGGGGGCAGGGCAGGGGCGGCAGGGGGAGCCCATCAGGGGGCACTGGGCTATGGGGGGCAGGGGGCAGCAGGGGGCGCTGGGCTGTGGGGGAAGGGGGTGGCAGGGGGCGCCCAGCAGGGGGCACTGGGCTGTGGGGGCAGGGGACAGCAGGGGGAGCCCATCATTGGGCGCTGGGCTGTGGGGAGCAGGGCAGGGCGGCAGGGGGAGGCCAGCAGGGGGTGCTGGGCTGTGGGGGGCAGGGGGCAGCAGGGGGCGCTGGGCTGTGGGGGAAGGGGGTGGCAGGGGGCGCCCAGCAGGGGGCACTGGGCTGTGGGGGGCAGGGGACAGCAGGGGGAGCCCATCATTGGGCGCTGGGCTGTGGGGAGCAGGGCAGGGCGGCAGGGGGAGGCCAGCAGGGGGTGCTGGGCTGTGGGGGGCAGGGGGCAGCAGGGGGCGCTGGGCTGTGGGGGAAGGGGGTGGCAGGGGGCGCCCAGCAGGGGGCACTGGGCTGTGGGGGGCAGGGGACAGCAGGGGGAGCCCATCATTGGGCGCTGGGCTGTGGGGAGCAGGGCAGGGCGCAGGGGGAGGCCAGCAGGGGGTGCTGGGCTGTGGGGGGCAGGGGGCAGCAGGGGGCGCTGGGCTGTGGGGGAAGGGGGAGGCAGGGGGCACCCAGCAGGGGGCGCTGGGCTGTGGGGGGCAGGGCAGGGGCGGCAGGGCAAGCCCAGCATGGGGCGCTGGGCTGTGGGGAGCAGGGCAGGGGTGGCAGGGGGAGCCCAGCAGGGGGAGCTAGGCTGTGGGGGGCAGGGGACGGCAGGGGGAGCCCATCAGGGGGCGCTGAGCTGTGGGGGGCAGGGCAGGGGCGGCAGGGGGAGCCCATCAGGGGGCGCTGGGCTGTGGGGGGCAGGGCAGGGGCGGCAGGGGAGCCCAGCAGGGGGCGCTGGGCTGTGGGGGGCAGGGCAGGGGCAGCCCAGCAGGGGGCGCTGGGCTGTGGGGGGCAGGGCAGGGCGGCAGGGGGCGCTGGGCTGTGGGGGGCAGGGCAGGGCGGCAGGGGGAGCCCAGCAGGGGGCGCTGGGCTGTGGGGGGCAGGGCAGGGCGGCAGGGGGCGCTGGGCTGTGGGGGGCAGGGCAGGGCGGCAGGGGGAGCCCAGCAGGGGGCGCTGGGCTGTGGGGGGCAGGGCAGGGGCGGCAGGGGAGCCCAGCAGGGGGCGCTGGGCTGTGGGGGGGCAGGGCAGGGCGGCAGGGGGCGCTGGGCTGTGGGGGGCAGGGCAGGGGCGGCAGGGGAGCCCAGCAGGGGGCGCTGGGCCTGGGCAGTCCGGGCCGGCCGGGTGCTGAGCCAGGCACTGTGACGAGGGCAGTAGCACGAGTGATGCACAGAGATTTTTATTACAATATCGCACAATAAATAAACCAGACGCTGGGGATCAACACGGGGTGAGGTAGCAGGACAGATCCTGGGCCAGCGGCTGCGCTGGGGCCGTAGTAATTGTGCTTCACAAGCACGTGCGCAGACACAGACACAGACACACACACACACACACACACACACAGAGACAGACACAGTCACACAGAGACACAGTCACACCGACACCCCCCCCACACCGACACACACACACAACCGACACACACAGACACACACGCTCACACACAGATGCGCATTCAAACACACACACATGCACACACAATATGTGCGCATTACAGCCCATCTTGCACTGAGCCCCACAACGGCCGCGCGCCCCGAGCCCCTGTCTCGGCTCCAGGAACGGGGTGCGGGGGTCTCACCACAGAGCAGCGGAGCTGCCCCCCGTGGAGCGTCCCCGCCCCGGATTCCCCCTTCCCGCGGGAACGGCTCTGCCCAGGGGCACCAGCAGCCGGCCAATAAATACATAAATAGATAAATAGGCCATTCAGTGCTTCGATAAACCGGCAAACGCCGCCTTCCCGCAGCACGGATCGTTAGTAACGGTAATCAATTATCGGAGAAGCACAATAACCGAGCGGATTATCCTCCCCTCCAGTCTCCCGGCCACGGCACAGAGACAGGCCCTGCTTAGCACTGAGGGTCTCCCCTCCAATGACTCCAACAGCCCAGAGCCTGCGTAACACCCACGTCTCCCCTGCAAGGCCCCACACGGCCCAGTCCCCGCTGAGCACTGGGGTCTCGGGCGTGAGGTCTCCCAGCTGGGATCAGAACAGGCCCAGCCCTGCCGCAGTAACCTTGGGAAGCTGGAAGGTTTCCAAGCCGCTAACGCGCAAGGCAGGCTGTTTCTAAGGCTTCGGCGGGAGAGCTGGAGGGTGGTAGGGGGCAGCCCAGGGGGTCAGAGCTTTGGGGGAGCTGAGGGAGGAATAGGAGAGTCGGGGGGTATGGAGGCAGAGGAACCCCTCGCCCCACAAGCTCACACCCCCATCCCGGACGTGTCCACCACCACCTTGATGTAGAGGGTGTCGTCTTTGAGGTAGTTTTGGAGTTGTCCGTGGGGGGCAAAGAGGGGGCTCCCGCTAGCCACATTGAGCTGGCCCTGGGGCTGCTGGAAGGACGTGCTGAGGGGGTCAGGGGCGAAAGCCTCCCTCAGGGCTGGCCTCTTCCGCCAGGGATCCAGGAGGTAGAAGGTGACCTTGCGGAGGAAAGGCCAAGGCAGGAGATCGTCGTAGGGCCCCTTGGCCAAGGCCATGAACAGTGACAGGTGAGTCCCCTGGCCGGCCCCATCCCCGTCCGGGTAGAGCCGGAGGCAGAGCCGGTAGCCGAAGGGGTGGGTGGCGAAGACCGAGGAATAGATGGACGTTCTCCTCCCGGCCTTGGCGTCCCCCAGCAGCCTGGAGAACCCCTGGAGCTTCCACACCAGGGTCCCGTCGGCGCTGGCCAGCTCCGAGGACGTAGCTGCAGCTCCCCGAGCCCCGTGGGAGCAGCCAGTCGGCTCCGCAGAGATCCCCGGGGTCGGCTGGTCCTGGAGGCACCGGCGCTGGCCAGCTTGCATGGCACTGGCCTGGCTCCGGAGCTCCCGGCGCAGGGAGGTCACCATAACCTCCAGCTGCTCTATCCTCCGCTGGAGATCCAGGGACGGGGCATCCTGGGGAGGATGGGAGAGGGGTCAGCTCCCATCTGGTTACTGCCCTGTCCATCTGGCTGGGCTCCCCTGCCCCCCTGCACATCTGGCTGGAAACTGCTTCCCCTCCCCCCCAGGCGGCACATCTGGCCACAAGCTCCCCCCTCCCCTTGCACATCTGGATGGGCTCCCCACCCCCGGCACATCTGGCTGCAAACTACTTCCCCTCAGCCCCCCCAGGCTGCCCATCTGGCTGGCTCCCCAAACATCTGGCCAGAAGCTTACATCTCCCCTTTCCCCTTGCACATCTGGCTGCCACCCCCCCAAATATCAGCCTACATGATCTTCGCCTCTCCACATCTGGCTACCAGGACTTCTTCTTTCCCCTGCACATCTGGTGGCTGCCTTGTGACTCACCATCTGGGAGTACCTGCCCCCCCGGGGGACACCTGTCATCATGTGGACCTCCAGGTCCTTCGGAGCTGATTTCTCCTCTGGGCCAGGACTCGTCGCTGGGGGGCAGAGGTGCTCCTGCAGCGGGAGAGAGGAGAGGGTTAGAGGATGGGGGATGAGGGATGAGGGGAGGGGGCAGCGTAGCAGGACGAGGCCGGCCTGGGGGAGGGGAGAGGCAGGGGATCAGGGGGGTAGAGGGAAAAGTGGGGGGGTGAAGGGGATGGCAGCGAGGGCTGTGGGGGTGGGGCCCGGGGGTCAGAGGGGGAGTCTGGAGTCTGGAGGGGGCAGCAGTGGGGGTTGCCATGGGAAGAGGGAGAGTCTAGGGGTTAGTGATGGGAGACGGGGTCCGGCCACATCGATGGGCGCCCCGCGGAGAGAGACAAGCAGTGAGGTTAAAAAGGGGAACTGGCCCTTAGAGGGCTCCAGCCTGCCATTCCCAGGGACGGCCACCAGGGGGCACAACTGCACCATCAATACAGCCCCAGAGCAGAGGTGGGTCTGGCGGGGGCGGGGGCGGGGGCGGGGGCGGGGGGGGGAATGGGGGCAGGGGCCTGAACCCTCTAGGGGGCGCCGGCTCCCACCTGGCCCCAGGGCGGGGACCGGCTGGCTCGGGGGGGGGGGGAATGGGGCAGGGGCCTGTCCCCTCTAGGGGGTGCGGGCCCTGATGTGGGGCTGGGGCGCGTCTGTGTCCCGGGTTCTTACCAGGTAGGACGCCAGGGTCCCCGTCCAGCTGCAGCTGGCTCTGGGGCAGGTCACGGCCGTGCCGAGAGCGTCTTTCTCGGCCGCTCGGTCCTTGTGAAACTGAGGATGGAGCGAAAGGAGAAAAGAATGAGTGAGTCCTCCGCGCTGCCGGTGCCCCCCCTCCCGACCCACAGCCCCCCGCGCTGCCGGTGCCCCCCCTCCCGACCCACAGCCCCCCGCGCTGCCGGTGCCCCCCCTCCCGACCCACAGCCCCTGCCCCCCGCGCTGCCGGTGCCCCTCCCTCCCGACCCGCAGCCCCTGCCCCCCGCGCTGCCGGTGCCCCCCCTCCCGACCCACAGCCCCTGCCCCCCGCGCTGCCGGTGCCCCTCCCTCCCGACCCGCAGCCCTTGCCCCCCGCGCTGCCGGTGCCCCTCCCTCCCGACCCCACAGCCCCTGCCCCCACCCCCGACCCACAGCCCCTACCCCCCCACGGTGCCCCTCACTCCCGACCCACAGCCCCTGCCAGCCCAGCCCTGCCCCCCCACCCTGCGGTGCCCCTCACTCGCGACCCGCAGCCCCCAGTGTTTTCCTGGTGACACTCACCTGGTCGGGGCTCAGTCTCTTGCTGCAAACGCAGCAGGTCACCTTGTCTGTGTCCCTGTGAAGAGACAAATCCCGTCATCAGAGTTCAGCGCAGCCCCCCGGCCTCCCCCCCACGCCTGGGACACGCGTTAGACGGGGCCCAGCTGTTTACAAACGTGTCAGAGACAGACCCTCTCCCCATGGCCCTCCCTCCCGACCCATAGCCCCCCGTCAGCCCAGCCTGCCTCCCCTGGTGCCCCTCCCTCCCGACCCGCAGCCCCCTGGATCCCCCCGCTCTGCCGGTGCCCCTCCCTCCCGACCCGCAGCCCTGGCAGCCCAGCCCTGCCCCCCCGCCGGTGCCCCTCCCTCCCGACCCGCAGCCCCCTGGATCCCCCCCAGCTCTGCCGGTGCCCCTCCCTCCGGACCCGCAGCCCCCTGGATCCCCCCGCTCTGCCGGTGCCCCTCCCTCCGGACCCGCAGCCCCCTGGATCCCCCCGCTCTGCCGGTGCCCCTCCCTCCGGACCCGCAGCCCCCTGGATCCCCCCGCTCTGCCGGTGCCCCTCCCTCCGGACCCGCAGCCCCCTGGATCCCCCCGCTCTGCCGGTGCCCCTCCCTCCGGAGCCGCAGCCCCCTGGATCCCCCCGCTCTGCCGGTGCCCCTCCCTCCGGAGCCGCAGCCCCCTGGATCCCCCCGCTCTGCCGGTGCCCCTCCCTCCGGACCCGCAGCCCCTGGATCCCCCCGCTCTGCCGGTGCCCCTCCCTCCGGACCCGCAGCCCCCTGGATCCCCCCGCTCTGCCGGTGCCCCTCCCTCCGGACCCGCAGCCCCCTGGATCCCCCCGCTCTGCCGGTGCCCCTCCCTCCGGACCCGCAGCCCCCTGGATCCCCCCGCTCTGCCGGTGCCCCTCCCTCCGGAGCCGCAGCCCCCTGGATCCCCCCCAGCTCTGCCGGTGCCCCTCCCTCCGGAGCCGCAGCCCCCTGGATCCCCCCGCTCTGCCGGTGCCCCTCCCTCCGGAGCCGCAGCCCCCTGGATCCCCCCGCTCTGCCGGTGCCCCGCCCTCCGGAGCCGCAGCCCCCTGGATCCCCCCGCTCTGCCGGTGCCCCTCCCTCCGGACCCGCAGCCCCCTGGATCCCCCGCTCTGCCGGTGCCCCCTCCCTCCGGAGCCGCAGCCCCCTGGATCCCCCCGCTCTGCCGGTGCCCCTCCCTCCGGAGCCGCAGCCCCCTGGATCCCCCCGCTCTGCCGGTGCCCCTCCCTCCGGACCCGCAGCCCCCTGGATCCCCCCGCTCTGCCGGTGCCCCTCCCTCCGGAGCCGCAGCCCCCTGGATCCCCCCGCTCTGCCGGTGCCCCTCCCTCCGGACCCGCAGCCCCCTGGATCCCCCCGCTCTGCCGGTGCCCCTCCCTCCGGACCCGCAGCCCCCTGGATCCCCCCGCTCTGCCGGTGCCCCTCCCTCCGGACCCGCAGCCCTGGCACTCACCCCAGCAGGCGCTGGACGCAGGCTGTGCAGTACCGATGGCCGCACTCTGTCTGCTGGGGCCGGATGAGCAGGAAGCCACAAGCCGAGCAGAGCAAGCCGGAGCCCCGGGCAGGATCCACAGGCCTGAGGCCTGCCCCGAACTTCACCATGGTCCCCCCTGGGATGGGCGGCTGGGCGCTGGCGATGGGAGACATCTGCTCGGGGCGGGACGGGTTCGGGGTTTATATGGCACCGGCCTCGGGGCCGGGGCGGGAATTCCTGCCCGTGAGTCACCCTGTCCCAAGCCAGCTGTGATGTGAGCAGAACGACGCCAAAGCCTTCCTCTTGGGTCATCCTGACGGGTAGCGAGGGGTGTGATGGGGGTGTGTGGAGGAGAGACGGGGTGGGGCAAAGGGAGAAAGAAAACAAACAAAGAGAGAAGAAGAAAGAATGAATAAAAGAAAAGGGAAAAGGAAAGAAAATGGATAGAAGCAAGCAAGCAAGAGGGAAATTAAAGGATAGGAAGAGAAAACTGACAAAAATGGAGGAAAGAAAGAAAAAAACCAAAGACAAATGGATAGAGAGAGAAAGAAAAAATGGATAGAAATAGAAATAAAATGGGTGCAAATAAAAAGGGATGGAAAAAAAGGACAGAAAGAAAAACTGAGAGAAGGAAAACCATGAGTTAAGGAACAAGGGGAGGAAAGAACAAACGTCGGAACGAGGGAATGAAAGGATGAGAGAAGAAAGGGACAAAGAGTGAATGAAGGAATAAATGAACGAGCGGGGCACACATGAGGGAACGAAGGGCTGAGTGAAAAAATAAAGAGGGAGGGGAAAAGGTGGGAAAGAAAAAAGAAACCAGAGGATAAAGGGGGGAAAGAAGGAAAGGAAAGGAAAGAAGGAAGGAAAGAGTCAGTGAAAAAAGAAAAGAACGAGCGAATGCAGGAAGGAAAGAAATCAGATGAAGAAAACTGAAGGAGGGAGTGAGGGAAAACCCAAGGAACCAAGGAGAACGAAGAGACGAGGGAAGGAGAGACAGAACGAGGCAAAGGAGGAGGGACCGAAGGGACCCTGAACGCCAGACGGCACAGGGACGGACGACCGAGGAAGGGTGGTGGGAAGAGAGAACCGCAGACCGACGGGAGGAGGGACGGGCAGGGTCGTCTGGTGCCAGCCGGGCAGGGCGAGGAGCCGGGGTTGAGCCCGGGAGCAACCGTCCACATCGGGCCGCTCCCCAGAGACACTTGCACAGGGACAGTGTCAGTGTGGGGTTCTGAGTGGATGGGGGCTCGGTGCCCCTCACTCCCGACCCGCAGCCCCCTGACAGCCCAGCCCTGGGCCCCCCAGCTCTGCTGGTGCCCCTCACTCCCGACCCGCAGCCCCCTGCCAGCCCAGGGCCCCCCCCCCAGTTCTGCTGGTGTCCCTCACTCCCTCCGGAGGGGTTTGAGGTGGTGGGAAGGATGGAACCAGATGGGCATGGAGGACCGGGTGGGGGGTTGTGGGGGGGCACTGGGGGAGATTGACCCCCGAGAAGCTCATGGCCTCCCCTCCCCCTGGTCTCAGGCCACTCTGTGCCCGTTACGGGACGTGGGGAGCCTGCGTCAATGCCCAGGGCTCCTGCATCATCCCCGGCCAGATGGCGACTCGGGGACATTCACTTCCCCTCCCCGGCTTCCGAGGTCACCCGAGGGAGACGACCCGCAGGGCCCGGAGCCAGGGGCCTGGGAGAGACACTGACCCCAGCCCTGCCGGTGCCCCTCACTCCCGACCCGCAGCCCCCTGCCCCCCAAAGCCCTGCCGGTGCCCCTCACTCCCGACCCACAGCCCCCTGCCCCCCAAAGCACTGCTGGTGCCCCTCACTCCCGACCCACAGCCCCCTGCCAGCCCAGCCCCCCCCGCAGCCCTGCCGGTGCCCCTCACTCCCGACCCGCAGCCCCCTGCCAGCCCAGCCCCCCCCGCAGCCCTGCCGGTGCCCCTCACTCCCGACCCGCAGCCCCCTGCCAGCCCAGCCCCCCCCGCAGCCCTGCCGGTGCCCCTCACTCCCGACCCGCAGCCCCCTGCCCCCCAAAGCCCTGCCGGTGCCCCTCACTCCCGACCCGCAGCCCCCTGCCCCCCAAAGCCCTGCTGGTGCCCCACACTCCCGACCCGCAGCCCCCTGCCCCCCCCAGCCCTGCCAGTGCCCCTCACTCCCGGCCCACAGCCCCCTGCCCCTCCAGCCCTGTCCCCCACAGCTCTGCCAGTGCCCCTCACTCCCGACCTGCAGCCCCTGCCAGCCCAGCCCCGCCCGCAGCCCTGCCGGTGCCCCTCACTCCCGACCCGCAGCCCCCTGCCCCCCAAAGCCCTGCCGGTGCCCCTCACTCCCGACCCGCAGCCCCCTGCCCCCCAAAGCCCTGCCGGTGCCCCTCACTCCCGACCCGCAGCCCCCTGCCCCCCAAAGCCCTGCCGGTGCCCCTCACTCCCGACCCACAGCCCCCTGCCCCCCAAAGCACTGCTGGTGCCCCTCACTCCCGACCCGCAGCCCCCTGCCAGCCCAGCCCCCCCCCGCAGCCCTGCCGGTGCCCCACACTCCTGACCCGCAGCCCCCTGCCCCCAAAGCCCTGCCGGTGCCCCTCACTCCCGACCCGCAGCCCCCTGCCCCCCAAAGCACTGCTGGTGCCCCTCACTCCCGACCCGCAGCCCCCTGCCAGCCCAGTCCCCCCCGCAGCCCTGCTGGTGCCCCTCACTCCCGACCCGCAGCCCCCTGCCGGCCCAGCCCCCCCGCAGCCCTGCCGGTGCCCCACACTCCCGACCCGCAGCCCCCTGCCAGCCCAGCCCCCCCCGCAGCCCTGCCGGTGCCCCTCACTCCCGACCCGCAACCCCCTGCCCCCCGCAGCCCTGCCGGTGCCCCTCACTCCCGACCCGCAGCCCTCTGCCCCCCGCAGCCCTGCCGGTGCCCCTCACTCCCGACCCGCAGCCCCCTGCCAGCCCAGCCCCCCCCGCAGCCCTGCCGGTGCCCCTCACTCCCGACCCGCAGCCCTCTGCCCCCCGCAGCCCTGCCGGTGCCCCTCACTCCCGACCCGCAGCCCCGTGCCAGCCCAGCCCCCCCCGCAGCCCTGCCGGTGCCCCTCACTCCCGACCCGCAGCCCCCTGCCCCCCAAAGCCCTGCTGGTGCCCCACACTCCCGACCCGCAGCCCCCTGCCCCCCAAAGCCCTGCCGGTGCCCCTCACTCCCGACCCGCA
Source organism: Dermochelys coriacea (assembly GCF_009764565.3). Classification (NCBI taxonomy): domain Eukaryota; kingdom Metazoa; phylum Chordata; order Testudines; family Dermochelyidae; genus Dermochelys; species Dermochelys coriacea. Next base: position 38,702,891 of record NC_050081.1, on the reverse strand, counting down.
GCCCCCTGCCCCCCAAAGCCCTGCCGGTGCCCCTCACTCCCGACCCGCAGCCCCCTGCCCCCCAAAGCCCTGCCGGTGCCCCTCACTCCCGACCTGCAGCCCCCTGCCAGCCCAGCCCCGCCCGCAGCCCTGCCGGTGCCCCTCACTCCCGACCCGCAGCCCCCTGCCCCCCAAAGCCCTGCCGGTGCCCCTCACTCCCGACCCGCAGCCCCCTGCCCCCCAAAGCCCTGCCGGTGCCCCTCACTCCCGACCCACAGCCCCCTGCCCCCCAAAGCACTGCTGGTGCCCCTCACTCCCGACCCGCAGCCCCCTGCCAGCCCAGCCCCCCCCCCCGCAGCCCTGCCGGTGCCCCACACTCCTGACCCGCAGCCCCCTGCCCCCAAAGCCCTGCCGGTGCCCCTCACTCCCGACCCGCAGCCCCCTGCCCCCCAAAGCACTGCTGGTGCCCCTCACTCCCGACCCGCAGCCCCATGCCAGCCCAGTCCCCCCCGCAGCCCTGCTGGTGCCCCTCACTCCCGACCCGCAGCCCCCTGCCAGCCCAGCCGGTGCCCCACACTCCCGACCCGCAGCCCCCTGCCCCCCAAAGCCCTGCCGGTGCCCCTCACTCCCGACCCACAGCCCCCTGCCAGCCCAGCCCAGCCCCCCCAGCCCTGCCGGTGCCCCTCACTCCCGACCCGCAGCCCCCTGCCGGCCCAGCCCCCCCCGCAGCCCTGCCGGTGCCCCACACTCCCGACCCGCAGCCCCCTGCCAGCCCAGCCCCCCCCGCAGCCCTGCCGGTGCCCCTCACTCCCGACCCGCAACCCCCTGCAGCCCTGCCGGTGCCCCTCACTCCCGACCCGCAGCCCTCTGCCCCCCGCAGCCCTGCCGGTGCCCCTCACTCCCGACCCGCAGCCCCCTGCCAGCCCAGCCCCCCCCGCAGCCCTGCCGGTGCCCCTCACTCCCGACCCGCAGCCCTCTGCCCCCCGCAGCCCTGCCGGTGCCCCTCACTCCCGACCCGCAGCCCCCTGCCAGCCCAGCCCCCCCCGCAGCCCTGCCGGTGTCCCACACTCCCGACCCGCAGCCCCCTGCCCCCCAAAGCCTTGCCGGTGCCCCTCACTCCCGACCCGCAGCCCCCTGCCAGCCCAGCCCCCCCCAGCCCTGCCGGTGCCCCACACTCCTGACCCGCAGCCCCCTGCCAGCCCAGCCCCCCCCCGCAGCCCTGCCGGTGCCCCTCACTCCCGACCCGCAGCCCCCTGCCAGCTCAGCCCCCGCTCAGCTCTGCGGGTGCCTCTCACTCCTGACCCCAGCCCCCTGCCCCCCCAGCCCTGCCGGTGCCCCTCACTTCCAACCCGCAGCCCCTGCTAGCCCAGCCCGGGGCCCCCCCCCGCTCTGTGGGTTTGCTGAGGGCTGCTTCCTTCGTCACCCGCCTGGGAACTGGGGCCCGGCTCTGGCCGCAGACCCAGCGGCTCCCAATTACCAAACTCTTTGAGAACAAGACATTGAGCAACAGGAACAGGGAGGCGATTCCGGAGCAGGAGGCAGATTGCGGGGGGAGGGGAAGGGGACGTTCTGTGCTTGGGGCAAGGAATTGTGGCGCAGGGTAGGGTGGAGTTAGGGGAATAGGCAGCCCCCACTCCTGTAACCCCCCCCTCCCCTTTCCCAGCCGGGGAAAGAACCCAGGAGTCCTGGCTCCCAGCCCCCGTGCTCTGACTCACTAGACCCCATTCCCCTCCGAGAGACAGGGAGAGAACCCAGGGGTCCTGGCTCCCAGCATCGCCCCTGCTCTAACCACTAGGCACCGCTCCCCTCCCAGACCCAGGGGGAGAACTCCGGAGCCCTGGCTCCCAGCCCCCCTTCTCTGACCCACCAGCCCCCACTCCCCTCCCAGAGCCGGGGAGAGAACCCAGGAGTCCTGGCACCCAGCCCTCCCTGCTCTAATCACCAGCCCCCACTCCCCTCCCAGAGCCAGGGAGAGAACCCAGGAGTCCTGACTCTATACAAGAACCGAAGCTTTATTGACACGGCTGCATTGCGTGCGTGCGTGTTTCTTTTACTTGGCCACCTCGGCCAGTCTGTTGAGTTCCTGGGACAGCGCCGTGACCGTGGCCAGGATCCGGCATCGGTCCGGTTCCGCCAGTCGCCCCCCGCAGCGCTGGGCGAATTTATCCGGGTGCCACAGGGCCTGCTGGCGGCGGAGCTGGCGGCGGTAGGCGCCCACGTCTGAGGGATCCGTGCCTAGCATGGCGACAGCAGCCATCTCTGCCACGGTGCCCGTGGGGCTGGGCCACGGGATGTCCCCGTAGCACAGGGGGCGGGTGGCATCGGGGGCGAAGACGCGGGCACAACCCTCCTGGTAACGCTGCCGCTTGGCTTCCCGCAGCTCCTCCTTCTTGGTGCGGGCGCGTTCCCGGTACAGACGAGACTCTTCCTCCAGGGGGCGCTGGGAGGTGTGGCGGGGGGGCTGCGCGGCTCCATTGTAGGGGACCTGAGGGCCAGGCCCCGCCCTCTGGTGGCCAGGCCCCGCCCACTGGCGGTCTTTCCGTCTGTATTCCCGTGCCATGCGCTCTGCCCACTCCTCGTAGGGTTCTGGATCCGGGTGGGCTGTGCAGAAATCCTCTGGGGACGGGGGGAGAGACGAGGAGGGTGGTGTTAGGTGAGAATTTCCCCTGTCCGGGGCACCAGGGCTGATCTGACACTGCCTGGCTCAGGGGGGCAGGGAATGGGGCACGGGGTCTGTCCCCTCTAGGGGGCGCCAGCTCCCACCCGGCCCCAGGGCAGGGACAGGCTGGCTCAGGGGGGCTGGGAATGGGGCCTGTCCCGTCTTGGGGGCCATGCAGGGTCCCTACCTTCGTAGCGCCAGATCTCCTGGTATTCATCTTGGCATTCCCCGAGGAGCTTCTGGCGCCATTCCCAGTCCCGGTCCCGCTCCCCGTCGCTCTCCTCAGATTCCTCCGGGGGCTGCTGCAGAGAGTCATCGGGCATCAGAGAACCAGCGCCGGCTGGAAGGGACGTCGCCGTCACACCTGGCCCCCGTGCTGAGGCAGGGCCCAGCCAACCTAGACCAGCCCTGACAGGGGTTTGGCCAACCTGGTCTTGATCCTCCCGGGACTGGGATCCTGCGACCCGCCCGTGGACGCCGATTCCAGAGCTCAATTCCCCTTAGAGTTAGGAAGATTTTCCTGGTATCTAAACGAAAGTGCCTTTGGTGCGGATTAAGCCCGTTACGTCGTGTCCGGCCTTCAGTGAACGTGGGGAACAATCGATCCCCGGTCCCTTTACTATTTGTAGACTGTTCTCAGGTTCCCCTATCACTCTTCTTTTCTCCAGACTAAACGTGCCCCGTTTTCTAACCTTTCCCCCTAGGTCAGGGCTTCTAACCCTTCACTCATTTTTGTTGCTCTTCTCTGGCCTCTCGCCAATTTGTCCCCCTCTTTCCTAGAGCGTGACCCCCAGAACTGGACCCAGGACCCCAGTTGGGGCCTCACCCGTGCCAAGCAGAGCCGGACATTTACCTCCTGTGTATTACACCCGACACTCCAGTTAATGCACCCCTGAATAAGAACAGCCAGACTGGGTCAGGCCAATGGTCCATCGAGCCCAGTGTCCTGTCTTCCAACAGGGGCCAGTGCCAGGTGCCCCAGGGGGAATGCACAGAACAGGGAATCACCAAGTGATCCAGCCCCTGTGGCCCCATTCCCAGCTTCTGGCAAACAGAATGATGTCAGCCTTTTGATTTCCTTTGTAACCCGTTCTGACGTCTATGCCTTTCCTCTTGAACCCACTTAAAATCGATGGTTCTGCAGCTAATAAACTTGTTTTCTGTTTTCTCTAAACCAGTGTGGATTTTGATCGCAGTTTTGGGGGATCTCTACTTAGGGTCACAGGCTGGGTGCGAAATCATTACCCAGCTTTGGAATGATGGACTGATTACGGGCTTACCCTGTCCAGGAGGGTTCTGACCAGTGCAAGACACGCATTTCTGGGGAGCAAGGCTGGGGCTGAGGGATATCCAGGTGTCGCCCTGTATGTAACTCAGGGCGTAGCACTTCCGTATTCAGCTGGGAGTGATTTTACATGCTAGTGGCTGTGTGAGCAGACCTGGCTCTTCCCCAGCAAAGCAATGTAAACGGCATCGCGAATCGACAGCTAAGGGGACACAAAGCAAGATGCATCACATCTCCTGCTTCCCCTCAAACCAGCAATGAAGGAAATTAGGTTGGTTGGGCATGGTTTGTTCTTGAGAAATCCTCGCTGGCTGCTCCTCAGAACCCATTGTCCTCTCGGTGCTTAGTTACAAACTGATTGTTTAATCATCTTGTGATGAAGCAGGACTGTTCTTAATGTTTCCTCTGAATATTGTGGGGGTGCCTCAGTTTCCCCTAGGCAGTTCTTAAGTATCTAGGGGGTGGGATAAGGGTATATGATCACTGCAGAGCCCTAGAGGGCAGGTGTGTGCAGGGGTCTGGACACAGAGAATGGCCGACACCCTGTTTCCTGGCACCTGATGGCCTGGGCCCTTCCCCCCGCAAGGTGAGAGCTAAAGGGTTGGAGAACAAAGGAATCAGGTGCCCTCCTGGCCCGGGAAAGGGACAAAGCCCGGGGGGGGGGGAGGGGGCTGGGGAGAGTTTTCAGTTTGGGGCTGGCTGGGGACATGGAGTGAAGTGCAGACGGGGTTGTCTGCCTCAAAATGGACCCAGCTGAGGGGTCCTGGTCTCTGCACCTACAAGCTCTGTGTTAGACCCTGTTCCTGTCGTCTAATAAACCTTCTGTTTTACTGACTGGCTGAGAGTCACGTCTGACTGCGGAGTTGGGGGGCAGGACCCTCTGGACCCCCCTGGGTGGACTCGCTGTGGGGAGCGCACGGAGGGGCAGAGGATGCTGGATGCTCCGAGGTCAGACCCAGGAAGGGGGGAGCCGGGGGAGCTGTGTGTCCTGCAGACAGGCTGCTCCCAGAGAGGAGACTCCCCCAGAGTCCTGACTGGCTTCGTAGGGAGCAGCTCCAGAGCATCGCCCAGGGACTCTGGGACACATCTGTTCTGGTATATTTCCAAGTATTGAAATTAGGCTGACTGATGAGTAATTCTCTGGTTTGTCTTTGTTCCTCTTTTTAAAAAAAGGTACATTTGTCCCTATCCGGGCCTCTGGGACCTCCACCGTCCTCCAGGAATTTGTGAAGATAATTTCTTATGGTTCTAAGACGGCATCAGCTAGTTCCTTAAGCACCCGAGGATGAATTTCAGCAAGCCCTGCCGACTTCAATACACCTACCGTAGCTAAATAGCCTTTCACCTATTCTTTCCCTATTTTGGCTTGCGTTCCTTGTTAATATAAAGAACATAAGCACGGCCATACTGGGTCAGACCAAAGGTCCATCTAGTCCAGTACCCTGTCCTCTGACAGTGGCCAGCGCCAAGTGCCCGAAAGGGAATGAACAGAACAGGGAATCATCAAGTGATCCATCCCCTGTCGCCCATTCCCAACTTCTGGCAAACAGAGGCTAGGGACACCATCCCTTCCCATTCTGGCTAATAGCCATTGAGGCACATATCCTCCAAGCATTTATCTAGTTCTTTTTTGAACCCTGTTATAGCCTTGACCTTCACAACATCCTCTGGCAAGGAGTTCCACAGGTTGACTATATATTGTGTGAAGAAATACTTCCTTTTGTTTGTTTTAAACCTGCCGCCTATTAATTTCATTGGGTGACCCCTAGTTCTTGTGTTATGAGAAGGAGTCAATAACACTTCCTTATCTACTTTCTCCACACCAGTCATGATTTTATAGACCTCTATTATATCCCCCGTTATCGTCTCTTTTCCAAGCTGAAAAGCTCCAGTCTTATTAATCTCTCCTGTCAGCTCTGTGTTCTTGGGGAACCAGGGTGCAGTATCCAGCCTGTCTGACCCCGCCCCAGCCTCTGCTTGAACCAAAGCTGATCAGAAGAAAGACTTACAAAAAGCAACAAAAAAGCTGTGGGAGATGCACCTAAACCCCTGGGACAAGGGTGACAGGATTAAGGAAACTCCCCTGGCCTCATTTGCATCGAAGATGGGACAGGGAGGCATCCCCATTAGCATACAGACTGGAGAACAGAGACTCCAAGGAAAGAACCATACTGAACTCTGGACCAGAAAAGCAGGGAAGCGCTGCATGATGGGGGATCTCTGCTCCAGACGTTAATGAACTCACACCTGCACACCCCCAGCTCAGTAGTTATCAGATCAATTCTAGTCACGAATCCTTTACTGGTATCCAAAACAGTGAAGCTCCCTAATTGCATTGTGGGTTCCCTCCAAGGAACACCGCCCACAGCCGGGAATGAACAGCTCCCATGGTCTAGCCTGAACAAAACAACTTTGGTATCCTCCCTTGTTTACACATAAACAAATCTACTGTCTCCCTTGAACCATGGTTCTTTCCCTACCAAAACCCTGACCCACCCTCAAGTAAGTTCTCTGATGCCTGGATCCAAAAGCTGTATCAGTTCCACTGGGACTTCATCTTCTCCTGAGTGATCATGCTGGGGGCTCTGCCTGACTCCAGCACTCCAGACCCTCAGCTACCACCGCCACCCGCCCCGATAGATTCAAGCTTCACGGAGTGGTGAGAACCCAGCTCTCTCTCTCTAGGTATAGCCTTCTGACCCTGACTTGTGGGATCAGTTATAGTTTTCTAAACTTGACTTTTATAATCAAATTTAAGTTAGATTTAATATAATAACTGTTTTGTTTGTTTGGCTCCTCTATGGTTATTACCTGGCAATAAATCACTTCCATGGTTAAGCTGGTTGCTTCTCTCTCTCTCTCTATCCCCCCCTCGTGGGTGTTTTTTGGCTTCCCTATTTGCTCTGCAGCAATGCTTCTTGTACCTAAGCTAAAAGATCCCTGCAGCGCCCAAAACTCCTGTGGGGTTTGCTCATCCAGTGGGTTACCACCAGAACAAGCGTAACGTGAAAGTGGGGATAGGGACGTGCTGAACCTGGGGCATATGAGGGTGGCTCGACCCAGCCTGCTGAGGCCAGGAGCAGAGAAGGGGTCAGCTGGGGAGTGCTGATTAACCCGGTCCTCTCAGACGCGCTCTGTTAATATGTGTGGGTTCGTCCGATTCCGGGGCTGGAGGAACCGAGCCCTGGGGAACCTTGGTCCTGCAGGAAGCTCCATTGGGAGGGAACTTGCAGCAGGGAGAAGTAAAACTCCGTATGAACCCAAGTGACACAAGTAGACACATTGATAGAAGCACAGACCTCCCCCCTCCGAAGAATAACCCTAATAAATGAGCATACCCCAAAGTAATGAACAAATCTTGTAACAACCCCCTACTGAGCCCCCCCGCCCTGCTCCCTGCAACACAGACCCCTAGCACTGCCCTAGGACACTGGGGCCAGCACTGACTTGACAGGGGAAAGAGCCTCCTACTGAGCCCCAACCCGGCTCCTTCCAGCACAGCACCCCCTTGTGGACCAGGTCGGTACCTGCTCCTCCTTCATGGGCCCCAGGAGGTCCCTGGGCGTCTCCCCGGCCCGGTTCCGGATCCCCATGGCCCGAGGGCAGTGGATCTGCAGGCTCGCAAAGAGGACTTTGTACACTGGGGAGGGAGAAAGGGAGAGGTTAATGGTACCCCCTGGAGGGAGTAAATGCCATCCTGGATGCCTGGGTCCCCAGCCCCCATCGTGGTCTACGCCCCCCCCAGACTCCCGTTCCTGGGTTTTCCATTCCAGTCCAGGTCTCTCCCGCTCTCCTAGGGTTGGAAACTCAGTGGCACCCCCTAGTGGCCAGAGACCTGCACTACAGGTTGCATCTGAAAAAAGAGTGGGGTCTAGTGGAGTAGAGCAGGGGGGCTGAGAGCCAAGACTCCTGGGTTCTCTCCCCAGCTCTGGGAGGGGAGTGGGGTCTAGTGGTTAGAACAGGGGGGCGCTGGGAGCCAGGACTCCTAGGTTCTCTTCCTGGCTCTGGGAGGGGAGTGAGGTCTAGTGGTTAGACTGGGGGAGGGGCACTAGAAGCCAGGACTCCTGGGTTCTATCCCTGGCTCCCATTGTCTCCCCCGCCAGTGGTATCCTCGAAGCACTGCAGCCCAGAGGTGAGGCCTTGGTTCAAATCCCTTCCCCCCCGGCTGGGTTTTAAAGGGCTGGTGCTCACTGTTCTTGCCCTTGCGGGTGGCCTGCCGGGCGGCATGGTGCAGGGCCGTGTCTCCTTGCCGGTCCTGGAGGGCGGGGTTTGCTCCGTGGCCGAGGAGGATCTGGGCGGCAATGGGGTCTCGGTGGGCGCAGGCATAGTGCAGGGGGGGACGGCCCTTGTGCCCCCCTGGCTGGTCCAGGTCCAACACCTCCCGGTGGCGGGTGAGGAGTGAGCGCAGCCGGCGGTGCCGCCCAGACTCCACATAGCGCCAGAGGTGGCGCTGGTGCCGCGAGGCCATGGGGATGGGCCTGTGTGTTGGAGGGGGAGATGCGGTTAGAGACACCTTGACTGGTATCGGAGTTGCTGCTCGTCTCCCTGATCACCCCACATCCCCCTTGCTGACCCAAGACTCCCCCATTCCTTCCTGCCCACCCCCTGCCAACCCATAGAGCACCCATGTCCCCCTTGCCCACCCCCTGCTCCCAGATCCCCCTGCCAATCCCTAGATCCCTCATACCCCCAAAATCCCTTCTGAGGACCCCCATGTCCTCCTTGCCCATCCCTGCCCCACAGAATCCCCCTGCTGACCCCCACATCCTCCTTATCCCCCATGCCTGCCCCCAGAACCACCCAGCATCTCTCCTGCCCACCCCTGCACCACACAACCCCTCTTGCTGACCCCCTGCCAACCCCCAGATCCCCCCTGCCCCCCAAAATCCCTTCTGAGGACCCCCGTGTCCCCTTGCCCATCCCTGCCCCACCAGATCCCCCCAGAAAACCCCCAGAGCCCTCGGGCACTCCTCCTCGTCCTCACACCCCAGACCCTCTCCGCCCCCGGGGCCACGACACCCACCCGGAGCCGCTGGCTGGGGGGGACGTTAATCGATTGTTGAGTTCGACACCACAGGAGGAAGGGGAAAACGTCAGGACCGGAAGTGGGGCAGAGCAAGGACGGAAGTAGGACGGAAGTGACCTCATACCTCCCAATGTGGCGGGGGAGGGGGTTCGTCCACTGTGGAGCCGACTCGCTTGGGAGTAAGCGAGACCCGGAATCGATGGATCGATTAGTCGTTAACCTGGTAACCAAGGGGGGAGGGTGGGGAATGGGAAACCGGAAAGGGAGGCAAACGAGGGGCGGAAGGGAAGCGGAAACGGCGTCACGCCGCCTGCCACGATCGGGCGTTTGCCCACAGTCTTGGTGCAAAGCCCTACAGGGGCCGGATGGGAAACAGGAGGCCGAACGGGAAGGTTCCGGGTGTGTTTGGGTCTGGGTTCTGCAGGGGTTAAAAGCAGGTTGGCGGGGACGGACGGCGGTACAGGAAGTGGGCCCAAGGCAGGACGGAAGTGGACCGGATATGGCGTCAGGACTGTAGCCATAGACGACTTGCTCACAGTTAGGTGCAACGCTCTCGATGGTCCGGGTGGGAAACACTAGTGGGGGGTTTCCGGGGTGGTGGGTCCAGCAGGATTTAAAGGGGGGCAGGTGAAACTGGGATTAACGCTCCAAAGGGCGGGGGAGGCAGCGGAAGTGGATCTCAGTGAGGGCGGAAGCAAACCGGAAGTGGCATCAACCCTTCTAACGTAAATGAACGACTTGCCCATAGTTCCTTCATGGGGTCCGGGTGGGAAACAGGAGCCGCGTTAGAAGGTTCCGGGATGTATTGAGGGGTATGAGAAAGGGAGTGAGTCCCCTTCCCCAGGTCAGGGACGATGGAGAGGTGATGGGGTGGGAGGGGAGAAAAGTGGCGGAGAGACAAAAATCCCACAAAAATGATAAATACCCAGAAGGGAAAAATCAGACACTAATTTCTCCCAGTGTTTCAATTACTTCTCTACATTGCTGGTTGATTTTCCCCAGTGATTTTTATTCAGTTCATTCTTTTCCCTTCTTCCCCCACTCATGATTTAAAACAAATAATATTTGCATGGGGAACAAAATTCCAATGTTCAGGGGAGAAAAGATTTTCAGGAAAAAAAATTGGGTTTTTTTTTGTGGGGGGGAGGGAAGTGTCTCAATTTTCAGGGATAAAATGACACATTTTCATTGCGGGGGGATATGATGTTCCAGAACAAAATATCAAATTTTCAGGAAAATATTGATTTTCTGAAAACCAAATTTTCAGAAACAATTTTAGGATTTTGGACCATGACAAGGGGACTGAGGAGAAGAAGGAAGTGAGGGAGAAAAGCAAAAGTTTTTACCCAAAAACATTTTTTCAACAAAGCCTGACAACAGACAATTTTTCACACAAAGAAATGATGTCAGGTTGGTCAGTCAGACCAGTTCCACCGTGCACATGATGCTGAGCTGGGCTAGTGTTTCTCTTCGTGCTCGGTTAGGAAGAGGGACCAGACGCTGCGTTAATTACCCCCAGCTGGTCACGCTCCACAGGGAGGTGTTGCAATCACTCCAGAGAGGACAGGGAAATAACACACAGGGACGTGATATAGTTATATCTCAGGAGGCCCCGGAGAAGGCATTTCCTGAGGGTAAGACCATGCCCTAGTAGATTATGCCCTGCCGTAGAGAGGGCTAGTTGGGTTTTGTTGGGGTTCACAGGGACTTTCACGCCCATAATTTTCTTCTGCTGTCCCTCAATCCCTGTGAGGGTCTCCCCCTGTGGGGAATTCCCTCGTGGCAGCGTGGCTCTGAGTGTGATGGACTCAGGTGGTGCTAAGTGTGGAGGGACTCAGCGCTGCTCGGTGTGGTTGGAGGTGTGTTCCCTGCATCCTGGAGTCTGGATTTTAATCTCTGCGTAGTGCAGGCTCTTGCTCCCCTCGACCCCCTGGCTGCCATGGCCCTGTGTTGGACAGACACACTGTGAGGACACCAAAAAGAAAAGGAGTACTTGTGGCACCTTAGAGACTAACAAATTTATTTGAGCATAAGCTTTCGTGAGCTACAGCTCACTTCATCGGATGCATTTGGTGGAAAATACAGAGGGGAGATTCGCAAAAAGAAAAGGAGGACTTGTGGCACCTTAGAGACTAACAAATTTATTAGAGCATAAGCTTTCGTGAGCTACAGCTCACTACACACACAGAGAACATGAAACAATGGGTTTTATCATACACACTGTAAGGAGAGTGATCACTTAAGATAAGCCATCACCAGCAGCGGGGGGGGGGGGGGGGGGGAGGAGGAAAACCTTTCATGTTGACAAGCAAGGTAGGCTATTTCCAGCAGTTAACAAGAATATCTGAGGAACAGTGGGGGGTGGGGTGGGGGGAGAAATAACATGGGGAAATAGTTTTACTTTGTGTAATGACTCATCCATTCCCAGTCTTATTCAAGCCTAAATTAATTGTATCCAGTTTGCAAATTAATTCCAATTCAGCAGTCTCTCGCTGGAGTCTGTTTTTGAAGTTTTTTTGTTGAAGGATAGCCACCCTCAGGTCTGTAATCGAGTGACCAGAGAGATTGAAGTGTTCTCCAACTGGTTTTTGAATGTTATAATTCTTGACGTCTGATTTGCGTCCATTTATTCTTTTACGTAGAGACTGTCCAGTTTGACCAATGTACATGGCAGAGGGGCATTACTGGCACATGATGGCATATATCACATTGGTAGATGCGCAGGTGAACAAGCCTCTGATAGTGTGGCTGATGTGATTAGGCCCTATGATGGTGTCCTCTGAATAGATATGTGGACAGAGTTGGCAACGGGCTTTGTTGCAAGGATAGGTTCCTGGGTTAGTGGTTCTGTTGTGTGGTGTGTGGTTGCTGGTGAGTATTTGTTTCAGATTGGGGGGCTGTCTGTAAGCAAGGACTGGCCTGTCTCCCAAGATCTGTGAGAGTGATGGGTCGTCCTTCAGGATGGGTTGTAGATCCTTGATGATGCGTTGGAGAGGTTTTAGTTGGGGGCTGAAGGTGATGGCTAGTGGCGTTCTGTTATTTTCTTTGTTGGGCCTGTCCTGTAGTAGGTGACTTCTGGGTACTCTTCTGGCTCTGTCAATCTGTTTCTTCACTTCAGCAGGTGGGTACTGTAGTTGTAGGAATGCATGATAGAGATCTTGTAGGTGTTTGTCTCTGTCTGAGGGGTTGGAGCAAATGCAGTTATATCGTAGAGCTTGGCTGTAGACAATGGATCGAGTGGTATGATCTGGATGAAAGCTAGAGGCATGTAGGTAGGAATAGCGGTCAGTAGGTTTCCGATATAGGGTGGTATTTATGTGACCATCGCTTATTAGCACCGTAGTTTCCAGGAAGTGGATCTCTTGTGTGGACTGGTCCAGGCTGAGGTTGATGGTGGGATGGAAATTGTTGAAATCATGGTGGAATTCCTCAAGGGCTTCTTTTCAATGGGTCCAGATGATGAAGATGTCGTCAATGTAGCGCAAGTAGAGTAGGGGCATTAGGAGACGAGAGGTGAGGAAGTGTTGTTCTAAGTCAGCCATAAAAATGTTGGCATACTGTGGGGCCATGAACAACTCTGACATCATATTCAAAAAGGCTGACAAAGGAGGTGCTGTCGTCATCATGAATAGGTCGAAGTATGAACAAGAGGCTACAAGGCAGCTCTCCAACACCACTTTCTACAAACCATTACCCTCTGATCCCACTGAGAGTTACCAAAAGAAACTACAGCATTTGCTCAAGAAACTCCCTGAAAAAGCACAAGAACAAATCCACACAGACACACCCCTACAACCCCGACCTGGGGTATTCTATCTGCTACCCAAGATCCATAAACCTGGAAATCCTGGATGCCCCATCATCTCAGGCATTGGCACCCTGACAGCAGGATTGTCTGGCTATGTAGACTCCCTCCTCAGGCCCTACGCTACCAGCACTCCCAGCTATCTTCGAGACACCACTGACTTCCTGAGGAAACTACAATCCATTGGTGATCTTCCTAAAAACACCATCCTGGCCACTATGGATGTAGAAGCCTCTACACCAACATTCCACACAAAGATGGGCTACAAACCGTCAGGAACAGTATCCCCGATAATGTCACGGCTAACCTGGTGGCTAAAGGTTTTCCTCCCCCCCCCCCCCCCCCGCTGCTGGTGATGGCTTATCTTAAGTGATCACTCTCCTTACAGTGTGTATGATAAAACCCATTGTTTCATGTTCTCTGTGTGTGTATATCAATCTCCCCACTGTATTTTCCACCAAATGCATCCGATGAAGTGAGCTGTAGCTCATGAAAGCTTATGCTCTAATAAATTTGTTAGTCTCTAAGGTGCCACAAGTACTCCTTTTCTTACTGTGAGGACACCGTCACCCCAGATCTGGTCTCTTAATTCTGGCCAAATTAGGCAGCTCCCAGGGAGCAAATCCCACAGTGTTACCCCAGATTGGAGGGGTTGGGAGCCAGGACTCCTGGGCTCTCTCCCCTCACTGTATTGTAACAGTCCTTATTGGCACCTGGAGACCAGACTCAAGCACTGTATGGAACAGGGCCCAGCCTGCATTGTCTCACCTTCGGCTGCCGCTGGCGGGGCTGCGAGGGGGGTGTTGCTGCGGAAGAAGGGAGAAGAAAGGAACGTTAAAACAGAGGCGTGTGAAAGAGAGTCTGGGGTGAAGAGGGAAGTAGTAGAGATCTAGGGATTGGGGAAGAAGGAGGGAGAAGGAAGGATGTGTGGGGGGGAGATGGATAGATGGACAGACAGCACTGTTCCCTCTAAGTTGTGCGCGTGTGCGCACGCACAGAGATCTTAAATCCTGCATACATAGAAAAACACCGCGCACACAAAAATTTGCACAGAAGCACAAAAATTTGCACAGAAGAAATTTTTTGCGAACATGGCCTCTCAAAAATTAGAGGAAACATTGACAGACAGCCCAGCATGGACCCAGCGGACAGACGGCCGCTAGGATGTGTTCACTAGGAGAGGCTCTGGTCCATAGGGGCCAGGAGGTTAGCGGGGGGAAGGCTCTGGTTTGGTACCTTGGCATTTCTTCAGGAGGAGGGTGGCCACCAGGCCGATGATGAGAAGGAGACCCAGGGCGATGGCGACCTGGTACAGGAGCTCCCGGGCGAAGCACCGTACGGGGGAAGGTTCTTTACCTGGGCGATGGAGAGGAGCGTTAGGGGATTCTCAGCCTCTTGAGCCAGCCAGTCCCCTGCCCTGGAGCCGGAGAGAGGGAAGGCCCCGTGCCCACATTCCCCACCTCACCTGTGTCACTATGGTTTCTCCCCATCACCCGCAGCTCGGTGCCTGCTCCTGTCCCACTGTCTCCCAGGTGGATGCTGATCTGACACCAATAGAGACCAGAGTCCCGCTGCTCCAGCTCCGACAGGATCAGTGTAGCCTCCCCTTTCTGGAGCAAACCCAGGTGGGACACATTGAGCCGCCCCTTATAGAAGGGATGGTCAGAATCCAGCTCAACTCTGGGTGCTCTAGTCCACGTCGCTTTGGCCATGCTGCCCAGTCTGTTCTCGAAGGAGCAGCTGAGGTTCACGGTCTCGCCAGGGGATGCTTGGAGAACAGCGGGGCTCTGAAGCACTGTGAGACCTTCGTGATCCAGGGCAATAAACATTATAGAAGCAAAGGAAAACGATGACGAGTGGTATCAAGACACACCCCAGCCACCCGAAACCTTAGCTGCACGGAGATAAGAAGCTAAGGGGAAAGAATTGTGCGTTCCTGTCCACCTTGCTATTGCTCACAACACTCTCGATAACACACGGCACGGGGCTTTCACTGCCACCCCAACAGAGACCCAACATCAACACTGCTACGTGCACGGCAGATGCTCACAGAGATGCTCACACAGATGCTCACGTTAGACGTAAAACCACTCAGGACAGCTAAGTCCAAAGCAGACTGCGAGGAATTACAAGGGGATCTCACTAGATTGGGTGACGAAATGGCAGATGAAACTCAAAGGTGATAAATGCAAAGTCATGCCCACTGGGAAACATAATCCCAACTACACATATAAAATGTTGGGGTCTAATTTAGCTGTTGCATCTCAAAGAGATCATGGATAGTTCTTTGAAAACATCCCCTCACTGAGCAGCAGCAGTCAAAAAAGCGAACAAGACGGTAGGAACCATTAGGAAAGGAACAGATAACAAGATGGAAAATATCATAATGGCACTAAATAAATCCAGGGCACGCCCACACCTTGAATTGCGCATGCAGTTCTGGTCACCTCATCTGAAGAAAAGATACATTAGAATTGGAAAAGGTGCAGAAAAAGGCAACAAAAATGATGAGGGGGATGGAACGGTTTCTGTGCGAGGAGAGATTGAAAACACAGGGACTGTTCAGTTTTGAAAAGAGACGAGTAAAGGGGCAATATGATAAATATAAAATCACGACTGGTGCGGAGAAAGTGATTAGGGACGTGTTAATTACCACTTCTCATAACACAAGAACCAGGGGTCACCCGATGAAATTAACAGGCAGCAGGTTTAAAACAAGCAAAAAGAAGTACTTCTTCACACAACACACAGTCAACTTGCGGAACTCACTGCCAGGGGATGTTGTGAAGGCCAAAACTATAACTGAGCTCAAAAAGGAATTAGATAAGTTCCTGGAGGATAGGTCCATCAATGACCAAGACAGTCAGGGATGCAACCCCACGCTCTGGATGTCTCTAAATCTCTGACTGCCAGAAGAAGGGATTGGACGACAGGGAATGGATCACTTGATGATTGCCCTGTTCTGAACATCTCTCTGACGCATCTGGGATTGGCCACTGTCAGAGATGGGATACTGGGCTAGATGGACCAGTCTGACCATTCTTATGTTCTTGCAGGAGGATTGCCAGTCACACTACTTTATTTCCTAGAATTCAGAACCCTAACACACAAAACTCCCAAACCAGAGAGAGAGAAAAGAGGCTGCTCCCTAAGGCAGAGAGGAACGCACCCCACATTAGTTTAGGCTGGGTCTCTGCAGACTGACTCTGATCACATGGAGACCCTCTAGGCTGCAAGCAGGCCCAGGAGACCCACTTACAAATTAAAGTGGCAGCTTGTCAGTTTAACAGTTTTAAGTACACCACAAACACATGCCTCGACTTTATACAATTGTGCTCCAATCTACAGCGGGTGGAAACGTTTGTCCCTTGGAAAATGCCGTTTCATTGAAATTATGACAACTTGTTTAGCAACGGGGTGGGTGGCATGAAAAAGCGTTTTGATAGGGTTGAAAGGGAACGGTTTGATTTTTCAATTTCCAAACTTACTTGGTGTTATATTATTAAAAAAGAGTCAAAATTGAAATGAAATGCTTTAGTTTTATGGAAACAGAATATGTCTCGTTGATCTGAAATGACATATCCGAATCTATCCATCCACACATGCACCTGTCCTCCACCCCTAGATCCATAGCTATCTATCCACCCCTAGCTCTCTATCTATAGATAGACAAGATCTTGGCTGGACGATAGCTAGCTAGCTAGATACAGATGCCCTAGGGATGGGGTATGGATGGACAGATATTAATTTAGGGGTGGGGTGGATGGGTACATAGAAAGATAAATAAGAAGGATCTAGAGGGAGGGATGAATGGGTGGATGGACAGATAGAGATGAATCTAGGGGTGGAGGATGAATGGATGGACAGATAGAGATGAATCTAGGGGTGGAGGATGAATGGATGGACAGATAGAGATGGATCTAGGAATGGGGTAGATAGACAGAAGGACTGATCGGGGTGGATCTAGGGACGGGTTTGATTGTTGCTTGATTTTAGAAGATGGTATATTATTGTCGACTTGCCAGTTGATCTGACCAGAAGATGAGGAAGTTCTTGTCCCAGAATCAGACCACCCAGAATTAAATGCCATGAGTTCAATATCTTGTAAGGACCTTCGAGGTGGATGACAAGGACACGCAGGCTGAGGAGAAAATGCAACCTTAGAGACTTATTAAAATAAGTGAAAAAGCTACCAAAGCTCCCCAAGGGAACAACACAGCTCTGGGGGTACCTGTCACCTCAGCCTTTACCAAAGCTTCCTAGATTAGCATCCTCACACGGGCACCTGGTGGTAGGAGGCAACGGGCCAGCCTTATCCCTGGCCTGCCAAATGGGTCCGACGGTGCTTGAGACTGACGGTGAACAATAGAGCTGAAGGGTCAGATGCCGAGGAGCGAAGCTGACAACAGACAGTGGAGAAACTCAAAAGCTGAAGAAGACGAAGCTGCCTGCACACAGTGGGTTGCCCTCCTCTAGGACATCTGCAATATCTTGAATATTCATGCTAGTCCCCAATCTTCTGTGCCCAAATCTAACTTCCTCACGCACATAATATTGGGGTCCACTTATTCTATAGGTTGGTGTATTCACACATACTAATGCCAATTGGCTCATTCTCAAACCTGTTATTTCTTGCCCAAACTGGTTTCTGGTCATTACTTCCACATTCCTGTGGTGTCCCATGTGGTCACCATGAAGTCCCGAGTTTCTTAGATAAACATGTTTAGTTCCCCAAAATCTAAAAGGGTATCGGTTAGGCCGTATATCTGAGCCTAAGGTCATGAGCCCACTTAACCATACTGATGCTCACTTGCTGAAGCTAAACATACAGGATACAGGCCTGTAGGTCCCATTACAGCCAAACATAATAAAATAATCCAATGCAAATGTATTTAGCAGGTGGAAATTAGTTTTTGTAAAAACAACAAGGAGTACTTGTGGCACCTTACAGACTAACAAATTGATTTAGTTTTCTATAGTGATGAAAGCTTATGCCCAAATAAATTCGTTAGTCTCTAAACAAAACACCCACACCTTCTTGTCCACTGTTTCAAATGGCCCACCTTGTTTACATTAGCCTTATTCACCCTACAAAAGTGATTTCCACTCCTTCTTGTCAACTGTTGAGAATTGCCTACTTCCAACTGAATTGGCTTGTTAGCACTGCCCCCGCACTTGGTAAGGCAACTCCCATCTTTCCATATGCTGTGTATTTATACCTCCCTACTGTATTTTCCACTCCATCCATCCGATGAAGTAGGTTTTAGCCCATGAAAGTTTATGCCCAAATAAATTTGTTAGTCTCTAAAGTGCCACAACGACTCCTCATTGTTTTTGCTGATACAGACTAACATGGCTACCACTCTGAAACATAATAAAGTAATCCAATGCAAAAGTACAAGGCAAATACACCAAAGTAAACCAATAAATAAAGGCAGATCAAAATAAAGCAAGCCATCAGCTTAACCTTCTGGGCTACAAGGTGGACAGACAGAGATGAATCTATGGGTGGGGTAGGTGGAAAGAAGGACAGGCAGAAATGGATCTAGGTATGCGGCAGATGGACAGAAGGACAGACAGAGATGGATCTAGGGACGGGGTAGGTGGCTGGATGAATACATTAAATTAGTACCTGCTCCCCAGGTGGGGATGAGGAGGACGGTGCAGAGGACGGTGCTCAGGGCTGGTTGTGGCTCCATGGTCCCCGCTTTCTGGTCGGCTCCGTTGGGGCCAGCTCAGCTCAGCCTCAGCATCCTCCGGAAGCATCAGCCCCAGGGGCGGTGGAAAGTTTTGTGGTCAGTGCCTTTGAGATGGCTGCAGCTAGAGGCCGGGGACAAGGGCCAGATGTGTGTGTGTGTTTGAGCATGTGCTATTCACCGTGTGAGGGACTGGCTGGTGTGTGTGTGTGTGCGTGCGTGCGTATGTGTTCATGCATCCCACTGCCCCCTAGAATCAGCCGCATTCATCTGTGTCTCCTAGCTCCTGTACTGCATATGACTGAGGAAGATTCCCCTTACTTAGACTGGGGCAGTTGGGGTGTTTAGAGCTGGGGCATCTGGTCTGATGCCCCACCTGGCTGCCCTGGCGCATCTCCGGGAGCATCCTGGCTTGGTGGTGGTCCTCAGGAACAGGTCCCTGGCCAGGGCTGCGTCCTACACTGGGCCACAAATCCCTGCTCTGCTCTCAGACTGTGGGGCCGAGAGGCGTGAATTCCCACTCTGGGTTTGTGATCTGGCCCTGTCAATTTTCCACGTCTTGTTCATCGGCTCTGTCACAAGACATTTCTAACCAGACATTGTCCTTAGCGGCACAACCTTGAATGGTTGGCCAATAGCTATACCACACCACTGGCTAGCAATACTCAGAGGAGCTGTCAGGTTGCGGATAGCTGTGATGGGGATTTGGGGTAATGTGGAACCATTATCTGTCCAAAACGACCCTGCCAAATTGTACGTGTGGCTACGGGTGGGTAAAATCTTTCCCGTCAACAGCTGCATTTCAGTCCCTTCCATGGGGTCGCCTCCCATCTCCCTTTACCTCCAGGAAGTCATATTTTCTTGCATGACCTTATCTCCACTGACTGAGACCTGCCAATGTGCCATCACTCCCACCCACCGCCGCTCCAATCAGCCCCAGCTCGGGTGGCCAATTTTGGTTGGACGTACTCATGGAGGTTCCATCCCATGACATAACCCTTAATTAAAGATTAACCCTGAATTGCTGGAGACTGCAGGACAATGGTGGAAGTTTGCAACCCTAGGCCTCAGATGACAGCGTGGTTTAGGACAGGGGTGGGGGGAGAAGGGATGGCGCCTAGCAACTCAGAGTGAAGGTTTCGGGTGGTAGGTGGACTCACGGGAAGGGGTCTGAGAGTGGAGGGGGAGACGGGGCGCTTGTGTTGAGGGGCTGTAGTTCCTTGCTTTCGTGGGGTGTTGTTTTATCCACTGACCCTGTTTGTTTCACAACCTGCTTTGGGTGTTAAATTTGACAAGGGGTGCTTGTGAATTTCTACTGATGGGGAAAGCTACGAGATCTATCTGCAGCTGTGGGGAGAAAGTGAGGAGAGGTAGAGCCAGCGAGAGGGCTGGGAGTCAGGACTCCTGGGTTCTATAGTCAGTTCTGGTTAAGTGTGGTCTAGCAGAAAAAGATTCCCAGCCCCCCCCGACTCTAACCCACTAGTCCTCACTTCCATCCCAGAGCTGGGAGAGAACCCAGGAGTCCAGAACCCTTTGACAGGGGCCCCGATGTTTCTCAAGGGCGAGGGGGTCCGTGCAGCACTGAGCAGCATGGGGTGGGGTCCCTTTGCTACTACGGTACTTTCTGCAGTTTCTGTGGTGGGCTGAAACGTGCCAAGTTGCTCAGGACTCTGTCTTCACTTTCACCCCTGCGCATTGTGGTGAGAAACAGGAAATCCAGCATCTTGCATGGCTGCAGCTTTTGCGAAGGTGGCAGCAGGTGGGGCTGGGGGGACCAGGGGTGAGTTACAATTAGCTACAGAAGTGTCAGAGTCAGGGGCACGTGCGACGCACAAATAACTGACCACGGTTTCCGTCCCGTGAGCTGGAGTCGATCTCTAGGCACTTGGCTTGCAGTGCCAAAAATGCTTCTAGCCCTCACAGGTGCAAAGAAATCTCTCGAACCAGGACCGGGTGGGACCCATGCCTGAGTCTGTAGAGAGCCTGAGCCGATCGCTCTGAGAGGGGGGAGCTGCCCCAAATGTGATCCAGGCAGTGATGGGAGTGGGCTTGCTTCGGGGGCGGGTGTCTATCCTGCTAGAATTTTACTTTCCATCCAAATTTCCAATAGCTCATCTTTTTGTCCCAATTCAGGAGAAAAACAAGCGTTAAAATATAGATGGAAAATCATTTTTTTGAACATCTGACCTGGGAGTGCTTGAAATTCCACCCAACAACCCTTCCTCTTGTAGTTTGAGACGGGGTGAACAGCCTTATTTTCGAGCCTTCTATCACCTCCTCTTCTCTGTTTCAAGCTCTCCTCCTACACCGAGTCTGGACCTATGGTGTTTTCAAAACGAACAGTTACACTGGGGAAAAGTCAGAAGCCTGAAGAAACTCACCCCTTTCGTTCTGCTAGAACTTTCCTCTTAGCAAGGTGTGTCCTACATTTCCAAGACATATATTTCTGCGTGCAAATGTGTTTGTTTCAATAACATTGATATTTACGTAAGGAGAAGCAAATATGTTTCAAAATGCAACTACCACTGGGGTGAAGCTTGACAGGTATTATTATATAGAGAACATTATTTTTCTCAAAAAAAATCATTATTTCCCATAAATACAGCTAGCACTGGGGTGGAGCATATTGTGTCAGCAATTATATAAAGATGTAAACACACACACATATATACATATACTCACACACACTTTTTGTCCATGAGAAAACACATCGTTTTCCATAATTATTTTTTTCGAAAAATATCTTCGCTAAAGAGACACATTTTCCCCCAAAGTATTTTCCTTTTTAAAGTGATATCGTTTTTGTCAATGAGAACAGTTCACAAAGATATTTTTCTGTAGAAAGCAATTTCTGCATGGAAAGAACATTTTCCAGGAGAGAGTTTTCATTAAAAATGCTTTATTTAAAAGCTCTTGTGTTCCAGAAAGGTTTGACTTGATAGAACTGTTTTTAAATAAGCTAAAGGAAAACCTCTGGCCAGATCCCAGCCGGTGTCAAGAGGCCGCACCTCCACTGACCTCAGTGGGGCCAGGTACTGAGCTTCTGGAAATCCGTTCCATTGAAGACAGAAGCGCTACGGCCGACTGATCCCAGCAGGGATCTGGCCCCATTGACTTAGATGGAGCTACGACCAATGGACTCCCTGGCTGATTGCTTCTCCTGTGCTCTCTGTCTCTCTCTCCCCCCTGCTGTGTTCTCCTTGGGTTTCTGCGTCTTCTCCCTCTGCTGCTGGACAGGACAGGACAGTGTCCTGCTGCTCCGTCAGCTCTCCATTCGGCTGTCGGACAGACGGACCGCTCGGCAAGCTTCTCTCTGCTTTTCTCTCCTTTTCCTCACTCGCTCTCTGCCTACCCCTTGGCTGTCTGCTGACACACCGACTTTTATACCGACCTGTCAGGACTGTCTTGTGCATGACAACTGCCCACGTTCCAAACGGTCCGTCCTATTTTTAGCCTGCAGCCATTGTCTACCTCAGCGTTGTGATCTGCTGACCTTTCCCCTACTTCGGTTTTCCCGCCACTGCTACTTTTTAGTGCTACGGGATCTGCAGCTTCGAACGTGGGCCTGACTCTTGCTTAATTAAGATGGAAGTCAGGGATACACAATGGAGTCTGGGGAATTCCTCTGGTATCAGCATCATCCACGCAGGTCTTCGACCTGCAACTTATCGCACGTTGTTTCCCACGTTTAGGCAAAAAGGGAAGCAGCTTAGAGGGTAGCATAAATAAATCTCATAATTCAGGGTCAAGAGTTCGTCAGTTTCTTGTGTTTTTCTCAAGTGAGTTTGGTCTCCATATTTTTCAAAGGGGAAGTGTATTTGTTTCATAACTAGAGAGGAACTGACTGATTTGCGAACACTTCAACTGGGTCTGTAACAACATGGTGTTCCAGGGGAGGAGAAGTGGAGGGGAGGCCAGGAGGCCACAACTGTAGCTCACAATCTGAAAGGTCGGACTCAGATGCATGGGAAGCCAGGGGCTGGGATTAGCTCTGCACTTCCGGGACATGGGCCGAGAGATGGGCAGGAAGTTCCTGGGTCACTAGAAAATCGGATTCGAGCCTGAAGGGGAAGCTAAAGCAAATTGTGGTCAATCAAAATTCTAGCGAAATCCTCCAGTGCCACTGTGTCATGACCCCACTGGGGACTCATTTCCTGGAGTGCCGGCCCCATCCCTGAGCCGTTCACCTTTCTTATTCCTCAGGTAGACGAGCAATCCCAGGACCATGAAGACCAACCCGAGCACGCAGCCCCCGACCCCAGCCAGCCTCTTGCCCCTGGCAGAGTCAGTCTGTGCTTCTGTGAAAACAAGAGCAGAGGTGGTTCGGGCTCAGCCCAGCTTCTCCTTCCCTTTGTCACGTCCCCGCTCTCTGCCCCCGGGGTGGGGATGATGATCTGACACAGGCCCATCGCCTGTGGGGGCTCCACAGAGGTAGGGGTGCCCCTGGGCCTCGGGGTGGCCCCACACTCAGAGGCTCTTACCCCAGTGCACGGTGAGGGGGCCCCACAGGCCGGTGTGCTCCACCTGGCAGGTGTAGACGTCCCTGTGCCGGGGGCTCATCTCCAGCAACAGCAGGATCTGTCCAGTCTCTGTCGTGGAGCTGCTCTGTGGACACCATCCCACCCATCTGCTCCTGCCCATTCTCGAACCACTTCATTTCAATCCCTAAGAGGTAAAACCCCATCACGGGGTCCCTCACACCCAGCTCTGGAGGGGCCCTACCGCCAGAAGCTCTCAGCCCAGCCCAGCCAGTGACCTTGGAGCGGCCTCCCCGGCGCCCTGTGGGCTGTAGTCTTGTCAGGGCTCCATGTGGGTTGCTGGGCCAATGTCCCACGGGCAACCCACTTGCTACCTGGGCACCCTAGCTCAGCCTGAACGCCCTGCCAGGACCCTCACCTGGTTCACATGAACCCACCCGCGCCCACCGCCTTTGTGTATGTAGCAGTTTCTGACCCCTGCACCCAGGCTCTGGCTCCTACAGGCCCCAGTGGGGCCCGCTGGGCAGCCCCTCCCTGAAAGGTTTATTGAATGGCACAGGCCAGCGCCGGCTCCCTGCGGATCCTGGATCCCAGGGCGCCCCTAAGTGTCCAACGTGCCCCAAATGATCTAGAGGGAGAAGAATCCCATCCCTGACCCAGGGCTCTGATCTCCCAAGGCCCCGATCCAGTTCTCCCCTTGGGGCCCTCATCTCTGGAGCCGAGCATGGATCTAGCCCGAAGGTCCATATCCCCAGGAGAGGGGCCAATGCCCACGCCAGGACTGGTGCCGCCTGCTCAGGCTCTGGTCTCCCCTGGTCTAACGTCCTGGTAGCCCCTGGAAGGAGAGAGCAGCTGGGGGGGTTATGGGGTGTAACAGCCCCACCCCAGAGAGGGAGAGGACTCACCTGCGTCTGCTCCACCACAGCACCACGGCCACGGCGGCTACGGCCACAACCCCCAGGATGATGCCCACGGCCAGGCCGGGGCTCCAGCGCCTGCTCTGCCCTGTAAAACGGGGGGGGGGGGGGACCATGCTGGGAACGGGGACTGAAGTATGGGCCCTGTTTCCTCTGCCTCCCCCACAGTGTCCCCTGTAACCCCCACCCCAACCCACTGCCCTCAGCCCCCCACCCGGTTCCATCAGCCTCCCTCACAGTCTGCCCTGTACCCCCCACCCCAACCCACTGCCCGCAGCCCCCCCCCGTTCCCTCAGTCTCCCCCACAGTCCCCCTTGGTCCCCCCGACCCACTGCCCGCAGCCCCCCCACCCTGACCCTCTTTCCTCAGCCTCCCGTGCAGTCTCCCCCTGCTCACCCCACCCAGACCCAGTGCCCTCAGCCTTGCCCTACCCCAAGTGTCTTCCTTCAACCTCCCCCGTCATCCCACCCCTATCGCTCCCCCTGCTGTCTCACCCCCTCACCTTCCCCCATTCCCATCCTGCTCCCCTCTGTCTCATCCCCTCCAGACCCCTACCTGTCTCCCCAACCCCCCTGACCCACCCCAGCTCAGCCCTATTGTCTCCCCCTGCCCCACTGCACACTGCTCTCTCTACCCTGTCCCATTCATGCTCCCCTCATCCCCACCCTGCCCCCCCATCCCAGTCCTGTCCCATCCACCTCACCCCCACCCTGCTCACCCCATCCCAGTCCTGTCCCATCCCCCCCAGCCCCCACCCCGCTCCCCCCGTCCCAGTCCTGTCCCACTCAGTTCCTCCACCCTGCTTCTACTGGTCCATCATCACACACCCGCTGACACCCTCGACCTCCCTCCACCTGAATCCCACTGCCTGGACCCACCCCAGGCCCACTCAGTACGTTCAGGAAAGCCCCCAGAGACCACGACCGCACCCCCTCCCCCAGGGGCATGCACCTACCCCAGGGGATCAGCAGGCTTTGGCCCCCCAGGCTGCTGTGCTCCACCCGGCAGGCGTAGCTGTGCCCATCACCCGGCTCCACGGCCAGGGAGCTGCGCAGCTGGTAGGTCAGGTCCGCGTTGGGCAGGATCCCGCTGGAGTTCAGCTGCCCGCCCGGCACCACCTCCTCCCCGTCCTGCAGCCAGGCCACGCGGATGGGCCGGGGGTAGAAACCGGTGACCCGGCAAACCAGCAATAACGGCGCGGGGGTCCCGGCTGGGGGAGGCGCTCGGGCAAACACCACGGCGACCGGCCGCTCTGAGACAGGAGAGAGAGAAACGGGGCGGGGGAGAGGGGAAGATTCAGTCTGAGCCTCAGGGACTCACTAGCCAAGCCCAGCTCCATCCCCCGGGGTCAGGCGTTGGCCCTGCTGTCCTGGCCAGACCCTGCAGTTACCAGTGCTGAGGGAATCCCCCTTCACTTCCTGTCCTAAACTGCTGTGCAGTGCGGCTATGAACAGCTACTGTGCTCCACCCCAGATATAGCTGCATTTGTACACCAGGCAAGGGGTCCCTGGATTAACAGCCCCCTACCCCACCCCAGAGGTGGCTGCATCTCACAGTTGGGCGAGGGATCCCCATGTAAATAGCTCCCATACCCCACCCCAGAGGTGGCTGCATCTCAGCGAGTGGGGAGTGGTGTCCAGCCTCACCTTGCCTCTCCAGAGACTCTTTCCCATGCTTGACAAAGCTCTTGAGTTCATTGACACACGTTCTCAGGAGAAACCGAAGTGCAATGGCCACAGCTCTGTTATAGTTAAGAATCTCCTGGGTTTTGAGTGTCAGCTTATCCCCCCGCCGAGTGACCCATTTGCCAGTATCCATGTCAAGACTGACGAAGTCCTCCCCGGTCATCCCAGCATCACAGAATTGCCTCGAGGTGTTGTTGGGGTGGAGCTCGCAGCCCTCGGTGAACTGGGTAACAAAGGGGTCTGGAACAGGAAGGGCAGGGGGGACAAGGACAGGCCGTCCAGAGGTCACCGGGACGGAGGGAGGGGGCAGAAATAGAAAGATGGGGTGGGGGAATAAAGACATAATGTCAGGTGCAATGAAGATGTTTGGCCACAAGATGGGGGCCGAATTGTGGGGCGGCCCTGATTCCAGTTCAGGGTACGTTGCAGTTTCTGTTTAAAGCTGATTTTTCAAAGTGTTCTAACGTCCACATGCATAGTCGGATTGGCTCAAAAATCACTATGAGACATCGGGGCCTGAGACAGAGTTTGAGGGGCTAATTTGGGTTCACTTTGTCAGGGGGATCCTGAGATACAGACCCCGTCCCAAATAAATGCTTAATTATTTAGAATGTTATTTGTGATGCTCGAGAGAAAACTGTGGCCCTGAGCCTCAATACACTTACATCCCCGGGCTCCCCTGAGCTCAGAGCGCCCCGGTAGCAAGGACACGTTTGGCTTCCCGAGGTTACACAAGTCCCCGGGCCTTGGTTCTGTGTGTGGAGCAGTATGCCGGGCGGTGGTGCACCTCTGCCCACAGACGGTTCACACCTCTGCGAGGTGTTCTTTCCTCAGCAGCGACCCAGGGCATGACACACCGAGTCACGCTCGCTCAGTGGGAGAGGCTGTAACCTCCGAGCCCCGGGAGGACCCGTCCGAGCCCTGTCACCAAGAGGTTCCTGCGGCTGTGAGCTGTGAGGGCAGGGCCACCTGTCACACTGTCGTGAACGCACTTGCCCTGGCAGATTGCCTTGAAACTAGCTCTGCCCCAGCAAGGAGCAGGGGAGACTTTGTGGTGCAAATTTGGGGGCAGGTGGTGAAGGGTTCCTGAGAGAAAGTCTCACCCGAGGACCTGCTTTTAGTTCTCCAGCATCAGACACCCAGCGCAGACCCTGGGCTGAGCCGCTGAGAAGAGGCGTGCTGGGCTCTGTCCCATGCCCCGGGGCAGCGCTGGCTGTGAGGGGGGGGGGAGGCATTAGCTTAGTTCTGCATTTCCTGCCCATGTGTCAGTTTTCAAGGTTGAGGCAGGACAGGTGGCAGGTTGAGCAGCCTTCCCCCTCCTTTCCACTTCCCCCTCCTTCGACAAAGGCTTTTGGTAGGGCACATGGTTGCGAAAGACCATGAGCCTAGGGTCAGGGGTTGGGACATGGGGCCTTTCCCCTCTAGGGTGCACAGGCTAAAATCCGGCCCCAGAGCAGGGGACTGGCTCACTGGGGTGGAGAATGGGATTCAGGACCTTTCCTCTCTAGGGGACGCTGCCTCCATTCAGCCTCAGGGCCAGGGACTGGCAGTCTTGCCCTCGATCCACTCTGTCATGACACACTCAGCTGCTGCTGGGAGCGTGTCAGTTCTCAGCTCCCTGGTGGGTGCGGGAAGAGACCCCCTCAGACTGCACCATACTCACAGCCCTCTCCTTCTTCCTTAACCAGATCATTCATCATATAGATGAAGTTGGACAGATAGGTATAGATCAACGTCTCCAGGTCCTGCCACTCCTTCGGGGTGAGGCCCTGCTGGGCCCAGGGCTGCAGGAAGCGGATCTTGCAGGGGCTGCAGTCCAGGGAGTGGGTCTCCAGGTCGCCAACCAGGGCTGTCCCCACTATGTCTGTGGAGTTGGCGTTGTGGAAGATGACGGTTTGGAGCAGCCGTAGGGTGAGAGACCTTGGGGGGACAGGAGGGGAGGCTGTGGGGAGGGAAGAGGAAACAAGTGGAGGATAAAGCAGGTGGGGAGAGGGATTAATGAATCTCAGTCTCCTTAACACTCCCTGCGACCCCTAACCCACCTCCCCCCTCCTCCTACACCCCCAGCAAGGGTCACTAGCCCAGCGTGGTGCTGCCCCACCCTGGCATTACACCACCTGCACCCCCCCAGTAGCAAAAAGGGCAGGGAGGGAGGGTCCCCACTTACCGGCCAGAGCCCCCCATGCCCAGAGGAGGAGCAGCAGAGGGAGCAGCATCCCAGCAAGGGAATAGGGACTCAGGCAGATGTCCGGGCAGCAGGACGAGGGGCCCAGGGTTGCACACTTGTGCTCTCGGTTCCTCCCAGGCCGTCAATCTCTCTGCCCACTTCTCTCTTTCTCTGTCTCTGCTCAGCTCCGTCCTCGCAGCTGCCAGCCCCGAGCCAATCAGGGCAGAGGGAGTCGGGGAGCGGTGGCAGCGCGGGAAGGGGATCCCCGGCAGGAAGAGCAGAACCAGGGCCTGTCCCGGGGAGGTCAGTGTGTGTGAGACGCCCCCTCCATCACCTCTGCCATGGAGCAATGGGGCCAGTCCTGCCTGCCAGGGGACAGCACCCCCCACTTAGGGCTAGATTCACCCACAGACAAACCAGCCACGCACCTAGACCTTGAATTGGTGGGGGGTGGCCCCAAAATTACAGGCCAGCATCCTCCTCACCCCACCCAGGGGCTCCTGCCCACAACTGCACCCTCTGACCGGGCACCGCACCCCGAACCTGGCCTGGTTCGGGAGGGGAGACTTGGGGTGGTGGTAGTGGAAAGCAACCTCGCCCCCACTCACCCCGCAGCGGGAGTCCTGTCCCATGGGGCTGGGCCTGGCTCCCCCGGCAAGGGCTGCACCTGAGTGACGGGGGGAGATTGGGTGGGGGGAGGGGAGAAGGGTCAGAGCAGAATCAAGGGCAGAGCCCCCCCAACTGTCCCCTCATCCCAATGGCCCCTCCCCCAACCTGCCTCTCCCAATGGCCCCTCCCCCAACCTGCCCCTCCTGATAGCCCCTCCCCTTCATCCCAATGGCCCCTCCCCTTCCATCTCCCAATAGCCCCTTCCTCTCCCTGCCCCCTTTCCTATTGGCCACACTCCTGCTCCCTGCCCCTCCCTCCTGCTCATTAGCCCCTCCCACTCCATGGCCCCGCCTCCTTCTTCTCCTCCCAGGCCCCTCCCTTTCCCTCACTGGCTCAGCGGGACAGCCTATTAGAAGAAGCCGTCCTGTTTAAGTGTCACTAGTTGCCGGGCAGAGTCAGCCGGGGCAGCACGAGGGAGGACTGGCGGAGATAAAAAAGGGTGAGAAATGGGCGGGGAAGCGCTGCGAGGCGCCAACTGCCGCTGAGAGCGCGAGGAGGGAAGGGCCAACTGTCACTTGGAGTCCTGGCTCCCAGCCCCCCAGCTCTAACCACTAGACCCCACTCCCCTCCCAGGAGCAAGGAGAGAACCCAGGAGTCCGGGCTCCCAGCCCCCCGGCTCTAACCACTAGACCCCACTCCCTTCCCAGAGCTAGGGAGAGAACCCAGGAGTCCGGGTTCCCAGCACCAGCCCCCCCGCTCAAACCTTCTCAACCCCACTTTTCCCCTAGATGTGGGGCAAAGAACCCAGGAGTCCAGATCCCTTTGTCATTGTTCAGTTCGGAGCAGTGCAGATCTTGGGTGCTGATCTTGTTTTGGGGTGTGTGTGGGGGTGTCTGTGCTGCACCTGGCATGACAGGGGCCCCGATCTCTTTCAGGGAGATCTGCGTAGCGCCCGGGGGCCCCTTCAATGTCTGCGGCTGCAGTTTCTCTGGCAGGCCGGAGCACGCCGAGTGGCTCGGGGCTCTGTCAGCACTTGGTGAGAAACAGGAAATTCAGCAGCATTCACGGCCGCAGCTTTTGCAAAGGCAGCTGCAGGTGGGGCGGGGGGTGATTTACAGTGAGCGACAGACGTGTCGGAGTCAGAGCCGTGTGCGACGCACAAACAACTGACCATGGTTTCCGTCCCCTGAGCCGGAGCCGATCTCCAGGCGCTCAGCTTGCAGAGCCAAAAACACCTCTAGCCCTCAGGAGTGCAAAGAAATTTCTCCAAACCGGGGCGGGTGGGACCCATGCCTGAGTCTGCAGAGACCCTGAGCTGGTCGCTCTGAGAGGGGGGAGCTGCCCCAACTGTGATCTAGGCAGTGATGGGGGTGGGCTGGCTCTGTGGGCCTATAACCTGCTAGAACTAGGGAGAGAACCCAGGAGTCCAAGATACCACCCTCCTCTGCTCTAACCACTAGACCTCACTCCCCTCTCTGTGTACGTGCAGCACGAAGCAAATGGGTGTCACCCTCCAGCGAGGTGTTATTAGCAGCAAAAATGACTGATTCAGTTTAGATTTTCTGGGCTTCCTTCTGAAAATGTAACTCTCCCCAGCTCGAGGTGCAACCCTAAGACCTGGGAAAGTCTCAATGCCCTCGCGTGGGCACCCTCATTCTGCCCCCTTCCACCCCACTGAGCCAGTCCCCCAGCTCTGGGGCCAGATTGTAGCCTGTGCGCCCTAGGGGGAAAGGCCCCATGTCCCAGCCCCTGACCTGGCTCAAGGTCTTTCATGTCCCCTGTCAAAGGCCTTTGTCGAAGGAGGGGGAAGGCTGCTCACGGTGCCACCTGCCCTGCCCTATCTGAATGTTGAAAACTGACCCCTCTAGGAAACATGAAACACCCAACAAAAAATGGGATACACAGGAAATGCAGAGCTAAGATAATGCCTCCCCCACTGCGAGAGGAAAGGACAGAAAGGCAAAGAAATATATGTGGGATAAGGCAAGAGAGTCCTTGGCTTCCTCTTTCCTTAGATTCGACCCTCCCTATCCAGCACCTGTCATCTGGTAGGTTGGATCTTCCCATAAAGGGTCCCTCCCATCTCGAATAACGAGGAGTCAGTCGCGATAAGGGGGAAAACAAATGAAGTGTACTGAGCGATTGGTGTACAATGAATGGGGCAAAGCAAAGGAGGGAGTAAACAGCCAAATGATGCAATACAGTGATTTCCCCCAAATAAACCCTATAAACAGGACAGCGGCTGAAGGTGGCTGAGGGTAAGTGGAATGTGGCTGTCTGGCCTTCTCTTCTCCTTGCAGGGGATGGCAAAGTAGGTGCAGAGCCTGGAAGGAAAACCCGAGCCCCCTCCACCATGAGGATGGGGAGGTGAGTGCAAGTCAGACCCTCGCTGTCACTCAGAGGGACAGCCGCTGAGCAGCACTTGGGGCAGACTTATATACTCTGGCCTGGGACACCCCGTAGAAGGAGCAGAAAGCCCCTCCTGGGAAAGCCTGTGGAAAAGGCGCCCGAAGTTGTTTACCCCTTCTGAGGAGAAATAAAAGGCGGGAACACTGTGATCAGCTGGATCCCATGGGCACAAACTCCATTTTGAAAATCAGTATGGGATCCTGAAATTATACACAACATACAAAATGGATATAACGCAACAATCACCCTCACAGCCAGCGCTGCCCCGGGGCATGGGACAGAGCCCAGCACGCCTCTTCTCAGCGGCTCAGCCCAGGGTCTGCGCCAGGTGTCTGATGCTCGAGCACTAAAAGCAGGTCCTCGGGCGAGACTTTCTCTCAGGAACCCCTTCACCACCTGCCCCCAAATTTGCACCACACACTCTCCCCTGCACCTTGCTAGTTTCATGGCAATCTGCCGGGGCATGTGCGTTTCACGACAGGGTGACAGCCGGCCCTGTGATCACAGCTCACAGCCGCAGGAACCTTTCGGTGACAGGGCTTGGATGGGTCCTCCCGAGGCTCAGAGACGTTGCAGCCTTTCCCGTGTTACTCCATGTGTCACGCCCTGAGCACTGTTCCCTCTAAGCTGTGCACGTGTGCACACGCACACAGACCCTAAACCCCGTGCACATGGCGAAACACTGTGCGTACAAACATTTGCACAGAAGCACAACTATTTTTTGCACATGCAGCCTGTCAAAAATGAGAGGGAACATTGGCCCTGAGCCCGGTGTACCGCTCCACACACAGAACCAAGGCCCAGTGACTTCTGTAATTTCGGGAAGCCAAACGTGTCCTGCTACTGGGGCGGCTCTGAGCTCAGGGGAGCCCAGGGATGTAAGTGTATTGAGGCTCAGGGCCACAGTTTTCTCTCGAGCATCACAAATAACGTTCCGACTAATTAAGCATTTATTTGGGATGGGGTCTGTATCTCAGGATCCCCCCAACAAAGTGACCCCAAATTAGCACCACAAACTCTGCCTCAGGCCTCGATGTCTCTCAGTGATTTTCAAGCCAATCTGATTTTGCACGTGGCTCTTAGAGCACAAATCAGCTTTAAACAGTAACTGCAACTTGTCCTGCACTTCATCCAGGGCTGCCCCACAATCCCACTGCCCTCCAGTGACCGAATGTCCTCATTGCACCTAACATCTCTCTATTTCCCCCCAGTGACCTCCAGACCACCCCCCTGCCCTTCCTCTTCCAGACCCCTTTGTTACCCAGGGCTCCTGAAAACAACTTGTGTCAATAAGACTAAGAGCTTTGTCTGCTACGGGAAAGAGTCACTGGAGAGGCAACACTACTCCCCACTTGCTGATATGTAGCCCCCTCTGGGATTGGGTAGAGGGCTATATATAGAGGGATCTCTTGCCTAGTGTACAAATGCAGTCATATCTGGGGTGGAGCGATTTCACGGCTGCACTGCACAGCAGTTTAGGACAGGAAGTGAAGGGGGATTCCCTCACCACTGGTAACTGCAGGGTCTGGCCAGGACAGCGGGGCCAACGCCTGACCCCAGGGAATGGAGCTGGGCTTGGCTAGTGAGTCCCCTCTCCCCCGCCCTATCTCTCTCCCTCCTGTCTCAGAGCGGCCAGTCGTGGTGGTGTTTTCCCGAGCGCCTCCCCCAGCCGGGACCCCCGCGCCGTTACTGCTGGTTTGCCGGGTCACTGGTTTCTACTCCCGGCCCATCCGCGTGGCCTGGCTGCAGGACGGGGAGGAGGTGGCGCCGGGCTGGCGGCTGAACTCCAGCGGGATCCTGCCCAACGCGGACCTGACCTACCAGCTGCGCAGCTCCCTGGCCGTGGAGCCGGGCGATGGGCACAGCTACGCCTGCCGGGTGGAGCACAGCAGCCTGGGGGGCCAGAGCCTGCTGATCCCCTGGGGTAGCTGCATGTCCATGGGGAGGGGTGCGGTTGTGGACTCTGGGGGCTCTTCCTGCATGTCTTGAATGGGATGGGGGTGGGTCCAGGCAGGGGGATTGGGGCGCAGCGAAACATAGGGTGTGGGTGGGTGCTGTGGAGATGGACCAGAGGGAGCAGGATGGAGGAGCTGAGGGGGATGGGACAGGACTGGGACGGGGGGGAGCAGGGTACGGGCTGATGGGAGCATGAATAGGATGGGGTGGAGAGAGCTGTGTGGAGTGGGGCAGGGGAAGCAAGGCGGGCAGGACTGGGGAAGAGGGGCAGGGATCAGACAGAACGGAGCAGGACTGGAATGGGAGGAAGCTGAGAGGGTGGGAATGTGGGGGGAGCAGTGAGTATGACAGATTGGACCCCCCTTCCGGGGTGCCACCTGATGTGCTGGGGTCCCACTGAGCCTGCCTGTCCCACTAGCCTGGGTTCCCCGCACTCTGTGCTGCTGTAACAGGCTCTCAAGGCCCCTTTCAGCACACACACAGGTAGGGACCCCCCCAGCGTAGAATCACACAGAGTCTGCAATCAGCTCTGGGTGGGAGGACTCAGCTCAGGGAATTGCCCAGCACTCTGGTGCACATACCCTCTGGAGTATAAACCCCAAATTATATTGTCTGGCACTGCATAGAGATCTAAATAGCATAAGATCATGAAATTCGCCCCCTCCCCCAATGTGGAGGAAGATATCCACAGCTTTTTGCCCCCCAAGTCATGAAGTGCACAAACTGGGTTTTGGAATAAACAAAAACCAAGTTTGTTAACTACAAAAGGTAAATGTTAAGTGGCAAACAGAACAAAGCAGATTACTGAGCAAATAAAACAAAACCCGCAAACTAAGCTGAACACACTGAGGAATACTGGCTACAAATAATAATTTCTCACCTTAAATGTTGTTTCAAGCAGGTCGCAGAGTTTCTTGAAGGTAAACTGCACGGCTTGCAGCCTAAATCTCCAGGGATCCCTTTTACAGGTTAATCTGTCTTGCCTGGGCTCAGCCTCTATCTCCCCCAGCCTAGTTCCTTTATTTCTTCAGGTGTTCACAGCACTCTTCCTTCTTGGGCAGGGGAGTCAGTGGAGAAGAGCCCAGATTAACTCACTCCCCAGCCTTAAATTGCATATGGCAGGAATGCTTTGTTTCCTAGTTTGACCCCCACCCCTTTCCCATGGAAAAGTACCAGCATTTCAAGATGGTATCCTGTACCAGGTGACATGATCACCTGCCCCGGCAGTGTCAAAGCATGCCAGGAAACTTCTCAGGAAGCAGGGAGATTAGTATTTTCAAAGTCCTACTGTCCTTCCTAATGGCCCATCCAGGCTGATTGCACGCTGTCTGGTGGGCATCCCCCAAGGACACACCCAGTTGTAATATGTTACCAAGTCACTATTCCAAACTTCAGATACAGAAATGATACATGGATACAAATTGGATAATCACATTCAGGAAATCATAACTTTTCCAATGAAACCTCACATGAGCCATCTTGCATAAAACATATCTTAGTTCTGCCACATTCATATCATAACAATATTTCTATAAAGAATATGGGGCGTAATGTCACAGTGAGGGTGGGACAGAAGGAGAGGCTGAGGGAACAGGGTTGGGGGAGCTGAGGGCAGTGGATCGGGGTGGGGGCAGCAGGGGGACTGTGGGGGAGGCTGAGGGAACAGGGATGGGGTGGGAGGGCCGAGGGCAGTGGATCTGGGCTGGGGGAGCAGCAGGGGAAACTGAGGGAACAGGGTTAGGGAAGGGGATGATGGAGGGCAGGGGGTTAGTGTAGGAGGAGCACTGCGGGGGGACCGTGAGGAAGGCAAAGGGAGCTGGGATGGGGTGGGGAGCTGAGGGCAGTGTGCCGGGTGAGATGATTGGGGGTACTGCAGGGGAGGCAGAGGGAACAGGGTCCATACTCCTGTGCCCGTTCCGAGTGCGTCACCCCCTGTGTTTTACAGGATGCGGCATGTACTGGGGCTCTGGCCTGATTGTTGGCATCATCCTGGAGGTTCTGGCCGTGGTGCTGTGGCGGAGCAGACGCAGGTGAATCCTCTCCCTCTCTGGGGTAGGGGTGGAGGGGGTTGTTACACCCCATAACCCATCCCCTACTATTTCTTTCCAGGGGCTACCAGGGCGTTGGATCAGGGGGGCCCAGGGTCTGAGGGGGCAGCACCAGCCCAGGTGTGAGAATCGGGCCCTCTTCTGGGGACATGGACCTCCAGACTGGATCTGTGCCCGGCTCCAGATCTGAGGGCCCCAAGGGCCGGTCTGGATCCAAGCACTGGGAGATCGGGGCCCCAAGTAGCTGGTGGTTTGTTTAATACAGAGAGCTGGATAATGCAGGCTCAGATAAACAGGAATAGAGACATAGAAGTATTCGGTATATAGAAGAAACATAGATTGCAATTCTATTAATTTTATTTTATTGTAATTATTGATGGCACTGGTAGGCTTTGAATTTGCTTAAACATTGTAAATATAACAATAAATATTGTGTCCAAAGGATACTATATATTGTGGTTAGGAAAACAAAAGTTCAGTGTTTAATTTTAATAGCAGAAAACCATGGATTTTTATGTTTTCTTCACTGGAGAATTTG
The DNA here is from genome assembly GCF_009764565.3 of Dermochelys coriacea. Lineage (NCBI taxonomy): Eukaryota > Metazoa > Chordata > Testudines > Dermochelyidae > Dermochelys > Dermochelys coriacea. The sequence continues at coordinate 38,667,634 of NC_050081.1, read as the reverse complement.
GAGGTTTTCTGTCGCGGGAAACAAGGATCCCTGGAAATGAGTCCCCAGCGAAGCCATGATGAGCAGACAGCCGGGGTGGTGTCCATAGAGCTGCTCCGCAACGGAGACTGGACCTTCCAGATCCTGCTGATGCTGGAGTTGACACCCCCCACAACTCCAGCGCAGGGACGTCTACACCAGCCAGATGGAGCACACCAGCCTGTGGGGACCCCTCACCATGCACTGTGGGAGGAGCCTCTTAGTGTGGGGCCACCCCTGAGCCCGCAGGGGCACCCTCGCTCTGTGGAGACCCCTCAGGTGATGGGCCTGTGTCAGATCATCATCCCCACCCCGGGGGCAGAGAGCGGGGACGTGACAAAGGGAAGGAGAAGCTGGGCTGAGCCCGAACCGCCTCTGCTCTTGTTTTCACAGAAGCACAGACTGACTCTGCCAGGGGCAAGACGCTGGCTGGGGTCGGGGGCTCTGTGCTCGGGTTGGTCTTCATGGTCCTGGGATTGCTCATCTACCTGAGGAATAAGAAAGGTGAACGGCTCAGGGATGGGGCCGGCACTCCAGGAAATGAGTCCCCAGTGGGGTCATGACACAGTGGCACTGGAGGATTTCGCTAGAATTTTGATTGACCACAATTTGCTTTAGCTTCCCCTTCAGGCTCGAATCCGGTTTTCTAGTGACCCAGGAACTTCCTGCCCATCTCTCGGCCCATGTCCCGGAAGTGCAGAGCTAATCCCAGCCCCTGGCTTCCCATGCATCTGAGTCCGACCTTTCAGATTGTGAGCTACAGTTGTGGCCTCCTGGCCTCCCCTCCACTTCTCCTCCCCTGGAACACCATGTTGTTACAGACCCAGTTGAAGTGTTCGCAAATCAGTCAGTTCCTCTCTAGTTATGAAACAAATACACTTCCCCTTTGAAAAATATGGAGACCAAACTCACTTGAGAAAAACACAAGAAACTGACGAACTCTTGACCCTGAATTATGAGATTTACTTATGCTACCCTCTAAGCTGCTTCCCTTTTTGCCTAAATGTCGGAAACAACGTGCGATAAGTTCAGGTCGAAGACCTGCGTGGTGATGCTGATACAGAGGAATTCCCCAGACTCCATTGTGTATCCCTGACTTCCATCTTAATTAAGCAGAGTCAGGCCCACGTTCGAAGCTGCAGATCCCGTAGCACTAAAAAGTAGCAGTGGCGGGAAAACCGAAGTAGGGGAAAGGTCAGCAGATCACACGCTGAGGTAGACAATGGCTGCAGGCTAAAAATAGGACGGACCGTTTGGAACGTGGGCAGTTGTCATGCACAAGACAGTCCTGACAGGTCAGTATAAAAGTCGGTGTGTCAGCAGACAGCCAAGGGGTAGGCAGAGAGCGAGTGAGGAAAAGGAGAGAAAAGCAGAGAGAAGCTTGCCTGAGCGGTTCCGTCTGTCCGACAGCCGAATGGAGAGCTGACGGAGCAGCAGGACACTGTCCTGTCCTGTCCAGCAGCAGAGGGAGAAGACCAGAAACCCAAGGAGAACACAGCAGGGGGGAGAGGAGAGACAGAGAGCACAGGAGAAGCAATCAGCCAGGGAGTCCATTGGTCGTAGCTCCATCTAAGTCAATGGGGCCAGATCCCTGCTGGGATCAGTCGGCCGTAGCGCTTCTGTCTTCAATGGAACGGATTTCCAGAAGCTCAGTACCTGGCCCCACTGAGGTCAGTGGAGGTGCGGCCTCTTGACAACCGGCTGGGATCTGGCCAGAGGTTTTCCTTAGCTTATTTAAAAACAGTTCTATCAAGTCAAACCTTTCTGGAACACAAGAGCTTTTAAATAAAGCATTTTTAATGAAAACTCTCTCCTGGAAAATGTTCTTTCCATGCAGAAATTGCTTTCTACAGAAAAATATTTTGTGAACTGTTCTCATTGACAAAAACGATATCACTTTAAAAAGGAAAATACTTTGGGGGAAAATGTGTCTCTTTAGCGAAGATATTTTTCGAAAAAATAATTATGGAAAACGATGTGTTTTCTCATGGACAAAAAGTGTGTGTGAGTATATGTATATATTGTGTGGTGTTTACATCTTTATATAATTGCGTGACACAATATGCTCCACCCCAGTGCTAGCTGTATTATGGGAAATATGATTTTTTTTTGAGAAAATATGTCTCTATATAATAATACCTGTCAAGCTTCACCCCAGTGGTAGTTGCATTTGAAACATATTTGCTTCTCCTTACGTAAATATCAATGTATGAAACAAACACATTTGCACGCAGAAATATATGTCTTGGAAATGTAGGAACACCTTGCTAAGAGGAAAGTTCTAGCAGAACGAAGGGGTGAGTTTCTTCAGGCTTCTGACTTTTCCCCAGTGTAACTGTTCGTTTTGAAAACACATAGGTCCAGACTCGGGTGTAGGAGGAGAGCTTGAAACAGAGAAGAGGAGGTGATAGAAGGCTCGAAAATAAGGCTGTTCACCCCGTCTCAAACTACAAGAGGAAGGGTTGTTGGGTGGAATTTCAAGCACTCCCAGGTCAGATGTTCAAAAAAACCGATTTTTCCATCTATATTTTAACGCTTGTTTTTCTCCTGAATTGGGACAAAAAGATGAGCTATTGGAATTTGGGTGGAAAGTAAAATTCTAGCAGGATAGACACCCCCCCCCCCCGAAGCAAGCCCACTCCCATCACTGCCTGGATCACATTTGGGGCAGCTCCCCCACTCTCAGAGCGATCGGCTTCAGGCTCTCTACAGACTCAGGCATGGGTCCCACCCGGCCCTGGTTCGAGAGATTATCTTTGCACCTGTGAGGGCTAGAAGCATTTTTGGCACTGCAAGTTGAGCGACTAGAGATCAACTCCAGCTCACGGGACAGGAACCGTGGCAGTTATTTGTGCGTCGCACTCGGCCCTGATTCCGATGCTTCTGTAGCTGATTGTAACTGCACCCCTGTCCCCCCTTTCTCCCCCAGCTGCCACCTTTGCAAAAGCTGCAGCCATGCAAGAGGCTGAATTTCTGTTTCTATCAGGATGTGCAAGGATGAAAGTGAAGACAGAGCCCCGAGCAGCTCGGCATGTTTCAGCCCACCACGAGAAACTCAGAAAGTACCAGTAGCAAATGGACCCTCCCTCATGTTGCTGAGGTGCTGCACAGACCCCCTCCCCTCTGAGAAAGATCAGGACCCCTGTCGTGCCAGGCTCTGCACAGACCTAAACTGAAGGATGACAAAGGGTCTGGACTCCTGGTTTTCTCCCCAGCCTCTGTGATGGGAGTGGGGACTAGTGGGTTAGAGTCAAGGGGGCATGGGAGTCTTTTTCTGCTGGACCACACTTAAGCAGAACTTGCGATAGAACCCAGGAGTCCTGACTCCCAGCCCTCCCCCCGGCTCCACCTCTCCTCACTCTCTCCCCACAGCTGCAGAGTGCAAACAGAACGGGGCAGAGAAACCCCAAAAGCTGGTGGATATTCCAATACTTAGATTTACCCAGCCAGCCCAAAACAGCCTCCCTCTGGTTTCTCAGAAGTCCAAACAACACAGTTCCCTTAAACTGCCCAGCCTCGTTGCATTTCAAAGCTCTGTTCATTTACAGATCTTTCTAACCCGTCTGTAAAGTTGGGCCATGGATCAGGTCAGTCTGGGAATTCATTAACTCTTTCTGGCCCAGTCCCCTTTCAGTGAGATAACGTCACAGCCCCAAGGCAAAATTGATGCAGGAAGGGATGACACAAAGATCGCTGAGTGCATCCCAAGAGCTCCCTATCCTTGGTTCTGTTTTACTACAGCTAGTATTGGGTTAGAAGCCGTACCAGTGTATAACAGAAATGGTTGATCCAAGTCATGTCCCATAACGTGATTTAATCTCTTTATAACTCAAGGTAAAACTTGGCGAGAACAATAGTGGATTGGATCTGCTGATGCAGCAGGATTCCTAAAAGAACAGGAGGACTTGTGGCACCTTAGAGACTAACAGATTTATTTGAGCATAAGCTTTCGTGAGCTACAGCTCACTTCATCGGATGCCTTCAGTGGAAAATACGGTGGGGAGATTTTAAATACACAGAGAACATGAAACAATGGGTGTTACCCTACACACTGTAAGGAGAGTGATCACTTAAGGTGAGCTATTACCAGCAGGAGAGCGGGCAGGGGGGGAACATTTTGTCATGATAATCGGGGTGGGCCATTTCCAGTAGTTGACAAGAACCGCTGAGGAACAGTGGAGGGTGGGGGGGTGCGATAAACATGGGGAAATAGTTTTACTTTGTGTAATGACCCATCCACTCCCAGTCTCTATTCAAGCCTAAGTTAATTGTGTCCAGTTTGCAAATTAATTCCAATTCAGCAGTCTCTCCTGGGAGTCTGTTTTTGAAGCTTTTTTGTTTGAAGTATTTCCACTCTCAGGTCTGTAATCGAGTGACCAGTAGAGATTGAAGTGGTTTTCCCTAGATCCATCTCTGTGTGTCCATCCGTCCACCTACCCTATCCCTAGGATCCATCTCTGTCCATCCATCCGCCTACCCCACCCCTAGATCCATCTCTGTGTGTCCATCCGTCCACCTACCCCACCCCAGATCCATCTCTGTGTGTCCATATCCGTCCACCCACCCCATCCCTAGATCCATCTCTGGTCCATCCTTCACCTACCCCACCCTAGATCCATCTCTGTGTGTCCTCGTCCACCCACCCCATCCCTAGATCCATCTCTGTCCATCCATCCACCTACCCCAACCCCTAGATCCATCTCTGTCCATCCATCCACCTACCCCACCCCTAGATCATCTCTGTGTGTCCATCTGTCCACCCACCCCATCCCTAGATCCATCTCTTTGGTCCATCCGCCACCTACCCCACACCCTAGATCCATTTCTGTCTGTCCATCCATCCACCTACCCCACCCTAGATCCATCTCTGTCTGTCCACTCTGTCCTTCTACCCTACCCACTATATTCAGCGCTGTCTGTCCATATACCCTATCCCTAGATCCATCTCTGTCTACCATTCTGCCCTACCCCTACATCCATCTCATCTATCTTTTATCTATGTATCCATCCATCCCACCCCAGAAAGGATAATCATCTATCTATCTATCTGTCTTTTTATCTCTCCCTTTCCTAATAGGATGGTAACAGTCTGGTGACTTTTTCACTGACGCTGCACATGGAATGGAGTTTGCAGAGAACTATCCACAACAACTCCAAGATCTCTCTTGAGTGGTAACAGCTAATTTAGACCCCATCAGTTTGTATGGATAGTTGGGATTCTGTTTTCCAATGTGCATGACTTTGCATTTACCACCATTGAGTTTCATCGGCCATTTTGTTGCCCAGTTACCCAGTCCTAGTGAGATCCCTTTGTAATTCCTCACAGCTGCTTTGGACTTTACTGTCCTGAGTGATTTTTACGTCTAACGTCTCTGTGAGCATCTGCCGTGCACGTAGCAATGTGATGTTGGGTCTCTGTTGGGGTGGCAGTGAAAGCCGTGCCGTGTGTTATCGAGAGTGTTGTGAGCAATAGCAAGGTGGACAGGAACGCACAATTCTTTCCCCTTAGCTTCTTATCTCTGTGCAGCTAAGGCTTTGGGCGGTTGGGGCCTGTCTTGATACCAGTCCTCGTCGCTTTCCTTTGCTACTATAATGTTTATTGCCCTGATTCACGAAGGTCTCACAGTGCTTCAGAGCCCTGCTGTCCCACGGCGAGACCATGAACATCAGCTGCTCCTTCAAGTACAAACGGGGGACAAAATTCCAATTTACAGGGGAGAAAGGATTTTTATGAACAAAAATATTGTTTTTTTGGGGGGGAGGGAAATATCGCAATTTTCAGGGATAAAATGAAACATTTTAATTGGGGGTGGGGGGAAATGATGTTCCAAAACAAAATAACACATTTTCAGGAAAATATCAGGTTTTTTTCATAGGGAATGAAGTTGATTTTCTGAAAAGCAAATTTTCAGAAATGATTGTAAGATTTTGGATCACGACAAGGAGACTGAAGAGAAGAGGGAAGTGAGGGAGAAAAGCAAAAGTTTTTACCCAAACAGATTTTTTCAAAAAATTCTGAAAACAGACAATTTTTCACACAAAGAAATTATTTAATTTTTCGACCAAAAAAATCACTTTCTTTGAGCAATTCCTGCCGGCTGAAGCAGTCACGCTGGTCACTCAGACCAGTTCCACCGCCCACACGATGCTGAGCTGGGCTAGCGTTTCTCTTCGTGCTCGGTTAGGAAGAGGGACCAGACGCTGCGTTAATTACCCCCAGCTGGTCACGCTCCACAGGGAGGCGTTGCAATCACTCCAGAGAGGACAGGGAAATAACACACAGGGACGTGATACAGTTATATCTCAGGAGGCCCCGGAGAAGGCATTTCCTGAGCGTAAGACCATGCCCTAGTAGATTATGCCCTGCCGTAGAGAGGGCTAGTTGGATTTTGTTGGGGTTCACAGGGACTTTCACGCCCATAATTTTCTTCTGCTGTCCCTCAATCCCTGTGAGGGTCCCCCCCGTGGGGAATTCCCTCGTGGCGGCGTGGCTCTGAGTGTGAGGGACTCAGGTGGTGCTGAGTGCGCAGGGACTCAGCGCCGCTGGGCGTGGTTGGAGGTGTGTTCCCTGCATCCTGCAGTCTGGATTTTAATCTCTGCGTACTGCAGCCTCTCGCTCTCCTCGGCCCCCCGGCTGCCGTGGCCCTGTGTTGGACAGACACGCTGTGAGGACACCGTCACCCCAGATCTGGTCTCTTAATTCTGGCCAATTTAAGCGGCTCCCAGGTACCAAATCTCACAGTGTTACCCCAGATTGGAGGGGTTGGGAGTCAGGACTCCTGGGTTCTCTCCCCAGCTCTGGCAGGGGACTGGAGATTAGGGGGTTAGAGCAGGGCGGATGGGAGCCAGGATTCCTGGGTTCTATCCCGGCTCTGGGAGGGGACTGGGGGCTGAGGGGTAAGAGCAGGGGGGATGGGAGCCAGGACTCCTGGGTTCTCTCCCCTCACTGTATTGTACCAGTCCTTACTGGCATCTGGAGACCAGACCCAAGCACTGTATGGAACAGGGCCCAGCCTGCATTCTCTCACCTTCGGCTGCCGCTGGCGGGGCTGCGAGGGGGGCGTTGCTGCGGAAGAAGGGAGAAGAAAGGAACATTAAAACGGAGAGTGTGAGAGAGAGTCTGGGTTGAAGAGGGAAGCTGCAGGGATCTAAGGACGGGAGGAGAAGGAAGGACATGGGGAGGGTTGTTTTATGGACAGACAACCCAGCATGGACCACAACGGACAGATGGTCACTCGGGTGTGTTTACTAGCAGAGGCCCTGGCCCATGGGGGCCAGGAGGTTAGTGGGGGTAAGGCTCCGGTTTGGTACCTCGGGGTCTCTTCAGGAGGAGGGTGGCCACCAGGCCGATGATGAGAAGGAGCCCCAGGGCAATGGTGACCTGGTACAGGAGCTTCCAGGTGCAGCACCCTACGGGGTCAGGTTCTTTACCTGGGTGATGGAGAGGAGCGTTAGGGGATTCTCAGCCCCTTGAGCCAGCCAGTCCCTTGCCCTGAGGTCCGTGCCCCCATTCCCCACCTCACCTGTATCACTCTGGTTTCTCTCCGTCACCTGCAGGTCGGTGCCCACTCCTGTCCCACTCTCTCCCTGGCGGATGCTGATCTGACACCGATAGCGACCAGAGTCCCGCTGCTCCAGGTCCGATAGAGTCAGCGTGGCCTCCCCTTTCCGGAGCAGATCCAGGTCGGACATAATGAGCCGTCCTCTGTAGAAGGGATGGTCAGATTCCAGTAAAACCCCAGGTGCTCTAGTCCACGTCGCTTTGACCACGCTGCCCTGTTTGTACTTGAAGGAGCAGCTGATGTTCATGGTCTCGCCGGGGGATGCTCGGAGGACAGCAGGGCTCTGAAGCACTGTGAGAGCTTTGTGAACCAGGGCAATAATCATTATAGAGATAAAGGAAAACGAAGAAGAGTGGTATCAAGACACGCCCCAGCCACCCGAAGCCTTAGCAGCACGGAGATAAGAAGCTAAGGGGAAAGAATTGTGCGTTCCTGTCCACCTTGCTATTGCTCACAACACTCTCGATAACACATGGCACAAGGCTTTCACTGCCACCGCAACAGAGATCCAACATCAACACTGCTACGTGCATGGCAGATGCTTACAGAGACGTTAGACGTAAAATCACTCAGGACAGCTAAGTCCAAAGCAGACTGCGAGGAATTACAAGGGGATCTCACTAGACTGGGTAACTGGGCAACAAATGGCCGATGAAACTCAATGGTGGTAAATGCAAAGTCATGCACATTGGAAAACAGAATCCCAACTATACATAAAAAGAAAAGGAGTACTTGTGGCACCTTAGAGACTCACAAATTTATTTGAGCATAAGCTTTCGTGAGCTACAGCTCACTTCATCGGATGCATTTGGTGGAAAATACACCAAATGCATCCGATGAAGTGAGCTGTAGCTCACAAAAGCTTATGCTCAAATAAATTTGTTAGTCTCTATGGTGCCACAAGTCCTCCTTTTCTTTTTGCGAATACAGACTAACACGGCTGCCACTCTGAAACCTGTCATCTATACATACAAACTGATGGGGTCTAAATTAGCTGTTACCACTCAAGAGAGATCTTGGAGTTGTTGTGGATAGTTCTGTGCAAACATCCACTCAATGTGCAGCGTCAGTGAAAAAAGTCACCAGACTGTTATCATCCATTAGGAAAGGGAGAGATAAAAAGACAGACAGATAGATAAATAGATGATATTCTTTCTGGGGTGGATGGATACATAGATAAAAAGATAGATGAGATGGATGTAGGGGTAGGGCTGAATGGGTAGACAGAGATGGATCTAGGGATAGGGTATATGGACAGACAGTGCTGAATATAGTGGAGTGGGGTAGAAGGACAGGGACAGACAGAGATGGATCTATGGGTGGGGTAGGTGGATGGATGGACACACAGAGATGGATCTAGGGTGGGGTAGGTGGACGGATGGACACACAGAGATGGATCTTGGGGTGGGGTGGGTGGATGGATGGACACGTTAAATTAGTACCTGCTCCCCAGGTGGGGATGAGGAGGACGGTGTAGAGGACGGTGCTCAGGGCTGGCAGCTGCTCCATGGTCCCTGTTCTCTGGGCAGCTCCGCAGCCCAGCTCAGCTCAGCCTCAGCATCCTCCGGAAATCTCACCTCGGGGGGGCCGGTGGAAAGTTTTGTGGCCTGAGCTTCTGAGATGGCTGCAGCAAGAGGCTGGGGACGAGGGCTGGATGCAGGGGGAGGGGGCATTCCTCTGGCCCCTGCTGGGAGGGGAGTGGGGTCTAGTGGTTAGAGCAAGGGGAGATGGGGGGCTGCGAGCCAGGGTTCAGTCCTCAGTTCATTGTCTCATCTTGGGTCATGCTCCTTACCCTCTCTGTGATATTTTTTCATGAGGAATAACATTATTTTACATAAAGGAATTTTTGCTTAATATATTTTATTTTCACATACTGAGGTATATTTTATTTTTGCAACCCATATATCTTGCAATCGGCGTAGTCCTTCTGAAAAAACCAAACATGCTCCGGACAGTCTCTATCTGCTTTTTACAGAAATGTTTTCTTTAGAAATTTGTTTTCTCTTATGGCTGACTCCGTTACAGCATTTAATTTTCATCTGTAAATGGAACAATATTGTCCCACAAGGAATTAATCTTGAGAGAGGCTTTTCTTGACTGTCGTGGTCATACCCAAGACATACAGGACAGATCCACAGCTGGTGTAAATAGGTGTTTCTGAGTTTATTCCAGTGGCGCTACGGCCATTTCCTGTACCAAGGAGAACTATAACGGCAGCGGCCACTAAGGGGCGACAAAGCCCCCAACCCCCATCGCTGCTGCCTGGCCCCTTCGCTTGGTTCCCGGGGCCGATCGACCCACAGCCAGAAGCAGAGGAGAGCGGAGAAGCCCCGGCCCCGCAGGAGCCCCCAGCAGGTGGCTCAGAGTCCAGCGAAGTCTGACGGCTTGTGCCCCAAGAGCTGGGAAAATCCTGCCGGTGACCAGCCCCCGTAAGCAGCTAAAGCAGGGTCCCCTGCCCCTGTGCAGGAAGCGGCTTGGAGCCAGCACCCACCGCAGGATCCACGAGGACAGCTGGGAAACAGAACGAGAGCGTCACTGAACAGACTAGGGGGAAACGCTAAGGGGATGGAGCCCAATAATTCCAGAGAGCGACTGATTCCACCAGGGATGAAATGCAGCCACCTCTGGGGTGGGGTGCAGGGCTGTTTATACAGGGACCCCCTCACCCGGCGCTGAGACACAGCCCCTCTGGAGTGGGGTGCAGAGGCTGTTTATAGAGGACCCTTGCCCGGTGCTGAGATGCAGCTGCTCTGGGTGGGGCAAAGGCTGCTCACCAACCCACCCAGTGATGCCAGGTAACCATTTGGGACAGGAAGCGAAGGCAGAACTCGCATGGAGCCGGTACCGTTCCAATGGCCGCAGGCTGAGGATGATTGCGAGGCAGAAGGAACGACGAGCGACAGGGAGATGATGGCTCGGTAAAAGAGGGGCCCTGAGTCCCGACAGAACTCACGTCCCCCGTCGGAAAACACTTCAATCTCTCTGGTCACTCGATTATAGACCTGAGAGTGGCTATACTTCAACAAAAAAGCTTCAAAAACAGACTCCCAGGAGAGACTGCTGAATTGGAATTAATTTGCAAACTGGACACAATTACTTAGGCTTGAATAGAGACTGGGAGTGGATGGGTCATTACACAAAGTAAAACTATTTCCCCATGTTTATCGCACGCCCCCACCCCCCACTGTTCCGCCGCGGTTCTTGTCAACTACTGGAAATGGCCCACCCCGATTATCATGACAAAATGTTCCCCCCCTGCCCGCTCTCCTGCTGGTAATAGCTCACCTTAAGTGATCACTCTCCTTACAGTGTGTAGGGTAACACCCATTGTTTCATGTTCTCTGTGTATATAAGTCTCCCCACTGTATTTTCCACTGAATGTATCCGATGAAGTGAGCTGTAGCTCATGAAAGCTTATGCTGAAATAATTTGTTAGTCTCTAAGGTGCCACAAGTCCTCCTGTTCTTTTTGCGAATACAGACTAACACGGCTGCTACTCTGAAACCTGTTCTTTTAGGAATCCTGCTGCATCAGCAGATCCAATCCACTATTGTTCTCGCCAAGTTTTACCTTGAGTTATAAAGAGATTAAATCACGTTATGGGACATGACTTGGATCAACCATTTCTGTTATACACTGGTACGGCTTCTAACCCAATACTAGCTGTAGTAAAACAGAACCAAGGATAGGGAGCTCTTGGGATGCACTCAGCGATCTTGTGTCATCCCTTCCTGCATCAATTTTGCCTTGGGGCTGTGACGTTATCTCACTGAAAGGGGACTGGGCCAGAAAGAGTTAATGAATTCCCAGACTGACCTGATCCATGGCCCAACTTTACAGACGGGTTAGAAAGATCTGTAAATGAACAGAGCTTTGAAATGCAACGAGGCTGGGCAGTTTAAGGGAACTGTGTTGTTTGGACTTCTGAGAAACCAGAGGGAGGCTGTTTTGGGCTGGCTGGGTAAATCTAAGTATTGGAATATCCACCAGCTTTTGGGGTTTCTCTGCCCCGTTCTGTTTGCACTCTGCAGCTGTGGGGAGAGAGTGAGGAGAGGTGGAGCCGGGGGGAGGGCTGGGAGTCAGGACTCCTGGGTTCTATCGCAAGTTCTGCTTAAGTGTGGTCTGTACGTCACTTTGAGTACGGGCAGGAGCAGACGGTGGGGTTGGCGTCCACGGAGCTGCTCCATGACGGAGACTGGACAGATCCTGCTGATGCTGTAGAGGAGTCCCCAGCGCAGGGACGTCTACAGCCGCCAGGTGGAGTACACCAGCCTGTGGGCCCCCTCACCATGCACTGGGGTAAGAGCCTCTGAGTGTGGGGCCACTCCTGAGCCCGCAGGGGCACCCCTAGCTCTGTGGAGCCCCTTCAGGTGATGGGCCTGTGTCAGATCATCATCCTCACCCCGGGGACAGAGAGTGGGGATGTGACAAGGGAAGGAGAAACTGGGCTGAGCCCGAACCGCCTCTACTCTTGTTTTCACAGAAGCACAGACTGACTCTGCCAGAGGCAAGAGGCTGGCTGGGGTCAGGGGCTCCCTGCTTGGGTTGGTCTTCATGGTCCTGGGATTGCTCGTCTACCTGAGGAATAAGAAAGGTGAACGGCCTAGGGATGCGGCCGGCACCCCAGGAAATGAGTCCCCAGTGGGGTCATGACACAGTGGCACTGGAGGATTTCGCTAGAATTTTGATTGACCACAATTTACTTTAGCTTCCCCTTCAGGCTCGAATCCGGTTTTCTAGTGACCCAGGAACTTCCTGCCCATCTCTCGGCCCATGTCCCGGAAGTGGAGAGCTAATCCCAGCCCCTGGCTTCCCATGCATCTGAGTCCGACCTTTCAGATTCTGAGCTACAGTTTTGGCCTCCTGGCCTCCCCTCCACTTCTCCTCCCCTGGAACACCAGATTGTTACAGATACAGTTGAAGTGTTCGCAAATCAGTCAGTTCCTCTCTAGTTATGAAACAAATACACTTTCCCTAGCTTCCATTTTAAGTAAGCAAGAGTCACTCCTCAATTTGAAGCTGCAGGTCACATAGCTCTAAAAATAGAATTGGCAGGAAAACCAAAGTAGGGGAAAGATCAGCAGATCATAACTCTGAGGTAAACAACGTCGGTAGGGTAAAAATAGAACGGACCATTTGCAATGTGGGCAGTTGTTATGAGCAAGAAAGTCCCCATAGGTTGGTATAAAAGTCAGTGTGTCAGCAGACAACCAAGGGGTAGGAGGAGAGTGAGTGGAAGGTGATGAGAAGGAGAGAAAAGCAGAGAGAAGGTTCCCTGAGCGGTCCATCTGTCCAACAGCCGATTGGAGACCTGATGGAGCAGCAGGAAAGAGTCCTGTCCTATCCAGCAGCAGAGGGAGAAGATACAGAAACCCAAGGAGAACACAGCAGTGGAGGGAGGCAGAGAGAGAATGAAGGAGAAACAGTCAGCAAGTGGGGTCAATCGGTTGTAGCTCCATTGGAGTCAATGGGGCCAGATCTCAGCTGGGGTCAGCTGGCCAGAGCTCCATTGGAAGCAATGGGACCAGAGCCCCAGTTTGTGTCAATCAGCCGTAGCTCCATCGGAGTCAAAGGGGCCAGACCCCCACTTGGTGTCGTCTTTAGTTTTTCTGACTTCAATGGAACTGATTTATGGAGACTCAGTACCTGGCCCCACTGAGGTCAGTGCAGGTGTGGCTGCTTGACACCAGCTGGTGTCCAACTTTTTCCCTAGCTTATTTAGAAACGGTTCTGTCAAATCAAACTTTTCTGGGGAACAATAACTTGTGATAAAATGTTATTTCAATGTGTTTTACATGAAGCATTTTTAATGAAAGCTGTCTGCTGGGAAATGTTCTTCCAGTGCAGAAAGAGCTTTCAACAGAAAAAATATCGTTTTGAACTAGTCTTGTTGACAAAAACGGTATCATTTAAAATAGGAAAATACTTTGCAGAAGATGTTTCTCACCATCTCTGCTATGAATCTGAACTTCAAGAACTGAACTCATGTCTATATGTATATTGATCTTTTAACCTATACTCTCTTTTCTTTTTTCATAAATTTTAATTTAGTTGATAAGAATTGGCTGTAAGCATGTATTTGGATAAGATCTGGAATATTCATTAACCTGGGAGGTAACGTGTCCGATCCTTTGGGATTGGTAGAACTTTTTTATATGATGAAATAAGATTTTCATTAATCTTCATTATATCTGACTTGGGTAACTACGTGGAGGCCTGAGGCTGGGTTACTCTGAGGGAATTGTGTTGTTTGCTTCTGAGTAACCAGTGAGGTATAATAGAAGCTGTTTAGTGCTGGCTTGGTAAATCTAAGTATTAAAATTTCCACCAGCTTTGGAAAAAAGAAAAGGAGTACTTGAGGCACATTAGAGACTAACAAATTTATTTGAGCATAAGCTTTCGTGAGCTACAGCTCACTTCATCGGATGCATCCAATGCATCCGATGAAGTGAGCTGTAGCTCACGAAAGCTTAACAAATTTATTTGAGCATAGTCTCTAAGGTGCCACAAGTCCTCCTTTTCTTTTTTGCGAATACAGACTAACACGGCTGCTATTCTGACACCAGCTTTGGGGTTCTCTGCCCCATTCTTTGCAGTTCACTCTAATTGAGTGACCTCGGCTGGCTCCCCCCGGCATCTGGTCACACCAGCATTTCTCACTGGCCTCCAAAGTTCAACTTGAACCAAGAAACAGGAGCTCGAATCAACACTTGGACTGAAAACAGCACAGTGTGAATCAGAAGGTCGATCTGAAAATCTCCACTGAGATTTTCCCCAGCGGTGGAAATTGAAAAGTGCCATCAAAGTAGCTTTCTGATTTTCGCCAAATCATACTTCCCCTCACCTTGCGCCTTTAGCCTGTGGAACTCACTGCAACTAGATGTTGAGACGAAGGAGGAATTCGACAGGTGTCTAAAGCAAGATCAGACAATTAGGTGGATGATAAGAAGAAGTCCTAAAGGAATAGCTCAGGGCTTGCAAGGGTTAATTGACCCATGTAAGACCTGAGCCCTGAGCATGGTGAGATTTGGAGCCCAGGCGGCTGTGAGTAAAGACTGAGGGGCACAGGCAGAGATGTGGGGTGGGGTGCAGGGAGCCCAGGGGATACCTCAACCCCTCTTCCACAGAACAACCATGTATCAGAGCCGGAGCAGCCTAGTGCCTTTTGCGTGTGTTAGTGGTTGTGTTGCCCAGTTCCTTCTCTTCGTGGCCCACCTTTGAGTTCCCTGCCAGTCCCGGGTGCGGAGAATGGGAAATGGGACCTTTCCCCTCTAGGGGACGCTGGATCCATTCAGCATAAGGGCCAGGGCGGGGCTGTCTTGCCCCTGATCCATCCTGTCAGGATACACGCACTTGCTGCTGTGAGTGTGTCAGTTCTCAGCTCCCTGGTGGGTGCGGGAAGGGACCCCGCAGACTGCACCATACTCGCAGCCCTCTCCTTCATCCTTAACCAGTTCGTTCACCAGACGGATGCAGTTAGACAGGTCATGATGGATCACTGTCTCCTGGTGCTGCCACTACATCGGGGTTAGGCCCCCAGGGCCGCAGGAAGAGGATCTTGCAGGGGCTGCAGTCCAGAGAGTGGGTCTCCAGGTCGCCCAGTAGGCTGTCCCCACCATGTCCGTGGAGCTGGCATTGTGGAAAACAGTGGCTTTAAGCAGCTGGAGGGTGAGAGATGCTGGGGGGACAAGAGGGGAGGCTGCCGAGAGGCGTCAGGAAACAAATGGGGGACAAAGCAGGTGGGGAGAGAAATTAATGAGTCTGTCTCCTTAACGCTCCCAGGCTACAGGGTCTCCCTGCTGCCCCAACCCATCTCCCTCTCCTCCTACACCCCTCCCTTAGCAAACATGATTCCAATTTCCCTTCTCCCCACTTCCTATTTGACCCCAGTTTATATAGTAATATTCTCAGCTATACCTTAATCATTCATTTTACTGAAATGTAACTAACCAATTCTAACATATTGTACCATAATTCTCTAACCTATTATATCCCACTACCCTAATTAACTTACACCTAGCAAAATTAATTATACAGCAAACAATTAGAGAACCAGACAGATTAACAATACAGAAATGAGGGTTTCACAACCACAACCATTGAGAAGTGAGTTCTTGCCAGACCACGTCCATCCACCTGTCTGTGGTAGGGCCCTCTGTCCGTCGTCTGTCCATCCATCCATCCCCCATCCCCTTTCTACTACGCTCTCTCTCTTCATCCTGCACATCCCATTTTCCCTTTCCACCCCTGTCACCTCCAGCTCCCCCCGAGCACCAATCTCCGCCCTGATAGTGGAAACCCCCTGGTGATCCTGTCACTGACACGTACCTCCCACCTGTCCCTGGGATAGCTGATCTCCTCCAGTGGTCCCTGGAGTCAGCAGCTCCCTCCAGGATCCACTGGGGATCATTTCGGGGCAGTGAGAGGGGGCTGGGACCCATGGAGCGATAAAGACACCATCACCACTGGGGGACCACAGCCCTAAGCCCAGTGGCTGCGTCAGAGAGGCCGAGGGCTCTGGGGATGCAGAAATGAGCCTGTCCTGCTGTTGAACCCAACACCCCTGGTCACTTTTGCTTTCACACTCACCTGTGCACAGGCCCAGTGACCTCCTGGCTGCCTGATATCTCAGCAGGTGCCTCCCCCTCACCAGCCACAAGAGTTTCCATTGCGCGCCTGGGCTGCTCACTCCGGAGCAGCCGTTACTTGTCGTCCCTGGGTCCCGTCTGCTCGACAGTCCCCATCTGCGACTCCTGGGATGTCTCTGAGCCCACGGAGAGCATGGGGCGGCTGCCGGCCCCTAGCATCATCTGCTTCTTCATCTTCCTCGTCCTCTTGATAGCAGCTGGTGAGAAAAGCTCAGATTTATGGGGGGACTGGAGATAAAACCCAGCCCCCCCTGCTCTAACCCTACTTCCCTTCCCTCCCAGAGCCGGGGAGAGAACCCAGGAGTCCTAGCTCCCAGACCCCCCTTCTCTAACCCACTAGACCCCGCACTCCCCTCCCATAGGGGTATGGAGAGATGGTCTCAGAATACATAGACAGCTGAGGATGGCTAGATGGATGGATGGATGGATGGATGGATGGAGAGGGAGAGGGGTGTTTAAGGGGGTAGATGGATAATGAGAGAGATGGAGGGGGTATTTGGGGATGGATGGATGGATGGATGGAAAGGGGGAGAGGGAAGGGGTGTATGGGGCTGGATGGATGGATAATGAGAGATGGAGGGGGTGTTTGGGGGTGGATGGATGGATAATGAGAGAGATGGAGGAGTTGTTTGGGGGTGGGTGGCTGGATATATAGGGAAATACATGCAGGGGTTGTACGGGGATGGATAGGTTTATTCTAGAGGACTGTCTGGTCTACCATCGTTAAGGTTTAGACCAGCTTTGTCTTTAAAGCTTGACTCTCCTAAGTGCTCTAAAGTCACATGGTTACTTGCATTGCCTTGAAATGTGATGTGCTTCCCGGGCCTGCAGGCTGGGGTTCGTAGGTAGCGGGGTGTGGAGGGGAATGGGTGGTTCAGGTTAGCGGTGGATGCATGGTTAGATGGACAGAACTGAGCATGGATGCAGGGAAGGCCAAATAACTGAGGACAGAGGGATGGACAAAGCTGAGGGTGGATGGATGGAGCTGAAGACAGACGGACAGATGGACGGAGCTGAGGGTGGATAGATGGATAGGTGGAGCTGGGGACAGACAGATGGGTGGATGTATGGACGGTTGGGTGGATGGACGGAGATAGGACAGACAGATGGGTGGATGGATAAGAGAGCTGAGGATGAATGGATGGACAGATGGACAGGGCTGAGGATGGGCGGGTGGATGGACAGAGGGATCTGGGGATGGCTGGATAGGGCAGGGGATAAACAAGTGGATGGATGGACAGATGGACAGAGCTGAGGATGGATGGATGAGGCTGTGGACAAATGGTTGAGTGGCCAGACAGATGGACAGAGCTGAGGACGAATGGATGGACAGAGCCGACGGTGGATGGATGGAAAGTGCTGAGGACAGATGGGTCTCAGGCTGGGTAGAGCGGTCGAGCGATAGATAGACAGACAGACTCTGCTGCAGGAAGGCCCGGGGGACGGACAGACGGAGGCAGCCAGCGCCCCATGACAGCAGCGTCGTCCCTGCCCTGTGTCCGTCACATGGCTCATTCTCCCTGCAGGTCTCAGGGTTCAGCAGCCGCCCCCCATGGCGAGCGTCCTGGCCGGGGGCAGCGTCACCCTGAGCTGCACCTTCCGCAGCCGCAACCAGACCGGGACACAAGTCACCTGAGCCAGGGGCTCCCGGGAGGCCATCGTGCTGGACCCCGCCCACCCCTTCTACCAGGGGCGGCTGGCCGAGAGCCGGCGGGACTAGCAGGGCCGGGCGGAGGCCACGGTGACTCTGTCGGAGCTGATGGAGAGGGACTCAGATCTCTACCACTGCTACATCACCCACCTGCAGGGCGAGCAGGCGAAGGGCACGGGGACTACCCTGTCTGTGATGGGCAGAGGTGACTTGGGGGGCTTGGGACATGGGGCCTTTCCTTCTATGGGACAGCAGCTCCGATCTGGCCCCAGGGCAGGGACTAGCTGGCTCAGGGCGGCAGGGAATGGGGCATGGGGCCACTCCCCTCAAGGGAGCATTGGTTCCAATCCGGCCCCAAGGCAGAAGACTGGCTGGCTCAGGGGGCGGGGAATGGGACATGGGGCTGACTGCAATCTGGAGTGGAGATCAGGAATAACAGAGTGATGCTCATCCTATGGGAGGTCGTCAGGTTTAAATTAATCAATCTCCCAGCTGCTTCGAGACGGCTTTTCTGCCGAGTTGTTGCTAGCTGCAGCTCTGGTGTGTCTCACATCCTGTCAGTGACTTGGGGTGAGAGAGGCGGTTAGAAAGCCAGACCCCCACTTCTCCCGTGTGCTCAGAGACGTCTCTCTCTCTGTTCTCTTGCTATTGGCCCGGGTTGGCTCTGAGCTCTTTGGCCTGCTGCAGGTGAGGTATGACCCGGCCCTGCTGACTCACTGCGGGAAGATCAGACTCATACTGGCAGCTGCGAAGGGTCTCTTAATAAGCGCCGGTGGAGAATGGGGGAGTTTTCTTGCAGTGTTTGTTGAAGAGGAAATTGGTTGCTTAATGCAGGGGTGAGTGAAGGGCACACACGACCCCAGATCCAGAGACACAGAGAGGCACACACAGGTCCAGAAATCAGACACCCACAGCCCCATAGACATGCAGCCGCCAACCCAGAGAGAGACCAGAATGGCCCCGTGACCCACACGGCCCCACCACGCTCTCTGGTGCACCAGTCTCTTGAGATTCTCTCCCGTTGGTCCCATGTATGCATGGAGGTTGCTGGCCATTAGCCCAGAACCCAGGAAGGCAGCTGGCCACTAACATGCTGCACCAACCAAACCGGACCCTCTTCTGTGGCCTCCATTTGGGAGCAACTCCACAGACATCACTGGGGTCACTCCAGATTCACTGAGATCAGAATCAGGAGTGACTGCATTGGCATCAGTGGGCTCACTCTGGAGTCACCGCAGAATCACTGAGATCAGTATAGGACTCCGATTCCCTTGGCATCAGCGGAGTCACTCTGGATTCACACTGGGGTCACGGAGACCAGAATCCAGACTAGACTGCATTCACTGCAATGGAGTTACTCCACATTCACTTTGGGAGCTCTGAGATCAGAATGCAGCCCTGACTCCATTAGGATCAGCAGAGTCACTCTGCATTCACACCTGTATGGTACCAGTAAGATCAGAATCCAGTGCAACAAAAAACACCAGAAATGGCTTCCTAGGGCTCTTCCCAGGAGAGAGCTGGGAACATTAACATCCTTCCTTTTATTTAGACGACAGAAAGGGTTCGAAGCGGGATTCCAGCACAGAACTCACCATCTACAGAGCCACGATTGCTCTGGCAGGCATCAGCATCATCCTCTTAGTTACCACCCTCCTGCTGCGCAGACACACAGGTATTTACTCCTCCTCCCGTGCTCACCCCACTGCCCGTTCTTTCCGCATTCAAAATGTACTTCTCTTCTGTCACACTGGTGCAAGGGGGAATGGAGCCTCCCATCTACATTCTCCAGTCCTCTGTTCAATTCGTACACCTCCATTCATCTCTTCCAACAATAACCCATGCCTCCTCCTTTCCTCCCCAGACACCCAACACCAGCAGCCGGCAAAGGTGAGACCATGAAAATTGGAGCCTGAGTTTAACTGGGTGGCATTGTGAGTTTCAAGACAGTGCTGACGCCTGGTCCCTGTGACTCTGGTAGAAACCTGACCAACGGAACACCGGAGAGGGTTAGGGGTGCTTTAGCCCTTAAATATTACAATAGCAGAAGCTGCGAAAGAGTACCAGATTAGCTATCATCTAGACCAGTGGTTTTCAACACCGAGGGCTTCAGTGGGTGCATCAATTCATCTAGATATTTGCATAGGTTTACAACAGGCTACAAAAAAAACACCGGCAAAGCCAGTAGAAACTAAAATTTCATTCAAACAGTGACTTGTTTATACTGCTCTATACGCTCTACACCAAAATGGAACTACAATATTTATATTCCAATTGATTTCTTTTATATGGTAAAAATGAGAAAGGCAGCAATTTTTCAGTAATAGTGTAGCTGTGACACTTGTATTTTGATGCCTGATTTTGTAAGCCAGTAGTTTTTAAGGTGAAACTTGGGGAATGTGAGACAAATCAGACTCCTGAAAGGGGTCTGGAAAGGTTGAGAACCACGGACAGACAGACGTGCACATGGGGATAGGCAGAGGTGTACAGATCAGTGTGCAGCTAGACAGGGTTAGTGGTAGCTTAGTCAACGCGCTGAGCCGTTTGCTTCTGGACAGTTACTTACAGGTGACCGTAGTGATAGATGTGTGAGGCTGTGGGCCAGATCCCCAGCTGGAGTCAATCGGCTGTTGCTCCATGGGTGTTGATGGGGCTAGATCCCCAGCTGGAGTCAATCGGCTGTTGCTCCATGGGTGTTGATGGGGCCAGATCCCCAGCTGGAGTCAATCGGCTGTCGTTCCATGGGTGTTGATGGGGCTAGATCCCCAGCTGGAGTCAATCGGCTGTCGCTCCATGGGTGTTGATGGGGCCAGATCCCCAGCTGGAGTCAATCGGCTGTCGTTCCATGGGTGTTGATGGGGCTAGATTCCCAGCTGGAGTCAATCGGCTGTTGCTCCATGGGTGTTGATGGGGCCAGATCCCCAGCTGGAGTCAATCGGCTGTTGCTCCATGGGTGTTGATGGGGCTAGATCCCCAGCTGGAGTCAATCGGCTGTTGCTCCATGGGTGTTGATGGGGCCAGATCCCCAGCTGGAGTCAATCGGCTGTTGCTCCATGGGTGTTGATGGGGCTAGATCCCCAGCTGGAGTCAATCGGCTGTCGCTCCATGGGTGTTGATGGGGCCAGATCCCCAGCTGGAGTCAATCGGCTGTCGTTCCATGGGTGTTGATGGGGCTAGATTCCCAGCTGGAGTCAATCGGCTGTTGCTCCATGGGTGTTGATGGGGCCAGATCCCCAGCTGGAGTCAATCGGCTGTTGCTCCATGGGTGTTGATGGGGCTAGATCCCCAGCTGGAGTCAATCGGCTGTTGCTCCATGGGTGTTGATGGGGCTAGATCCCCAGCTGGAGTCAATTGGCTGTTGCTCCATGGGTGTTGATGGGGCCAGATCCCCAGCTCGAGTCAATCGGCTGTTGCTCCATGGGTGTTGATGGGGCTAGATCCCCAGCTGGAGTCAATCGGCTGTTGCTCCATGGGTGTTGATGGGGCTAGATCCCCAGCTGGAGTCAATTGGCTGTTGCTCCATGGGTGTTGATGGGGCCAGATCCCCAGCTCGAGTCAATCGGCTGTTGCTCCATGGGTGTTGATGGGGCTAGATCCCCAGCTGGAGTCAATCGGCTGTTGCTCCATGGGTGTTGATGCGGCTAGATCCCCAGCTGGTGTGAATTGGTGTCACTCCTCTCAGCCCGGGAACCTGGCCCACAGAAAAGGAGGCATCCAAACTTCCAAGTGGTGCCCCATGGGTGTTCAGGTGCGTCATTCTCTATGGGGCAGGCTCCGTGGAAGAACTACATCTCCCAGGATGCAGCACGCGCTCCTCTCTCCATGCGGGGAGGGTGTTGTAGGAGTCCCTAGCAGGGATACATCATAGAAGATCCACTCTGGCCGAAAGAGAACGAGGCCCTGGAATAACAACTTCTACACGGCCCTGCTTTGAATCAGAACTGTTCGGGGTTTGGGATTTTGCCACAACATGGAAATTCTCCACAGAAAACAATCAAGGAGAGGGTAAAATCTAGTTGCTGAAATTTTCAGTGTGGGGGGGAAAATCCTTTTCTCCTGCCAACTCTGCATCTGAGATTCCAGTTTCTTCCCTGCTGCCTCTTTCTGGAAAGGAGAAAACTGAGCCGGGGAAAGACATGAAGGGCCCTGGGTGGTGATCCTCACGGGGGGGAGGGGTCACTAGTGTCCCTGGGGGAACAGAGGACAGGGCCGTGGGGGCAGGGGCAGGTCTGGCTCTTGGGGGTGCAGATTGGGGCCCTGGGGAGGGTTGGAGCAGGACTGTGTCTCTGGGGGGCAGGCAGCCCTGGGGGGGAACTGGGGCCATGGGGGGGGAGCAGAGCTGGGATCTCGGGGGGCAGGAGGCCCTAGAGGGCGGGGCTAAGTGTCTCAGGGGCGGGGAGTCAGAGGGCTCTGGGGGCGGGGCTCGGCCCCTGGGGGCGGGGCTTTTCCGGGGGGGGGAGAGGCAGGTAGGGCTCAGTCCCTCGGGGCGGGGTTAAGTGTCTCGGGGGGTAGGGGCGGTCCCTGGGGGCGCACGCGCGTTAGACGCGGCAGTGGCGCGAGAGGGCGGCCGCCGGTCGGAGAGCAGCGCGCAGCCGCGGGGTTCTGCTTCAGACATGCGCATTGGGGGCCGGGAAGCCGCGCGGGATGTGGATGCGCGCTCCATAGGGAAGGAGGCTCGGACGGGGCTTCCGGCGGGCTCGTTACTCTGGGCAAGGAAGAGCGGTCAGCGCGCATGCGTATTAAGCGACCCCGGAATGGCGACTGCTCATGCGAATAGTGTGCAGTCAAGGGGAGGGAAAAGCTGGTTGCACGCATGCGCACTCAGGAATAATCCCTGTGAGCGGCAGGGGTAGACGCATGCGCATTGGAACGCAGTGAAACGAAACGAATGGGCCCGTTTGCCGCAGACTGTGGAGGGAACCGAAACTGAATTGAGGCGCATGCGCACCTCGGTGGCCCACCTAGGGGTTCGCACAGCGCATGCGTACGTATCCCACCCCAACTACCCCTTTCACGCCCCCTAACGGCCACTGCCTGGCTGCGCGAGGCGCCTGTCCCCGCCGCCTTCTCCTGTCCTTGCGACCGTTTAGCTAATTTGCATATTTCCCAGCGTGCCGTTTCCCCTCAAATCCCGTCAACTAGCGTCTTTTTTACCCATTTCAAGGAGAAAATTAACAAAAAAACTGAAAAATATTAACTGCTAATAACTATGTGACGTTACGCAAATTTCACTTCAGTAACTAATAATATTTTATCTCACCGTAAGCTCGCTATCTAGTCGAAATATAGCTAGGAATTAAGGTCTAATTAACATATACCTAATTAATCTTTAGGGGACTAGTTAGTTTACTAATAAGGACATGCTTGGTGCTAATTAACATTCTGGAGACGGATGAGCACAACAGGCCCCATGGAGTACAGCAGATCCAGCAAAGGCGCTGCCCCCCGGTGCAAAGGAGGAGGAGGGAGCTGAGCCTCCCGTGCAAATAAGGCTGAGGGGGCACTAACCCACCAGTGCGAAGGCGGGGGAGGAGGGAGTTGATTGTCCAGTGCAAATGGGGGGAAGGGGACACAGACCCTCCAGCGACGAATGGTCTGCCCCTCTGGATAGAGGGGAGGGGGCAGGGGGTGATGGTGTCCTTACTGCTCTGTGGGTCCCAGCCCCCTCTCTCTGCCCTGAAATGATCCCCCTGTGGATCCCAGAGGGAGCTGCTGGCTCCAGGGACGCCAGAGGAGGTCAGGTATTCCAGGGGCAGCTGGGAGTGAGGTGTGAGCAGCAAGACCATCAAGGGGTTTCCATTGTCAGGGCGGAAATCGGTGCTCAGGTAGAGCTGGAGATGATGGGGGTCAAAAGGAAAACGGGGTGAAGACAGAGAGAGCGTATTACGGGGGGCGGGACAGAGCTATAGGCAACACAGGCCCCTAGCGCGGCCCTGGGGCAATGGGGCCAGTCCTGACTGCCTGAGGACAGTGCCCCCCGCTCAGGGCCAAATTCACCCGCAGAAAAACCAGGCATGAACCTATACCTTAAATTGGAGGCCTGGCGCGGGGGGAGACTTGGGGTGGTGGTGGTGGAAAGCAACCCTGCCCCCACTCACCCCGCAGTGGGGGTCCTGTCCCGTGGGGCTCGGCCTGGCTCCCCCGGCAGGGGCTGCACCTGAGTGATGGGGGGAGATGGGAAGGGGGGAAGAGACAGAACAGAATCGAGGGCAGAGCCCCCCCACAACTGTCCCCTCATCCCTGCATCCCAATGGCCCCTCCCTGCCCCTTACTCTCCATTGGCCCCTCCCCCTCCAAATAGACCCTCCCCCTCCATCCCAATGGCCCCTCCCCTCCCTGCCTGTCCGTCGCAGTGGCTCCTCCCCTCCCTCTTCCAATGGCCCCTCCCCACCATCCCAATAGCCCCCCTCTCTCTCCCATTAGTCCCTCCCCTACTGAATAGCTCCTCCCTCCCCTCCCCACTAATGGCCCGTCCCCCTCCTTGCCCGCTTTCCTATTAGCCCCACTCCCTGCCCCTCCCTCGTGCCCGTTCATTAGCCCCTCCCTCTCAGTGGCCCCGCCTCCTTAGTCTCCTCCCCACCCAGAGCCATGCTGCTCCCGGGCTCCGCCCTTTCCCTCGCTCACTCAGGTGGGACAGCCAATCACGAGACGCGGCTGAGTGGGTTCTGGTCACTAGTTGCCGGGGGGTGAGTGGGGCTGAAGCGGCGGAAAATGGGCGGGGGAGCAGCGCGAGGTGAGAACGGCCGCTGAGAGCATGAGGGGAAGGGTCCAACTATCCCTGAGGGAGCGGGGGGCGGGGTCAGCTGTCAGGGTTGATTCACCCCCAGCCCTGGGTTCCTGCTGACGCCCGGTTCACCTGGGCTGTGGGTCTGAGCAGGGGCGGCAGGCGAGCGTGGGGCAGCTGCCAGCCCCCGGCTCCATCCTCCTTACCCCTCGCCTGACTGTGCCAGCTGCTGGGGCTGAGCTTATTCCTCTGGGTGATTCCCCTGAGGCTGGAGGAGAACCGAGGAGTCGGGGCTCTCAGGCCCCCTTGCTCTAACCACTAGACCCCACTCCCTTACCAGAGCTGGAAGAGAACCCAGGAGTCCTGGTTCCCAGACCCTGCTGCTCTAACCTTCTCCACCCCACACCTCTCCTAGATTTGGGAGTCCAGAACCTTTTGTCATGATTCAGTTCAGGTCTGTGCAGAGCCCAGCATGAAAAGGGCCCCGATTTTGGTTGTGGGGCAAAATCTGTGCAGCACCTGGTGCAACAGGGTCCCTGATCTTGGTCGGAGGGGCCTGTGCCACGCCCGGTTCCGTGGGGCTGGGAATGGGGCTCCATTTGCTACTGTGCTACTGGCTGCAGTTTCTGTGGCAGGCCGGAGCGCTCGGGCTCGGAGTGGCTCGGGGCTCTGTCTGCACTTGAGCTCCTGGGTGTCGTGGTGAGAAACAGGAAATTCAGCATTGGGCGAGGCCACAGCTTGTGCAAAGGCAGCTGCAGGTGGGGCGGGGGGTGATTTACAATCAGCGACAGATGTGTCGGAGTTGGGGCCGTGTGCGACGCACAAACAACTGACCACAATTTCCGTCCCACGAGCTGGATTCGACCTCCAGGCGCTCAGCTTGCAGAGCCAAAAATGCTTCTAGCCCTCATGGGTGCAAAGAAATCTCTCCAGCCAGGGGCTGGTGGGACCCATGCCTGAGTCTGCTGAGCCCCTGAGGTGGTCGCTCTGAGAAGGGGGAGCTTCCCCAAGTGGGATCCAGGCAGTAATGGGGGTGGGCTGGCGCAGGGGGGCTCTAACCCACTAGACCCCTCTCCTCTCCCAGAGCTGGGGAGAGAACCCAGGAGTCCTGGCTCCCAGCCCCCTGCTCTGAACCCACAGGACCCCACTCGCCTCCCCGTGTATGTGCAGCGCTAAGCACGTAGGTGTCACCTTCTGGCGAGCATAAAGGGCCAATTCAGGTTTGATTTTCTAGGGTTCCTTCCGAAAATGTAACTCTGCCCAGCTCGAGCCCCACCCCGAGACCAGTTCACAAAGATTTATTCTGTCAAAGCCTCTGGGCCGGATCCCAGCTGGTGTCAAGTGGCCGCGCCTCCACTGACCTCAATGGGGCCAGATACTGAGCTTCTGGGAACCTGTTCCATTAAGTCAGAAGAGCTACAGACGTTTGACACCACTTGGGGTCTGGCCCTGGAGATCTTTGAAGAAGGGTGACACCAGCAGCCCTGCAGGGTGCACATTCCCCTCCCCAGACCCACCCACACCCAGGAGCCCGACGCCCAGAGCCACAGGCCATTTCCTGTACCAAGGAGAACGATAACGGCAGCCACCACTAAAGGGCAACAAAGCTCCCAAGTACCCATTGCTCCTGCACGGCCCTTTCTGCTCGCTCCCCGGGGCCACTTGACAGGGGTGCCATTCGCGGGGGGAAGGGGGTCTGGCAGAGCCAATAGCAGGGCTGGATGCCTGGGGGGAAGGAAGCTCTGGCCTTGGTGGGAAGATGCTTGCTGCAAATTTCATCGTGATCTTCCCTCACCTTCCCACATTGACCTGTTACAACGGCAGGAGGCAGCCCCTTGTGACAGCGGCAGACACAGGGCTGCTCAGGCGGGGGCTGCTGGCCCTGGCACATTTAGGGGATCATTATCCCCACAAACAGCCCAGCTTTGGAAGCTTCAGGCTGTAAGCGCCGCGCTGCAGAATGACCCCCTGAGATTGTTCCCTGCTGTCAAGAACCAAGCGTGAGCTGCCACCACCACCAGTTGTGTTCAAATGACACTGACAACTTCCCCATTTCCCCCACTCTCTAATTCTGCAGTGAATGGCCATGCCCCAGCGTGGTCATCTATTCATTTAGTCCCACGTGTCTGGGGGAGTCTTTCCTTTGCCCACAATGGGCTCTGGGTCAGGTCCATGGGCTGTGGCACAGAAACACCGATTCCTCTGTGAATGCCGGGATTTTACCAAATCTCTCCAGAGTGGGGCTGCACTTTTCTAGGACCTTTTCCCAGATACCTTTTGAGGCACTGCTGCCCTTGACTGCTGCCCTCAAGGAGACATTTTGCAGTTGTCTTCTATATCTCCTTCTCGTCCAGCTGGTAAATATTCGTAGCTCCTGTTGTACTTTAATATTTCTGAGAGCACAGCAGAGTCTCACAGACTTGAGTGGCACCGGTGGATTTCATTGTGGTGATCTTTACTCTCTCCAATCCTTATAGCAACACACTAGAAACCTCCTTCCTACTGAATCCTTTGTATTTATCATCACTATTTGTATAAACCTTCCGTGCACAGAAACCCGAGCCAATCTGAACAGTTTGTAAGATTTGGCTGCCAAAACTTGTTCGTTATAGGTCTATGCTGCTAATATCCAGCCTTTCTTTATACTCTAGATAGTGATTCTTTCTAAAGGTACAGACCAATATGTTCATAAAAAAACTTTGTTTCAATAAACAGATTGGGCTACTGTGCGGCTAAGTGACTTTGGGCTATTCATGCAGTAGAAATCTGGCAACCCGATTCTGCCCAGCCTGTTTCTACAAATCCCGTAATCCGTCACCTCATGGCACTCTTAACTTCAGCAGAAAATTTATTAGCTCAGGGTACCAGTTTCCTGAGTAGAAACGGGCCCAGGTGTAACATACACACTGCTGGAATTTGGAAGAATTTCAGACGCAGTTTTCTGTTCTAAAATTACACATCATCTGAAAATTACTTGGTGTTTCCTTTCTTTATATAGGAATTAGCTGACAGGAGCACTGTGTCTAATTTCTAAGTTATTATCTGCAAAAAACCCCTAGATTTTTCAGGTGCAGGATCCATGGGCACACCTGGGAAACAGAACGAGAGCGTCACTGAACCTACTGGCGGGGAGGGGGAAATGCTATGGGGAGCCCTATAAATACCAGAGAGAGAGGGAGAGAGATTCTGATTCCACCAGGGAACAGGTCAAAAATGAACAGCCCAACCACCGAGCAGCCCTGGGTTCGATGGTCCGATGTTCAATGCAGTCTAGTTTATGCTGGCTCCACATTTCCTGTTTGTGATGCGTTAGAGGTGCATGAGAGGATCTTGAGGCGGGAGGGATGGACAGACAGACACTGCGGGTGGGCGGGATGGGTAGAGATCGCAGAGAAATGGGGAGATACTGCAGAAGGAAGGGTGGGTTAGAGTGGCTAGACAGGTGTGTATGGGGCTAGGCAGACAGACACGGAGCAGGGGTGGGGTTAGATGAAAGGATGGGTACAGATCTAGGGATGGAGCTGGCGGACAGATGTATAGATAGATGAGTATGGATGCTGTAGGGATGGAGGATGGACGGATGAACAGTCAGAAATGAAGTGGTGGGGTGAGATGAGTAGACAGATAAGGATCTAGATTTAGAGAACAGATACAGCTGGATCTAGGGGTGGGGCAGGTGGACAGATTAAATTAGCCGGGATTTGCCGACACACCTGCTCCCAGGTGGGGGTGAGGAGGACAATGCAGAGGACAGGGCTCAGGGCTGGCAGCGGCTCCATGGTCCCCGCCCTTTGGGCGACTCCGTGGGGCCACATCAGCTCAGCCTCAGCATCCTCCGGAAATGTCACCTCCGGGGGTGGGGTGGTGGTGGAAGGGTTTGTTTTCAGCACCTCTGAGAGGGCTGCAGCGAGAGGCCGGGGACAAGGGATGGATGCGGGGTGGCGGAGGGTACTATGCACAGTGTGAGGGGCTGGCTGGTGAGTGTGCATAGCTGCACCCCACTGGGAGGGAAGTGGGGTCTAATGCTGGGAGCGGAGGTGTGGGGGGGGCACAGTCTGGGAGCCAGAACTCCTCGGTTCTCTCCCCGGCTCTGAGATGGGAGTGGAGCCTAGTGGGTACAGTGATGCTGGGAGTCAGGACTCCTGGGTTCTGTCCTCAGTTCAATGTCTCATCTTGGGCCATGTTCCTTCCCCTGAGCAAGCGGGGGGCGGGGCCAGCTGTCAGGGTTGATTCACCCCCAGCCCTGGGTTCCTGCTGGCGCCCGGTTCACCTGGACTGTGGGTCTGAGCAGGGGCGGCAGGTGAGCGTGGGGTGGCTGCTGGCCCCCGGCTCCACGGCCTGACTGTGCCAGCTGCTGGGGCTGAGCTTATTCCTCTGGGTTACTCCCTTGAGGCCGGAGGAGAACCCAGGAGTCGGGGCTCCCAGCCCCCCCCTGCTCTAACCACTAGACCCCACTCCCCTCCCAGAGCCGGCGAGAAAACCCAGGAGTCCTGGTTCCCAGGCCCTGCTACTGTAACCTTCTCCACCCCACACCTCTCCTAGATTTGGGAGTCCAGAACCTTTTGTCATGATTCAGTTCAGGTCTGTGCAGAGCCCAGCATGAAAAGGGCCCCGATTTTGGTTGCGGGGTGAAATCTGTGCAGCACCTGGTGCAACAGGGTCCCTGATCTTGGTCGGAGGGGCCTGTGCCACGCCCGGTTCCGTGGGGCTGGGAATGGGGCTCCATTTGCTACTGTGCTACTGGCTGCAGTTTCTGTGGCAGGCCGGAGCGCTCGGGCTCGGAGTGGCTCGGGGCTCTGTCTGCACTTGAGCTCCTGGGTGTCGTGGTGAGAAACAGGAAATTCAGCATTGGGCGAGGCCACAGCTTGTGCAAAGGCAGCTGCAGGTGGGGCGGGGGGTGATTTACAATCAGCGACAGATGTGTCGGAGTTGGGGCCGTGTGCAACGCACAAACAACTGACCACAATTTCCGTCCCACGAGCTGGATTCGACCTCCAGGCGCTCAGCTTGCAGAGCCAAAAACGCTTCTAGCCCTCATAGGTGCAAAGAAATCTCTCCAGCCAGGGGCGGGTGGGACCCATGCCTGAGTCTGCAGAGCCCCTGAGGTGGTCGCTCTGAGAAGGGGGAGCTTCCCCAAGTGTGATCCAGGCAGTAATGGGGGTGGGCTGGCGCAGGGGGGCTCTAACCCACTAGACCCCTCTCCTCTCCCAGAGCTGGGGAGAGAACCCAGGAGTCCTGGCTCCCAACCCCCTGCTCTGAACCCACAGGACCCCACTCGCCTCCCCGTGTACGTGCAGCGCTAAGCACGTAGGTGTCACCCTCTGGCGAGCATAAAGGGCCAATTCAGGTTTGATTTTCTAGGGTTCCTTCCGAAAATGTAACTCTGCCCAGCTCGAGCCTCACCCCGAGACCAGTTCACAAAGATTTATTCTGTCAAAGCCTCTGGGCCGGATCCCAGCTGGTGTCAAGTGGCCGCGCCTCCACTGACCTCAATGGGGCCAGATACTGAGCTTCTGGGAACCTGTTCCATTAAGTCAGACGAGCTACAGACGTTTGACACCACTTGGGGTCTGGCCCTGGAGATCTCTGAAGAAGGGTGACACCAGCAGCCCTGCAGGGTGCACATTCCCCTCCCCAGACCCACCCACACCCAGTCACGGATTTAGAGTTAGTGGGGCCCTGTGCTTAGCTTCATTTTTGGGGTCCCCCCTCAGGACCCAGCCACGAAAAAACATTCTCTCATCTCCCCCATCCCTGTTTTTCGTTCTTTTTTTTCTTCCTCTTCCTCCTATAGTATAAGGAATAGGAAGTAAATGAAAATAAAGTGAGGGACCTCGATTGTTTTTGTAGTCGGATGGGGTAGGTGGATGGATGGACAGAGATGGATCTAGTGGTGGGGTAGGCAATAGGTAGCTCAGCTCAGCCTCAGCATCCTCCGGAAATGTCACCTCTGGAGGGTGGGGGGAGGTGGAAGACTTTGTGGTCAGCTGCAGCGAGAGGCCGGGGACAAGGGATGGATGCAGGGTGGCGGGGGGTGCTATGTACTGTGTGAGGGGCTGGCTGGTGTGTGTGTGTGTAGCTGCATCCCACTGGGAGGGAAGTGGGGTCTAATGGTTAGAGCGAGGGGGAGGGGCAGTCTGGGAGCCAGGACTCCTCGGTTCTCTCCCTGGCTCTGAGACTGGAGTGGGGCCTAGTGGGTACAGTGGTGCTGGGAGCCAGGACTCCTGGTTTCTGTCCTCAGTTCAGTGTCTCATCTTGGGCCATGTTCCTTCCCCGCCCTGTTATTTATTTTCCACAAGAAATAACAAGATTGTGAATAAAGGAATTTTTGCAGTATGGATTTTATTTCATTTATATTTTATTGAAATATATCTACTTTTTTTCAAGACGTGTCTCTTTGAATCGGCGAATTCCTTCTGACAAATCAAGCCTGCTCCAGACAGTTTTTTCCCGTATAAACCAGGTACATTTTCTCTACAATTCGGTTTTCTCTGGCGGCTGACTCCGTTACAGCGTGTAATTTACATTTGTAATAGGAAAAATATTGTCCCACAAGGAATGAATCTGGAGAAATATTTCCTTTTCTTAACTGTTCTTCTCACACCCAAGATGTACAGGTCAGACCCACAGACAGAAACAGAGGAGAGCGGAGAAGCCCCGGCCCCGCAGGAGCCCCTGGCAGGTGGCTCAGAGTCCAGCGAAGTCTGACGGCTTCTGAACTGGGAGCTGGGATAATCCTGCCTGTCATTGGCCCCCTGAGTGGCTAAATCAGAGACATCTGCCCCAGTGCCGGGGGCAGCTTGGAGCCAGCACCCACCGCGGGATCTACGGGGACAGCTGGGAAACAGAACGAGAGTGTCACTGAACAGACTGGGGGGAAACGCTACGGGGATGGAGCTCAATAAATACCAGAGAGAGACTGATTCCACCACTGGGGTAGAACGCAGGGGCTGTTTATACGGGGACCCCTCACCTGGCGCTGGGACACGGCCCCTCTGGAGTGGGTTGTGGGGCCTGGTTACATGGGGATCCCTTGCACGGTGCTGAGAAGCAGCTGCTCTAGTGTGGGGCAGGGGCTGGTTACCAGCCTGCGCAATGATGCCATGTATCTGTTTGGGACAGGAAGTGAAGGCAGAACCCGCATGGAGCCGTTACCGTTCCAAGGGCGCAGGCTGAGGATGATTGCCAGGGAGAAGAGAACGATGAGCGACAGGGAGATGACGGTTCGGTAAAAGAGGGGCCCGAAGTCCCGACAGAGCTCATGTCCCCCTGCAGCCCCTAGACAATACAAATGAGGGGTTAGGAGATTCCTGGGATGACGCCCCCTAGAGGGGACATTCCCCATGCCCCGTGCCCCATTCCCTGCCCCCCTGACTCTCACCAGTCTCACTCTGGTTTCTCCGCATCACTCTCAGCTCGGTGCCTCCTCCCATCCCTGTCTCCCCACGGTCGAGTTTGATGCAGCAGTGATAGAGGCCAGAGTCCCGCTCCTGCAGCTCAGCCAGGGTCAGCGTCGCCTTCCCCTGTCTGTGCTCGTCCATCCTGGACACATGGAGCCGCCTCCGGTAGAAGGGGTGGTTAGAATCCAGCTCCAGATCCTCTCCGGATCCCCTGAGCCAAAGCACCTTGGTTCTCTTGCCGTCTCTGTTCTGGAAGGTGCAGCTCAGGGTCATATTCTCCCTGGCTGCCACGTGGAGGGACCTGGGCTCCTGGGAAACTCCCAGACCAGCTAGGGAAGAGAGAGAACCTGCATCATGCACCGGGCAGCACCGTGCAGCTGGATAGACCCATCCTGGCCTTTAGAGAGAGCATCAGCCGCTGGATTCCTGTGTGTAGAGCTAAATGTTCACCTCTAGTTCAGCAGCCATGTCTGTCTCTCCGTTCCTGGACTCTCCTTGGTGCATCCATCCATCCTCTGCCCCTAGGTCCATCCATTCTCCAGTCCTGGAGCCATCCATCTATCCTGCTACCTATCCACCCTTTCTTTCTAGATCCCTGGCTGTCAATTCAGCCATCCATCCTCCCTTTCCATCCCTCCCGCCCTCCATCCACACTGCTCTATCTATCCCCAGAGAAGAGCTGCAATGCTGGAGACGGGATAAATCCAGTCATTTGAGCAGTTACCCTGAACTCTGTGGCAAACTCACCTGGTTTCTGGGCAGATGCTCCGACATTTGGGACCAGCGCTCTCTTGCAGCTGGCTGGAATTTCTGCTACAGCTTAGTTTGAATTAAAAATAAGAGAAGAATTTAGCGCAGTCAATGCAAAGTGAATGACCCGACCACCCAGCACCCGGGTTGGCTGTCCTGGGAACAGAGCTCCCGTCCCCTGGGGACTCTAGACAACGGAAATGAGGGGTTAGGAGATTCATGGGCTGGCACCCCCTAGAGGGGAAATGCCCCATTCCCCACCCTCTTGAGCCAGCCAATCCCTGCCCTGGGCCCAGATCAGAGCTGGCACCCCCTAGAACAAAAGGCCCCATGTCCCGAACCCCCCAAGTCACCTCTGCCAATCACAGTCAGGATGGTCCCCATGCCCTTCGCCTGCTCGCCCTGCAGGTGGGTGATGTAGCAGTGGTAGAGATCTGAGTCCCTCTCCATCAGCTCCGACAGAGTCACCGTGGCCTCCGCCCGGCCCTGCTAGTCCCGCCGGCTCTCGGCCAGCCGCCCCTGGTAGAAGGGGTGGGCGGGGTCCAGCACGATGGCCTCCCAGGAGCCCCTGGCTCAGGTGACTTGTGTCCCGGTCTGGTTGCGGCTGCGGAAGGTGCAGCTCAGGGTGACGCTGCCCCCGGCCAGGACACTCGCCATAGGGGGCAGCTGCTGAACCCCGAGACCTGCAGGGAGAACGAGCCATGTGATGGACAGGGCGGGGACTGTGCTGCTGTGACAGGGCGCTGGCTGCATCCGTCTGTCCGTCCCCCTGGCCTTCCCGCAGCAGAGTCTGTCTGTCTATCATCTATCGCTCGACCGCTCTACCCAGCCTGAGACCCATCTGTCCTCAGCACTTTTCATCCATCCACTGTCGGCTCTGTCCATCCATTCGTCCTCAGCTCTGTCCATCTGTCTGGCCACTCACCCATTTGTCCACAGCCTCATCCATCCGTCCTCAGCTCTGTCCATCTGTCCATCCATCCACTTGTTTATCCCCTGCCCCATCCAGCCATCCCCAGATCCTTCTG
Organism: Dermochelys coriacea; assembly: GCF_009764565.3. NCBI lineage: Eukaryota > Metazoa > Chordata > Testudines > Dermochelyidae > Dermochelys > Dermochelys coriacea. The sequence continues at coordinate 38,633,853 of NC_050081.1, read as the reverse complement.
TCCATCCTCCCACCCATCCTCAGCCCTGTCCGTCCTTCCATCCATTCATCCTCAGCTCTCTCATCCATCCACCCATCTGTCTGTCCTATCTCCGTCCGTCCACCCAACCGTACATCCACCCACCCATCTGTCTGTCCCCAGCTCCACCTATCCATCTATCCACCTTCAGCTCTGTCCATCCGTCCATCTGTCTTCAGCTCCATCCATCCATCCGTCTCTCCCTCCATCCATCCACCCTCAGCTCTGTCCATCCCTCTGTCCTCAGTTATTTGGCCTTCCCTCCATCCATGCTCAGTTCTGTCCGTCTAGCCATGCATCCACCGCTAACCTGAACCACCCGTTCCCCTCCACACCCCGCTACCCACGAACCCCAGCCTTCAGGCCCGGGAAGCACATCGCATTTCAAGGCAATGCAAGTAACCATGTGACTTTAGAGCACTTAGGAGAGTCAAGCTTTAAAGACAAAGCTGGTCTAAACCTTAACGATGAAAGATCAGACAGTCCTCTAGAGTAAACCTATCCATCCCCGTACAACCCCTGCATGTATTCCCCTATCTGTCCATCCATCCTCATACACCTCTCTCCCTATCCATCCATCCGCCCCGAAACACCCCTTCCCTCTCTCCCTATCCATCCATCCACCCCCATACACTCCCTCCCTCTCTCCCTTTCCATCCATCCACCCCCTCCCTCTCTCCCTTTCCATCCATTGACCCCCATCCACCCCCCTCCATCTCTCCCTATCCATCTATCCACCCTCAAACATCCCCTCCATCTCTCTCCCTTTCCATCCATCCACTCCCAAACACCCCCTCCATCTCTTTATCCATCCATTCACCCCGCTCCATCTCTCCCTATCCATCTATCCATCCTCAAACACCCCCCCATCTCTCTCCTTTTCCATCCATCCATCCATCCCCAAACACCCCCTCCATCTCTCTCTATCCATCTATTCCCCTAAACACCCCTCCCCTCTCTCCCTTTCCATCCATCTGTCCTCAGCTGTCTATGTATTCTGAGACCATCTCTCCATACCCCTATGGGAGGGGAGTGGGGGTGGGTTAGAGCGGGGGAGGTGGGCTGAGAGCCAGGACTTCTGGGTTCTGTCCTGGGCTCTAGGAGGGGAGTGCAGGTCTAGTGGGTTAGAGCAGGGAGGGCTGGGAGCCAGGACTCCTGGATTCTATCTCCAGTCCCCCCATAACTCTGAGCTTGTCTCACCAGCTGCTATCAAGGGGACGAAGAAGACGAAGAAGCAGATGATGCTAGGGGCCAGCAGCCGCCCCATGCTCTCCGCAGGCTGGGAGCCGCCCTAGGAGTTGCAGACGGGGACTGTCGAGCAGACAGGACCCAGGGACGACAAGTAATGGATCCTCTGGAGCGAGCAGCCCGGGCGCGCGATGGAAACTCTTGTGGCTGGTGAGGGGGGAGGCGCCTGCTGAGATATCAGGCAGCCAGGAGGTCACTGGGCCTGTGGGCAGGTGAGTGTGAAAGCGAAACTGACCAGGGGTGTTGCGTTCAACAACAGGACGGGCTCATTTCTGCGTCCCTGGGGCCCTCGGCCTCTCTGACGCAGCCGCTGGCTGTAGGGCTATGGACCCCTAGTGGTGATGGTGTCCTTATCGCTCCGTGGGTCCCAGCCCCCTCTCACTGCCCCGAAATGATCCCCCAGTGGATCCTGCAGGGAGCAGCTGACTCCAGGCACTGTTGGAAGAGATCAGCTATCCCAGGAGCAGCTGGGAGCTACGTGTCGGTGACAGGATCACTAGGGGGTTTCTATTGTCAGGGGGAAGATCGGTGCTCGAGGGGAGCTGGAGGTGACGGGGTGGAAAGGGATAATAGGATGTGCAGGAGGAAGAGAGAGAGCATATTACAGAGGGGAGGGAGACAGAGCTATAGCCAAATAGAGAGTGTACTACAGATGGATGGATGGATGGACGGACAGAGGGCCCTACCACAGACAGATGGATGGAGCCATGGATGGAGACAGAGGACAGAGTGACGGATGGATGGATACAGCAATGGGTGGACAGATGCAGACACCGGGCCCTACCACAGACAGATGGATGGAGTGGTGGATGGATGGACGGAGAGATGCGTGGATGCAGACGGGGCCTTCTCCACAGACAGATGATGGGATGAAATGCTGACAGACAGACCGAAGGTGCTGAGGATGAATCGATCCATCCATACTGCCCCGTTCCACCCTCTTCCATCCACCTCCCCCCCAATAAAATACACGGTGCCAAACCTGCCTACCTTACAGACAGGCCAGCTGTCCCTGTGCTACATCCCAAGGCTGATGGGGAGCTACAGGGAGGTGGGGGGATGGGAACCCCACTCCCCCTGTTCCCGATTCACAGGCCACCCCAGCTCTGAGTACAGAGGAATCCCCTGTAGCTGTGGGTGGTCTGGGGTCCAGGACACACGGAGGAGCAGGGCTTATCCATGCCAGCAGGGGTCACACATGGTCACAGACACGTACACAGGCCCCTGTCACGTTTAATAGCACAGACGCACACCTAACTCTCCTCCCCCCTTATCCGGCCCATCTCAGAGGCGCTGACCACAAATGCTTTCACCGGCCCTCGTAGGCTGACACTTCTGGAGGATGCTGAGGCTGAGCTGAGGGGAGCCGCCCAAGACAGCGGGGACCATGGAGCATCCGCTAGCTCTGAGCCCCATCCTCTGCATCGTCCTCCTCATCCCCACCTGGGCAGCAGGTATGTCGGCAAATTTTTGGCTAGCTAGCCTGCAGGTCGGGCTGTCTAGTCCCCCAGCTCCATCTGTCCATCCCTCCCCATCCCCACAGCCATATCTAGCCATCCCCATATATTCCCATCTATCTAAACTAATCCATCCACCCTCCACTCTGTTGTCTATCCACCCCTGTGCAGTATCCATCCGCCCATACTTCCCTCCATCAATCCTTCCCTCGACAATACTTGTCCCTCCATCCTTCTCCCCACAGGATCTATCCCTCCCTCCACACAAATCTTTAGCATGCTGCAAACAGAACACGTGGAGCCAGTGTCAACTAGACTGGATTTAACATCAGATTAGCCAACCCGGGGCTGCTGTGCAGACTGGATCGTTCATTTCCGAAATGAATGTGTCACTCACTGGAGAGCGAGAGCTAAGAGATCACACTCTCGGTTGATCTACCCAGAATACAAGTGGCTACGGCCCCCAGCTCTTCTAGCTCAAGCTGTAGTAACTTGTACTTTTAGATTTTGAGGTCCCCATTCAATCCGCAGGGTGTTGGCCAAGATGGTGGCCATCAGAAATGCACTAAAATCTTCTCATAGACATTAAGGCCAGAAAGGACCATCATGATCATCTGGTCTGAACTCCTGCACCTTGCAGGCCACAGATCCTCACCCACCCACTCCTGTTTTTTCATTCAAACGAAGCTGTCGCAGGAATTCCATCCCGTTGCAAGAGAGTGCAGATCCCAAATGTCGGAGTGTCCGGCCAGAAACCAGGTGAGTTTGCCACAGAGCTCAGGGATACGGCTCTTGATAAGGTGAACACATTACTGGATTTATCCAGCATCTGGGATTGCAGATCTTCCCTGGGGACAGATCGATCGATGTGGATCTAGGGAGCGAGGGACCAGAATGGATGGATGAATTGACAGACATGGATCTAGGAATGAAAGTTTGGCTGGACAGATCTAGGACTGGAGATGGGTCTATGACCAGCTGGGTCTATAGATGGATGGAGCTAGGATAGGAGAATAGATGGATGGACCTAGGATCAGAGGATGGGTGGAGAGATGAAGAAGAATCAGGGAACAGAGAAACAGAAACTGCTACTAAACTAGAGAGATGAAAGTTTAGCTCTACCCATAGGAATCTAGCGGCTGCTCTCTCTAAAGGCCAGGACGGGTCTATCCAGCCACATGGTGCTGCCCGGTGCATGATGCGGGTTCTCTCTCTTCCCTAGCTGGTCTGGGAGTTTCCCAGGAGCCCAGGTCCCTCCACATGGCAGCCAGGGAGAATATGACCCTGAGCTGCACCTTCCAGAACAGAGACGGCAAGAGAACCAAGGTGCTTTGGCTCAGGGGATCTGGAGAAGACGTGGTGCTGGATTCTAACCACCCCTTCTACCGGGGGCGGCTCCATGTGTCCAGTCTGGACGAGCACAGTCAGGGGAAGGCGACGCTGACCCTGGCTGAGCTGCAGGAGCGGGACTCTGGCCTCTATCACTGCTGCATCGAAATTGACCATGGGGAGTCAGGGATGGGAGGAGGCACCGAGCTAAGAGTGATGTGGAGAAACCAGAGTGAGACTGGTGAGAGTCAGGAGGGCCGGGAAATGGGGCACGGGGACAGTCCCGTCTAGAGGGCACTGGCTCCACTCCGGCCCCAAGGCAGGGGATGGGCTGGCTCAGGGAGCGAGGAATGGGAGATGGGGCTGGTTCCAAACTGGGGTGGAGATCAGGAATATCTGAGCGACGATCATGCTGGGGAGGGGGGAGGGTGCGGTCAGGTTTATATTGAACCATCTCTCTGCGATTTGAGGCAGTTTTTCTGCCGAGTTGTTGCTAGCTGCAGCTCTGGTGTGTCTCACATCCTGTCAGTGCCTTGGGATGAGAGAGGTGGTTAGAAAGCCAGACCCCCACTTCTCCCGTGTGCTCAGAGACGTCTCTCTCTCTGTTCTCTCGCTATTGGCCCGGGTTGGCTCTGAGCTCTTTGGCCTGCTGCAGGTGAGGTATGACCCGGCCCTGCTGACTCACTGCGGGAAGGTCAGACTCATACTGGCAGCTGCGAAGGGTCTCTTAATAAGCGCCGGTGGAGAATGGGGGAGTTTTCTTGCAGTGTTTGTTGAAGAGGAAATTGGTTGCTTAATGCAGGGGTGAGTGAAGGGCACACACGACCCCAGATCCAGAGACACAGAGAGGCACACACAGGTCCAGAAATCAGACACCCACAGCCCCATAGACATGCAGCCGCCAACCCAGAGAGAGACCAGAATGGCCCCGTGACCCACACGGCCCCACCACGCTCTCTGGTGCACCAGTCTCTTGAGATTCTCTCCCGTTGGTCCCATGTATGCATGGAGGTTGCTGGCCATTAGTCCAGAACCCAGGAAGGCAGCTGGCCACTAACATGCTGCACCAACCAAACCGGACCCTCTTCTGTGGCCTCCATTTGGGAGCAACTCCACAGACATCACTGGGGTCACTCCAGATTCACTGAGATCAGAATCAGGAGTGACTGCATTGGCATCAGTGGGCTCACTCTGGAGTCACCGCAGAATCACTGAGATCAGTATAGGACTCCGATTCCCTTGGCATCAGCGGAGTCACTCTGGATTCACACTGGGGTCACGGAGACCAGAATCCAGACTAGACTGCATTCACTGCAATGGAGTTACTCCACATTCACTTTGGGAGCTCTGAGATCAGAATGCAGCCCTGACTCCATTAGGATCAGCAGAGTCACTCTGCATTCACACCTGTATGGTACCAGTAAGATCAGAATCCAGTGCAACAAAAAACACCAGAAATGGCTTCCTAGGGCTCTTCCCAGGAGAGAGCTGGGAACATTAACATCCTTCCTTTTATTTAGACGACAGAAAGGGTTCGAAGCGGGATTCCAGCACAGAACTCATCATCTACAGAGCCACGATTGCTCTGGCAGGCGTCAGCATCATCCTCTTAGTTACCACCCTCCTGCTGCGCAGACACACAGGTATTTACTCCTCCTCCTGTGCTCACCCCACTGCCCGTTCTTTCCGCATTCAAAATGTACTTCTCTTCCGTCCCACTGGTGCAAGGGGGAATGGAGCCTCCCATCTACATTCTCCAGTCCTCTGTTCAATTCGTACACCTCCATTCATCTCTTCCAACAATAACCCATGCCTCCTCCTTTCCTCCCCAGACACCCAACACCAGCAGCCGGCAAAGGTGAGACCATGAAAATTGGAGCCTGAGTTTAACTGGGTGGCATTGTGAGTTTCAAGACAGTGCTGACGCCTGGTCCCTGTGACTCTGGTAGAAACCTGACCAACGGAACACAGGAGAGGGTTAGGGGTGCTTTAGCCCTTAAATATTACAATAGCAGAAGCTGCGAAAGAGTACCAGATTAGCTATCATCTAGACCAGTGGTTTTCAACACCGAGGGCTTCAGTGGGTGCATCAATTCATCTAGATATTTGCATAGGTTTACAACAGGCTACAAAAAAAACACCGGCAAAGCCAGTAGAAACTAAAATTTCATTCAAACAGTGACTTGTTTATACTGCTCTATACGCTCTACACCAAAATGGAACTACAATATTTATACTCCAATTGATTTCTTTTATAATTATATGGTAAAAATGAGAAAGGCATCAATTTTTCAGTAATAGTGTAGCTGTGACACTTTTGTATTTTGATGCCTGATTTTGTAAGCCAATACTTTTTAAGTGAGGTGAAACTTGGGGAATGTGAGACAAATCAAACTCCTGAAAGGGGTCTGGAAAGGTTGAGAACCACGGACAGACAGACGTGCACATGGGGATAGCCAGAGGTGTACAGATCAGGGTGCAGAAAGACAGGTGGATAGATCAAATCTCAACTCGCAGCCCCTCTGCTATTCCAGCCCTGGGCTCCCTTCTCTGCACACAGCTGTGCCGGTGCCTCTCAATCCCGACCTGTAGCGAATTGCAGGGATCCCTCTGGGGACTGAGTCACACCGGCCTGGGGCTGTGTGTGCTGGGGACAATAGCACACATGAATCCCCCACCACAAAGCCAGGGTCCCCATTTTAACCACTTCCCCCTTAAATGCACTAATGGGGCTGGAAAGACAGCAGTGGGAGATGAAGCCCTGGTGACTTGATTTGTGTCTTCAACAGGGTGACAGCAGAGCTGGTGGTAACACGAGCAAAGATCTGCACCATGCAGAGATCACTTTCAAGGCTTCAGCTCACACAGAATACGCCTCCATCCGGACCTGGCAGCTCTGAAGAGTCAGATCTGACTGTGCAGCAAAGGGAGACGCAGGGAACGGCAGGAGATCCCTTCATCATACAACCTTGACGGCATCTCCCAGGATTAGTGCTAGCTTAGTCAACGCACTGAGTCTTTTGTTTATGGACAGTTACTTACAGATGACCGTAGTGATAGATGTGTGAGGCTGTGGGCCAGATCCCCAGCTGGTGTCAATCGTCCGTTGCTCAATGAGTGTTGATGGGGCTAGATCCCCAGCTGGTGTGAATTGGTGTCACTCCTCTCACCAGGAGGGGAGGCAGAGTTCAGCCCGGGAGCCTGGCCCACAGAAAAGGAGGCATCCAAACTTCAGAGTGGTGCCCCACGGAAGTTGTAATTCAGGTGACTCATTCTCTAGGAGGCAGGCTCCTTGGGAGAACTACATCTTCCATGATGCACCATGTTCTCCTCTCTCGATGAGGGGACAGTGTTATAGGAGTCCCTAGCAGTGATGCATCATAGAATATACACTCTGGCCCAAAGAGAACGAGGCCTGGAATGACAACTCCTACACAGCCCTGCTTTGAATCAAAACAGTTCAGGTTTTGAGATTTTGCCACAGAGTTGAAATTCTCTGCAGAAAATAATTAATGAGTATAAAATTTATTTGTAGAAATTTTCTGTGGAAAAAAAAAATCCTTTTCTCTAAATCAACTCTAAATATGAGATTCCATTTTTTTTGTGTGTGTGCTGCCTCTTTCTTGAAAGAATAAAACTGACTAGCGAAAAGATGTTTCTTGGTCATGACCAACTTGATGGCTTCCGCTGTTATATATAGCCACGCAGTGGGCTGTGAGTGAATGAGTTTCTGTGTCTTTATCAAACACAAAATCAAACAGACCGAGAGCGTGAGGTCAGGGTTTGTGAACAAAGCAGAGGAGCGGCAGCAAGAAAAAGCATCTGGATGCAAGGAAAGAAAAAGCCTGTTTTGCTGACTTTACATAAAAATAAAAAAGAAAAGGCTGGATGCTGATCTCAGTGACCCTGAGCTAAATCCAGAGTGACCCACTGATATCAATGCAGCCAGGGTAAGGTTCTGCCCTCATTGAATCTAGAGTGTCACACGGGGTAAATCTGGAATGTAATGGAGTCAGGGCTGGAGTCTGATCTTAGATAACATAGGAAATCCAGATTGCTTTGACAGGGGTAATTATTAGAGCCATAAAACAACCAGTGAGGGACCATATTTATTCTCTCTCAAAGATTTCAGATCAAACAGAATCCTAACAAATGAGGAGATTTGGATCTCTGAGGGGAAACTAAAGTCCTACTGGGTGTCTTTTCCCACCCAAATATCCCACTGCTTTCTAAGTGGAAGGGAGAACAGAACACAGGCCACATTCCCGTCATTGGATTGTCTCCTCTTGGGTTACAGGAAGGAGAGCTTCTGCATGTGGCTCTGGTCAGGAGATCTGGCATTCTAAGACCCTCAGGAGTGCAGAGATGTGTCTCTTCTCTGATCACAACTGGCCTTTTAAGAAAAGTGATGTCATATCATCCTGCCAATCCAAGAATCCAACAGGCCAAATGCTTTAAAGGGCTGTAGGCTCACTGGTTAAAGGTACAGAGCTGCCACTGAGATGCCCCCGGTTAACAGTCAATGTTGCGTTAGGGGTTTGCATCCAACCAGTCAAGGAAGTCAGTTGGCTGAAAACTTTCAAGGACCGTGCATTTATTGGTTAATGGTGCACCACAGAGATGACATCATAGGTTAAAGGTCAACGCGCATGTAGACATGAGGGATCTGATTGGCCAAACATTTTCAGGGGCTGTAAGTGTGTTGGTTAATGGTGCAGATGTCAGAAGTACCACAAATTGAAGTTCCCAGAAGGTACCCCATCTAGTTAATCCAACCGGCGACATGGTTTTAGAGTTATTGATTAGTCACTTGGAGGTTAAAGGTCAGAGTTGATGTAGACACACCATCCTGGCAATCCAAATAGCTGAATGGTTATAGGGGCTACTGATCATGAATGGTTAAAAGTCAAAGTTCATGTAGGTGCACCATCCAAGCAATCCCAGTAGCTAAACGACTATAGGGACTCCTGATCCCAAGAGTTCAAAGGTCAAGGTTCATGTAGGTGCGGAGGTCACGCTCCCAGGCTTTTGCTTTGGCCTCTCTGCGACGGGCCTCTCTCTTCCCCACTGTAGCTGCCCGTTCCATCCTAGGCTGCTGCTCCTTGGGCCGTGCCACGGCACTGGGGTCATTGGCATTGAAGTGGGTGACCTTGGGCCGGAGGTCGCTACGGAATCCCAAGCCCTTCTGGTCCCTCTTGAGGATGGTCTGGACGGGGAACTTACGGCCGGTGCCCTCAGGCCCCAGCCCGGCCTCGCAGTCCCAGCCCCCCTTGACCATGAGCTGGAAGCCAACGTTGCTCTCGGGGATGTGGTAGCGGGTTGGAGGGAGCGGGTCACGCCGGTTGAAGAGGTGGGCAGTGGAGCGTTCATGGAGCTCCATGCTATCCTCGCTGTAATGTGTCTGACACACGGCACAGTATTTCCTCTCCGCTGGAGTCCTCCTGATGGGGAGACAACGGGGTCAGGGGCTTCTAGGATGACCATATTGGTTGGCTTAGGAAGGTGGGGAATGGGACATGGGGCTTTTCCCCTTTAGGGGCCGTTGGTTTCCATCCAGCCCCAAGTTGGGGGAACTGGCTGGTTCAGGCATGAGGGGAATGAGACATGGGGCCTTTCCTCTCTAGAGTTGCTGGCTCCGATCCAGCCCCAGGGTGGGGGGGACTGGCTGGGTCCAGGGCAGGGGAACAGAAAACTCACCTGACCATCCTCTCCTCTGGCTGAGCAGTTTCACGCTCCTGTAGGATCCTCACCACGTCCTTGTGCCCGGCTTCCTCGGCTAGGTCCACCGCGTCCCGCCCCTGCGACTCGCACACTCCCACCCATGCAGCTCCCCGGGTCAGCAGGTACCTCACGGCATCCCCCCGGCCTGCGTAAGCGGCACACATCACTGCCGTCCAGTAGTAACCATCCCGGTAGTTCACATCGCACCGCTCCTTCTCCAGCAGCTGCTGCAGGGTCCCCATGTCGCCCTCCTGGGCCGATCTCAGCAGAAGGTTCCCCCTACGAGGGTCCGTCTGCCCTGGCTGGGCGATGGGTGGCTCAGGCACCCCCAGGCGCCTCAGTGGGGACTTGCGTTTCCGTGGGAGGCTTGAGCTGTTGCCCGAGGCCAGGAGACTCTCATAGAAGCTCCGGGCTTCCTCACCCTCTACGTCCCCCTCCTTTTCCCGGCGGTTGGCAGGGGAACCAACCCGTTTCCGGAGCTGCCCATCCTTCCAGCAGTCCGATTCCTCCCGGGCGCGGGTGAAGGTGATGAGCTGGGGGCCGTGGTTCATGGCTGGCGGTGGAGACGGGGGATGGAGGTGGGTCACTGGGTGGGATTAGCCTGTTTGTGGGCAGGAACAAAGTCAGCAAATGAAGGACACTGAGTGGTGATCCTTATAGGGGGCAGTAGTGCCCCTGGGGGAACAGAGGACAGGGCCATGAGGGTGGGGCAGATCTGGCTCTTGGGGTGCAGGGCTTGGGGAGGGTGGGAGATGGGGCCAGGTCCCTGGGGGAAAGGTGGGGAAAGGCAGGTGTCTCTGGGGGCCAGGGCTACGTCTCTACTGGGGTGGGGCAGGGGCCCTGGGGGGCAGGGGAAAGGGCGGGGCTAGTTCCATGGGATGGGGACAGGGCTAGGTCCCTGGGTGGCGGGGCCAAGGCCATGGGGGGCAGGGGAAGGGAGGGGGTGGGGTCGGGGCCATGGGGGGCAGGGGAAGGGAGGGGGCGGGGTCGGGGCCATGGGGGGCAGGGGAAGGGAGGGGGCGGGGCTAGGTGTCGGGGGGGGCCAGGGGAGGCAGGAGAAGGGAGGGGACAGGGCTAGGTCTCTGGGGGTGGGGCCAAGGCCATGGGGGCAGGGGAAGGGAGGGGGCGGGGTCAGGGCCATGGGGGCGGGGCTAGGTGTCGGGGGGGCCAGGGGAGGCAGGAGAAGGGAGGGGACAGGGCTAGGTCTCTGGGGGTGGGGCCAGGGCCATGGGGGGCAGGGGAAGGGAGGGGGCGGGGTCGGGGCCATGGGGGGCAGGGGAAGGGAGGGGGCGGGGCTAGGTGTCGGGGGGGCCAGGGGAGAGAGGAGAAGGGAGGGGACAGGGCTAGGTCTCTGGGGGTGGGGCCAAGGCCATGGGGGCAGGGGAAGGGAGGGGGCGGGGTCAGGGCCATGGGGGCGGGGCTAGGTGTCGGGGGGGGCCAGGGGAGGGAGGAGAAGGGAGGGGACAGGGCTAGGTCTCTGGGGGTGGGGCCAAGGCCATGGGGGCAGGGGAAGGGAGGGGGCGGGGTCAGGGCCATGGGGGCGGGGCTAGGTGTCGGGGGGGGGGCCAGGGGAGGGAGGAGAAGGGAGGGGACAGGGCTAGGTCTCTGGGGGTGGGGCCAGGGCCATGGGGGGGCAGGGGAAGGGAGGGGGCGGGGCCAGGACCATGGGGGGAGGGGTTAAGTGTCTAGGGGGCGGGCAGAACGGCTGGGACCCGGAGGGGCGGGGCTAGGTCCCTGAGGCGATGGGGGGCGGGGCTGGAAAACTCCTGCTCCCCTTGGCTTTCACCCAGAAGCCTCCGGGGCCCTACTCACCATAGAGACGACGGAGGCCAGAGCAGCGCGCCGCCACCCCCGGGCGAAGAGGTGACGCATGCGCATTAGAAGGCGCCGGGCGCTGGAGGCGCACGCGCGTTAGACCCCGCCGCGGCAGGGCGCGAGGGTGGACACTGGTCGGAGAGGAGTGCGCAACTGCAGGGTTCTGCTCCAGGCATGCGCATTGGGGTCCGGGAAGCCGCGCGGGATTTGGATGCGCATGCTCAATAGGGAAGGAGGCTCGGACGTCCTCCTGCGGGCTAGTTATTCTGGGCAACGAATGGCGATCACGGCGCATGCGTATTAAGCGCCCCCGAAGTGGCGACTGCCGATGCGCATAGTGTGCAGGGGGCGAGAGCAGCTTTTACGCATGCGCACTCAGGAATAATGACTGTGAGAGGGAGGTTCTAAACGCATGCGCACTGGAACGAAGTGAAACCAAACCAGTGGGCGCACGTTCCGCCGACTGTGGACGGAACCGAAACTGAAATCAGGCGCATGCGCACACCCCTGGTCTCCAAACTAGGGGTTAGCACAGCGCCCCCAGCTACCTCTCTCACGCCCCTCAACGGCCACTGCCTGGCAGCGCGAGGCGCCTGTTCCCGCCGCCTTCTCCTGTCGTGGCGGCAGTTTAACTAATTTGCATATTTCCCAGCGTGCCGTTCCTCTTCTAACGCCGCCAAATACCGTCTTTTTTTACCCCATTTCAGTGAGAAAATTAACCAAAAATATTAACTAAAGATATAGCTGCCAATAACTATGCGATGTTACCCAATTTTCACGTCAGGAACTAACAATATTTTTTCTCACCCTGACCTCGCTGTAGAGTCAAAATATACCTAGGAATTAAGGTCTAATTAACATACTCATAATTAATCTTTAGGAGACTAGTTAGTTTACTAATAGGAGATGCTTGGTGCTAATTAATATTCTGGCGACGGATGAGCATAACGGTCGCCATGGAGTACAGCAGAGCCAGCAACCGGCGCAGCAGCACCAGCGTCAGAGACGGTAAAAGAAGGCCACGCCCCCTAGATATGGCGACCACGCCCCTTCAGGTAGACCACACCCACTGAGGGGGGCTAGGTCACGCCCATTCATTGAACAGGCCACGCCCCTTTGGGCAGGCCCCACCCATCACAGTGGAGGCCACACCTTCATTGGGCTTAGACCCCGCCCATTTGTGTGCACTCCTTTAAGAGAGGCCACGCCCCTCTTGGATTAGGCCACGCCTATTTCTGATGGCTCCCAGTCCCACCCTGCTCTGACCCGCGAGACCCCACTCCCCTCCCAGTGCCAGGACAGAACCCAGGAGTCCGGGACCCCCGCCCCCCACATGCGTCTGTAGTTCTCTGGTCTCCTGTTCCTATGCGCCTCAGTGGGGCCCCTCCCATGATGCTCCACGCCCCTTCCCCAGGGTCCCTCCCTTCCTTGCCCCCTCCTCTGAGCTTTGTAGTTTCTCAGTGTCCCTCTCCCCATTCAGTCCAGTCAGGCCCAGGCAGCTACAGGACTACAATTCCCATGGTGCATTGCGGTCACATCACCTGTTTTTGCCCCCCCCCGGACACTTCCTATCACCGCGGTTGTAGTTTGATGGAGTCCAAAGCCCCAGTCACTCCAATGGCGCTCAGGGAACGCAAGCACTACAACTCCCATGATGCCATGCGGCACACCACTGCGTCACTCAGGCCCCCTTCCTGCCTTGGGATAGGCTGAGTTCTCGGAGACCCTGCTGCCCGTGGAACCCTATGACGCCAATGCAGCCCGTGGACTACCAGTCCCATGCTGCCTTGCGGCACCGCCCCGCATATGGGTCCCACTTTTTCCCCCCACGCCCGGGGACGTAGTTCCGCGGGGCCCCGCTGCCCAGTCATCCCAAGGAACTTCGGGTCGCTGGAGAACTACATCTCCCGCCATGCCCTGCGGCCTCCCATCATTCCCCGCCCCTCTCCCCTCACGTGTCTCCCCGCTTTGCATTGTGGGAGCGGCAGTTCCTGGGCGGCCTCGCTCTCGTCTGCTCCTATGGGGCGCCTCCGGCTGTAAAACTACATCCCCCGTGATGCCCCGCACGGCTCCGCGTCTGCGTGCTGGGGGGGGGGACAAGCGGGGTGGCTGGGGCCTGTGCGCGTTGGGCACCGCTTGCAGCTGAACGGGAGTTGAGACCCCGGGGGTGAGTGGGACGCGCCCTCCCCCGTGCAAAGCGGGGGAGCTGCCCTAGTGCAAAGGGGGCGGGGAGAGGGGAGCTGCCCCCTAGTGCCTGGGGGGTGGACAGAGGAGTGAGCTGATCCCCCCCTTGCAAAGAGGGTGGGGGAGCTGCCCCCTAGTGCCTGGGGGGGGGGCAGGGAAGAGGACGGAGCTGATCCTCCCATGTAAAAGGGGGCAGGGGGCACCGACCCACCAGTGCAAAGATGGGGGAGGCGGGAGTTGACCCTCCAGTGCGAAGGGGGTAGGGGGATTTGCACCCCAGTGCAACGTGGGGCAGGATTTATTCCTCACCTCTGCCTGTGCAGCCGATGGGGGCTAATGGGGGAAGGGCCATTCACCTCCCCCACCTCTGGAGGGGCAGGGTGATTTACCCCCCAGTGCTCTGTGGGGGAACCGTGGGTGGGTGATCCTGCCCCCCCCCCATTGCAATGCAGAAGGTGGGGAGGGACATGGAGGTGGCAGGAGTTCCCTCTACTGCACAGCCCGAGGGGACCCCCTTGTCCAGGGGTGGATGGTTCAGGGAGCCCCCCCCAATGTGGCTGGCAATGGGGAGTCCCCAGCCTGAGGGTGAAAAAGGCAGGGGTGCCCCGTCGTTCCTGAGCCAGTGGTAATTTCCTATGTTGATTCGGGGGCGTCAGAGAGAGGTGTATACCTAACCCTGTGCCCCACCCCAGAGCCGGCTGCATCTCAGTGCTGGGCAAGGGGTCCCTGTATAACTGACCCCCTCCCCTTCCCCAGAGCCAGCTGCATTTCTACAACAGGCGAGGGGTTCCTGTATAACTGGCCCACCCCAGAACCAGCTGTGTCTCGGCACCAGGTAAGGGATCCCCATATAACTGACCCCTCCTGTGCCCCACCCCAGACCTAGCTGCATCTCAGTGCTGGGTAAGGGGTCCCTGTATAACTAGCCCCCTGCCCAGAGGGGGGGGTGCATCTCAGCACTGGCTGGGAGACATTGTACTGTCTGTGCTGGGAGCTTGCGTGAGTGTTGGCTTGTGGGGTGCAGGCTGAGTCCCCCCCCACGTTCATCACACAAGCGAGCAGAGCTCTGGCGTGGGCTGGGCTGATGCCGCCTCTCTCTGCAGAGGACGGGAAGATGAGCAGCTCCGAGGAAGTGTCCTGGATTTCCTGGTTCTGTGGCCTGCGTGGAAATGAATTCTTCTGTGAGGTGAGCGGCGCCGCTGGGACCCAGGACTCCTGGGTTCTGTCCCCAGCTCTGGGAGGGGTGGGGGCTGGGCACCAGGACTCCTGGGTTCTGTCCCCAGCTCTGGGAGGGGTGGGGGCTGGGCGCCAGGACTCCTGGGTTCTGTCCCCAGCTCTGGGAGGGGTGGGGGCTGGGCGCCAGGACTCCTGGGTTCTGTCCCCAGCTCTGGGAGGGGTGGGGGCTGGGCGCCAGGACTCCTGGGTTCTGTCCCCAGCTCTGGGAGGGGTGGGGGCTGGGCGCCAGGACTCCTGGATTCTGTCCCCAGCTCTGGGAGGGGTGGGGGCTGGGCGCCAGGACTCCTGGATTCTGTCCCCAGCTCTGGGAGGGGTGGGGGATGGGCGCCAGGACTCCTGGGTTCTGTCCCCAGCTCTGGGAGGGGAGGGAGCTGGGAGCCAGGACTTTCCTGGCTGTGGGAGGGGAGTCTAGTGACCTGGGGGAGCGATGCACCCGGACTCCTGGGTTCTCAGCCTGTCTCTTTCCCCCAGGTGGACGAGGATTACATCCAGGACAAGTTTAACCTGACGGGGTTGAACGAGCAGGTCCCCCATTATCGCCAGGCTCTCGACATGATCCTCGACTTGGAGCCAGGTGCCGGGAGGGGGTCCCAGGGCTGGCATGGAGAGGGGTCCCCGTCTGAGCCCCCTGACCCCAATCAGTTCCCTGCCCGCTTTGCGTGTGGCCTTTGTCTCTTTCCTTGTGGGAAGGCCCTGCCACTGCCCCCGCCCCTCCGAATGAGCCAGCCCCGATCCTGGCATGCTTGGCACTTGCCCTTCGTACGACTGACAGGCCAGGCTGCGTGTGGCACGGTTGTGTGTGCGTCAGGGTGTGTGTGTGCCTGTCTTGTACCAGCATGGATGACGTGTGTGTTTGTTCATTACATGGTCATGTGTGTCTTGCACAAGTGTGGAGGACGTGTGTGTGTGTTCATTACATGGTCGTGTGTGTCTTGCACAAGTGTGGAGGACAGGTGTGTGTCCCCATTGCATGATTTTGTGTGTTGCACAGCATGCGTGTGTGTCGCACAAGCATGGAGAACAGGGTTGTGTGTTTATCGCAGAGTTGTGTGTCTTGCAAACGCGTGGAGGATGGGTGTGTGTGTTGCACAGCGAGTGTGTCTCTTTCACAAGTGTGGAGGAGGGGGGTGTGTGGGTCCATCACATCGTTGTTTGTGGACAACAGATGCATGCGGCACACCTGGCTCTGAGCTCCTTGTCCTCTCTTGCACAACTGTGAGGGCCTGAATTGTATGTGCCTGCCCTTTGCACAACACAAGGGTCTGACTTGTGTGTAGCTGCCCCTTCGCTCGTGCGCAAGGAGCCCCAGCTTGTGCGTATCACACTGGCGGGGGCACAACGGAGGGCTTGTCATGACTCCCTCACGGGGCAGTGGCCACACTCTCACGCGTCCAATTGTGTGAAAGCGGGGTGGGTGTCTCAGCCATGCGACGGGCTGAGCTCGGGGGTGTCTGTTGCCCGAATCTCTGGGACTGGGGGCCAACCCTCTCCCGCCTCTTCCTTCCATTTTAATATGGCCAAATATAAGCCTGTATGACCAGGAATAAAGACCGCTGGCCAACGGGGATCCCGGGGGAGAATCAGCTGAACGGGAACTCCCTGCACAACGCGGGTGAATGCGAGGCTGGGACGGAGATTCGTAGGTTCTGTGGACAGAGATTAAGAGATTTCAAGGCCAGGAGAGTCGTTGATTCAGGAACTCCTGGGTTCAAAGGGACCATGGGGCTCAACTCACTTCCCCTCCCGGATCACGCAGGCCAGAGCCCAATGATTCCTAGCGTGGATCAGTTAGAAAAACATCCCGTCTTGACTGCAAAACGGCTGGTGATGGAAAATCTCCCACGACCTTAGAATTTGTGCCAATGGTTCATTACGCTCCCTGGTACAAATTTATGCCAGATATAAAACAGGGGAATCACGAGGTTCTTTTCCCTCTGGTGCGACCGCTGCTCGGATCCTGCGTCCGGTTCTGGTGGCCGCAATTCCAGAAGGAAGGTGGTCGATTGGCAGGGGCTGGAGAAGAGCCATGAGAATGAATAAAGGATTGGAAAACCGAGATTCCAGGAGCTCACTTGGTTGAGCTTTAGAGCCCTGCACAGGAGTATTTTTTTTAATCCGACTCCCACCTGCTTCCGCATTGGTTCTTGCGTTTTTATCCCGCTTCCATCTGCAAAAACCTTAGATCCTGCAAATCCTGCGAGCAAGACAGATTTATATATACACACACGGAACTCGGACACAATTTTTACCTCTAAAAGAATAAAACAAATCATGCTTAAGCCATGTTAAAAAACGCCAAAAAACTCCTGTTATAACAGACCTCAAATCTTTCTATCAGTCACTTAAATTTAAATGTTAGAACCTTTATTTAAAAAAACAAAACACTTGCTTTATGCTGCTGAAATTCTATTTATGACAAACTGTTGTCATGTGTAGATCGCACGGCACGTCAAACCAAATTGCGCCACTGTTTTGCTGTAAGTGCAGGGTTTTTTAATGCTTATGAATAATAAGTTTTAAAAAAAGCTGTGAGTTTTTTAATCCACTTTTGCACTGGTTCTAGACCGTTGAAACATACTGTTCAAGTTATTTATATGTCAGGATTATTATGGCTTTTTGAAAAACATTTACCGGGAAACCTACCCCCAGCGCTAGGGTTTTGGGTTGAAATAAATCTTTAAAAGAGGCTCAAACTAAGTAGCTAAATGTGCGTTTTTGTTTTCCCGCAAATTCCCACGGTCTCGTATTTTTGCCCATCCAATCCTGCCCGCAACGAAGTCCATTTGCCCCACTCCTGCTATTATGGCAGCGGGTCCCGTGGGATCCCAGCCCCGCTGCCGGGCTCTGCTTCACAGAGGGATGGCGAAGGGGTGATGTGATCCTGTTTGGATGTGCCCCTGCGGAGGATAGATTTGGCAGTGGGCTCTCCGATCTAGCAGACGGGGAGCCCATAGGCGGAGGCGGACTGATGCTAGATGAATTCAGAAGGGAAGTAACACGCGCATTGTTAGCACTGAGGAGGGTGATTTGCAATGGGTCGGGGTGGATGTACGGTCACTAGCGATTGTTTAAATCCGGAGGGGCTGGTTTTTCTCTCCAGTCGGCCGTAGGAATTAATTCCAGGCAGTCGTTATGGTTTGTGGTAGGAGCTCAGACTGTACAGTCGCCATGGCCCTGGCATCCCTTTGGGCGGGGGTGACCCCGATCATACTGGCGTTCCCTGCCCCCTGGCTCTGTGGGGTCCCCTGCCTCCCGTCTCTCTCATGCAACCCCTTTCCTTGCAGATGAGGAGCTGGAGGACAACCCCAACCAGAGCGACCTGATCGAACAGGCGGCGGAGATGCTGTATGGGCTGATCCACGCCCGGTACATCCTCACCAACCGTGGCATCGCTCAGATGGTGAGTGCCAGCCCCCTGGCCACCTGAGCCAGCCAGTCCCCTGCCCTGGGGTTGGATGGGAGCCAGAGCCCTCTAGAGGGGACTGGCCCCATTCCTCACCCCCAGAGCCAAACAGTCCCTGCCCTGGGGTCGGATGGGAGCCGGCGCCCCATAGAGGAGACGGGCTCTGTGCCCCATTCTTCACCCCCCCTGAGCCAGCCAGTCCCTCTCCTGGGGCTGGATGGGAGCTGGCGCACCGTAGAGGAGGGAAGTCTCATTCCCAGCCCGGTGTCTCCTTTCTGTGTCTCCTTCCCAGCTTGAGAAGTACCAGCAGGGGGACTTCGGCTACTGCCCTCGTGTCTATTGTGAAAACCAGCCCATGCTGCCCATTGGTAAGCGCAGGAGGGCAGTGGGGTCTAGTGGTTAGAGCAAGGGGGTGGGAGGGATGCTGGGAGGCGGGACTCCTGGGTTCTCTCCCTGGCTCTGGGAGGGGAGCGGGGACCAGTGGTTAGAGCTGGGGGGGGAGGGATGCTGGGAGCCTGGACTCCTGGGTTCTCCCTGACCCCTCCCCCGCCCCCCCAGGCCTGTCCGACATCCCCGGTGAGGCCATGGTGAAGCTCTACTGCCCCAAGTGCATGGACGTCTACACCCCCAAGTCCTCCCGTCACCACCACACGGACGGCGCCTACTTTGGGACCGGCTTCCCCCACATGCTCTTCATGGTGCACCCTGAGTACAGGCCCAAGCGGCCAGCCAATCAGTTCGTCCCCAGGTGAGCTGCCACTCACCGCCATTGGCTGGGGCAGAGTCCGGTCCCGGTGGGTCGGGGAACCCAGCTCCGGCTTTTCTCCCCTTCCTGATGGGCTGGAGCCCAAGTCCCCAGACTCCTGTCCTTGTCTTCCCCCCCACCCCCGCAGGCTGCGGCCAGAGTCCGTTCCAGTGGATTCTGGATCTGCCTCCAGCTCTTTCTTCTCCTTTTGGAGAGCTGTATCTGGCAGCCCATTCCAGTGGATCCAGACATCCAGGTCTTCCATCCATCCCCCTGGGGACCTGGCCCCTCCCTCCTGCCCTACATGGGGCAGTGTCCAGAGTCCATTCCAGCTGGGAACACGGATCTGGCTCCAGGTTTTCTCCTCCCTCCCCCATTGTGGCTCCTGCCAGACTCCGTTCCAGGGGGATCCGGCTCCTGTACTTCCCCTTGCTGCTGATTGCAGCTGGGCTCCATTCCAGGGGGCATATGGAAATCTGGTTCCATTTCTTCCTTCTCCCATGCACTAACTGGGGCTGCAGCCAGAGTCCATGCCAGTGGGCACGACTACTCCAGTTCCAGCTTTTCCTCCTCCTACAGATGAATGTTCACTCTGGAACCTACTGATGTCACCACAAACACCAGCTTGGCAGAAATTCTTAGCATTGGTGGGGGGCTTGTGGACATGGCTGTGGCTTGGGTAACCCCCACCGCTTCCTCCCAAAAGTTAACTTCTTTTTCTCCTTTTGGTAGGCTCTACGGCTTTAAGATCCACCCCATGGCTTATCAGCTGCAATTGCAGGCTGCCAGCAACTTCAAGAGCCCTGTCAAAACCATCCGCTGATCCTCTTCCCAGACGCCTGGGTCCCCATCTCCTAAGCCAGCCCCTTTCCCTCCACCATTTCCCCCTGGGACAGAGCCACTTTGGTTTGATTTTTTGGGGTCCCCTTGGACTGGTCTGAGTCCCCCCCCCATCCCCGCTTTCCTCTATTGAGTCTGATTTTAGTTGGCTCTGATGCGTTGTTTAAATTAATATTTCGTTCTCAGAAAAACACACATAAAACTCAGAAAGAGTTCAGAAGTATTTTCGTCTCCTTTTTCAAAAATAAATCGAGGAGGACGATTTGGCTCTCAGCTCTGAAAGTGAGGTCCAGGGGCTTCGAGCCTGAACTCCTGGGTTCTATCCCAACTCTGGGAGGGGAGTGGGCTCTAGTGGTTAGAGCAGGGGGGCCTGGGAGCCAGGACTCCTGGCTTCTGCCCACAAGCCATCTCAGGACCTGACTGAGCCTGGATCCTGTGCCCTGCAGCTGTTTCCTGGCCCCAGCCTGCCCACTCTGGCTGCCGGGGTCGCTGTATCTAGTGTTCTTCCCTGGGGCCTGTGGCTGGCTGTTCTCACCCTCTGGTCTGGCCCTCACGGGGGAGTCTGGGGCCTGCTGGCTCCAGCAACTATGTGAAAGCCCTGGGGTGGACTGTGTGGGGCCCCCCCCCCCACAGGCCTGAGCTCAGGCTTCAGTGGGACAAGGGGTGAGGTCTGGGCTCCTAATGGGGACAGGGAGCAGAGACCCCCATGCTCTGCCCAGAGGCACAACAGTGCCAGGGACTGGAAATAGACCCACCCTCACAGATCTCCCCCCCACCATCCTGAGGGGCAGAGGCCATCTTGGCTGGCACAGGGGAGGCTGGTGAGTGATCTTGTGGCTTTGCAGGGGGTCCTGGTTGGGTTGTGCTAGGTTGCAGATTGGGGGAGAGAGGTGCCAGGCTCTCCCTCTTGCCATGAAAGGGGCTAGGGCCTTGGGGATGCACCTGTGCCCATGGCTCTGCAGAGGAGCCACCAGCTGCTAGCCCCATGGCTCCAGCAGACAGCCCAGGCTGGCCCACCCAGGGCAGCAGCAGGTCCCGGGGACGGGGTGAAGCTCATGTGTGTAGAGCTGGTTCCTGGATGCAGTCTGGGGGGGCAGCTGCTGGGCCTAGGGCAGGACAGGGGCAGGCAGTGTCCTCCCACAGGACCCTGCCCTGCCAGCTGCAGGGTGAGTGGTCTCTGCACAGGGCCCTGTACTAAGGGGCTGCTGGGGAGGCCTGGGGACAGGTCAGACCCCCTGGCTGTCTGGTGCCCACTTCATGGGGAAGGGAGGGGACCCTGTTTCTTGGGGCTCCCTGCTTTTCAGCCTCTGCCCTATCCCTCCCCCAGCAGCTGGGTGAGTCCTGCTGTTTCCCCTGCAAACACCCCCCCTCCAGCCTCCTCACTCCTGTACCCAGCCAAACAGTCCTCAAGGAAAGTTGGCAGTGGTGGGCCTCTTTCTATACTAACCACTAGACCCTGTTCTGACTGATGTAGGCTGGCTTCCCACCTCTCCTCCTGCTCTAACCATTAACCCCACTTCCCTCCCAGAGCCAGGGAGAGAACCCAGGAGTCCTGGCTCCCAGCCCCCCACCCACTGCTCTAACCCCCTGCCGAACAGCAGGTCCTGGGACACTTGTCCCTTATCGCAGTAGTTTTGTTCCCTGGACGTTTTGAGCCGGGGATGGAAGTAGGGGAGCTGGGAACACTGCTGCCTGTGGGCCATGCAAGGCTAGTGGAGGTGGGGTAAGTAGGGGAGGGAGGACCAGAAAGGGGGATGGGTCTAATTTGGAGGATCCCCCCCAGATCCCACCATCTGCAGAAATGCAGGGATCCCTCCATGCTGCTGCATTGAGCCCCATAAGCCCCCCTCATGAGTGAACCCAGCAGGGACTCTCAGGCCACTTAAGGGACATCCAGGAGCCATCTCAGAAGAAAAATGTGGATCTCCAGGGGCAAAGTTTCAACTCACAGGTTAGTTCCCTCTTGGGATGTTGGAGATCTCTAATACTAGGAGTCACGCCAGCAGAGCTATGGCCCATGCACACCTGTCTGAGCCCAGCCATGGGGCTATCGGGAAGACCCCACCAATGGAAAGACAGACACCAAATCCACATCCAAACTACAGATGTTGAAGCTTTATTTGAGGGCCCCTGAATGATACCCAGGTAGCCTGGAAAATGCTAAAACCAAAAAGGAAGTTTACAGGGGGTTAAGATCTGTTGCAGCAGAAGTAGATGCTCATTTGGAGTCCAAAGTCCACTCAGGGAAGCAATTACAGCTACAAGACTCCATTCCAAAGGAAGTGAAGGTAGCAGTGAAGACAGAGGTCGCTGGAGAGGGCTAGAGCAATGAATACGCTGGTGTAAATCAGGATTAACCCTGTTTTCAGTGGAAACGAGGTCAGAATCCAGTCCTGAAAAGGCACCATTTGCGGTTAGACAGGGCTGAATCCTGACCTAGAAACCCAGGATGAATCCAGAGCGAGTCCACCAATGTCAATGGAGGCGATCCTTAAGTCACACCAACTTGAGTCACTCTGGTTGCCCCCTCACAGAGAAGGTCAAACTCCACCAACACCAGCAAACCTCAGAGCAGAATCTGGGTCATCGCTTGTATCCCCCTGAAGACCCATTAGAATTATACTCAGTATATCTCACCCATGAATGTCTTCCACAATGGAGCAACAATGGTTTCTACTATCTGAGGGATGGGAAATCTGGGCCATTTTGCTTGTGAGCCTCTTCCACAATTAACCCGTTTTGTTCATTGTACTTGGCTTGTCGAAGAGCTAACCCTCCCCCCCCCACCCAGTAGCTAATACATCATCATCTTCACCATCGCCGGGATGTAGTTGACCATCTCTGCCACGGTCTTCACGATGTTCCTGCTGAAGACTCTGGCCACACAAGTGTCCCATCGGGGCATTTTGATGTTGTACTGGACTTGCCCTTCCACATGGAAGATGGATATTTCATTCTCCTGCATGCCAGACACAAAGACCAGCACCGTGGTCTCGCTTTGGATGGTCATCCTGGCATTTTGCTGGACACAAAGCGGCTCCTGGGAGAACTCGCTCAGTGCTAGATTGAAACAGGCCTTGAGCTCCTTGGTCAGCCGCCTCTGGGACTCCAGACGCGTCCGGACATGGAGGAGCCACTCGATGCTCAGGGGTTCTGGGCTGGTGGATTTAACCACACACCCACCCAAGTGTCATCTCCTGACCTTTGCTGGGACTTGATTGCAGGAGACCAATACCATCTACAAAGGAAGGAAATTGGGGTTAGTTCCCTGGAGACCTGGGTTCACACTCATCCCCCCCGTCACAAGTGAGATGAGTTTTCATTTGGTCTCAGCCTAGTTTGGTTAGTAGACCTAGTTGAAATAAACTGGAAACTGAGTAGACCCCCTTGTGACATGAATCCTGCCAAGTTCAACATCGTTTCTGGTCTCCACTTAGAGGAGTCTAGTGGGTTGGGAGGGGGGGCCGGTGCAGCTGTGAGCCAGGACTCCTGGGTTCTATCCCTGGACCTTCCACTGACTGTATAAATGTCCCGTTTCACATATGGAGAAATGGAGGCACAGAGGGGGGAAAGATACTTGACAAAGGTGGCTGTTCTTTTAAAAAAACTCCCAAGGGAATGCACCATTGTGTGGTCTTTCAGTCACCACCCTTGAGACTTCCCAGTGGGTCAGAACCTGGTGAGTGGGGTGGCCCCGAAATGTTTTTCCCATCCCAGAAACATTTGAGATTTCAAGAAAAATTTGCTATTCTACACTGGAACTGAAGTGAGCTCTTTCCAAGTCCTCTGTGCAAAACCAGAGAGGCACCTGGTATGGACCCACCCCTTTATTTTGACCAAAAACTCCATTATGGACCCCAGCAATCGTCCCAACAAAGCTGTCTTTGACCCTGCCCCCTTCTGAGAGAAAGTTTCAGTTTCCACTAACTTTTGGGCATCAAAATTCCCAGCCTGTTCTGCTCACTGCCCTGCCCTTCCCACACTGCTGTGGCAGGGGGGTTAAAGTCCTGCTCCAGCTACATGGAAGAAAGCTGGCTCCTCTCCTCAGTATTCTCCAAGGTTACTAAGGGTTACGTCTACACTGCAGTGCCAACCTGCTGCACTGAATTGGAGTGCCCAGGCTTGGCGCTACACGTGCGGACATTAGGTTTGGGCTAGACACACATCCATGCCGCAGGGTTGAGCCCAAGTCTAGCCCAAGCCTGAACATCTACACTGCAATTTTATAGCCCCCAGCCCAAGCCCTAGTCAGCTTACCCAGGCCAGCCAGGGGTCTTTCAATACCATGTAGACGTACCTGTGGTCAGATACTTTCCCTCAACTCCAGGCTGTTCATGCTCAGCTAGAACCCCAGAACTTTCCCCATTATTTCCCACACACTCTTGTTTGCTACTTAGCATGAAACTAGGGATCAGATCCTCCCATACACCCTAGGGATCAGCCCCCATTTAACCAACTGATTTACTTGGATTAACAGCGACTCAGGGCATGGACAGTCTCTGCACAGCACACCAGGTCCTGCAAGCTCATTTGGGAATAGAACCCAGGAGTCCTGACCCCACATGCATTCTCCTCTCACCCACTAGCTCCCATTCCCCTCCCAGAGCCAGAGAGAGAACCCAGGAGTCCTGGTTCCCTGCTCTAACCACTAGACCCCCCCTCCCAGAATCAAGGAGGGAACCCAGGAATCCTAACCTTAAGCCCTACTGTAATACACCTGTATGCAGCAGTCCCTCAGTTAAAGTACCCCAAAGACATGGCTATCCTACAGCAGTAGGTTCCACAGGTTATTAAAAACATTCATCAAGACATATTGGAAAGTTAAAACATTCCTAGGAAAGAGAACACAATACTAAAAGTTACAAGGGTTAAATAACAGCAACAAGGTTATTAGAACACCCTCTAAAAAGCCCCCAAATCCTAGCCCCTGTTTAACCCCTTACCAGGTCAGGGGACCCGCCTGTGTTTTCCAGACAAAAGAAAGACCAGACAGCACATACCCCTCCAACCACACAAACAATAATATAGTAGAAACAGCCCCTCTTGTGTCCTTTTTATAAGCAAGTAGCTCCCAAGGGAGGCTGGGAGTTGGGAGCTAGGAATGCTGGGAATTGTAGTTTCTTAGCCAATTTGCAAAAGGCTCCATTTCTGATTGGCCGGGGAATGAAAGGGGGCCGGGCCTTAGACACCATCTATCTAATACATTGGTCTTTTCCGTTCTTCCCTATCCAGGGTATGAGCTTGGCTGTGATTGGCCCAGCCCACCCAGACACCTGGGTCTCAAGGTTCCACTGGCCACACCCCTCTCCTCTCTGATTGGTCAGTTTTTTATGGCTTGGGGTGCCTGATTGGTCCCAAGGGGGGGTGTCCCAGCTATTTAAAGCTCATGGGTGGGTTATGCCCCTATGGTGGTTGGAGCTGGGTGTTGTGTTTCTTGTCTTGTCTCTGGAGTAGCTGTAATGGAGTGTGTAAGTTGTGGGGGGCAGAGGGGTATTAAGGCTGGTTCTCTGGGGTGGGGGGTAATGGCAATGGTAGCTGTGGGAAGAGATTGGTAGATATGTGAGGTAGGAGGCCTGGTGGCAGGGTGTTGTTGGGTACTTAGCTTGTCTTTAATTTCTCTCCCTGGACTAGATGACCCCCAGTCCTGCCCCCTATTTGTATGGGGGAAGTTGTCTGTCTCTTAATAGCCAAGCCCCACCTGGTGACTGGGAAGCTGTGAGATCCCCAAGTTTGGGGGAGGATGATGGGATCCTCTAGGGCTGAGAGGGTCATGTTGGGGGGGCCCAGGTGTAGTGGGCTGGGGGCGGTCACAGCTTTGTCACCTGCACCTGTGTGAAATTTGTATTCCTTGTCTGCTTCCCTATCTAGTGCCCCCTAGCAGGGACAGGCCCCATTTCTAGCCCCCCTGAGCCAGCTGGTCCCTGCCCTGGGGCCAGGTGGGAGCTGGCACTGCTTGTGCCCCATTTCCCACCCCCCCCCCTGAGCTGGCCAGTCCCATGCCTGAGCGCTGGATTGGGGCCTGGGCCCCATTCCCTGTCCCCTCTGGGGAGGAGTGGTGGGATAGTTGCTGGTGGGGTGCTCACCTCTCCCCTTCCCCCCCACCACTAGGGGATGGTTCTGACCCACTTGAAGGTCCAGCCTGGCGAGTGCATCACCGTGAAGGGGATGGTGCTGCCAGATGCCAAGAGGTGAGTCTGGGCTCATGGGCATGAGGAGGGAAGGGTTAACCTGATCCCTGGGGGGCAATGCTGGGGTCCCCCTGCTGCCAAACAGCCCAGTGGGGGAGTCTCTGGGACCCATGGGTGGGTCTCAGCCTGCCAAGGGGGCAGCATCTCCCTGCAGGCCCCTCACCCCCTGGATCTGCATTGTCTCAGTGCCCCTGAATCCTCTAGGGATCCATGTCTCAGCCCTGACCCCCCCACAGCTCCCCCTCAAGGGGGTATGTGCTAGTAGGCTCCCCCATGGGATGGGGGAGCTGGTCTCCCCAGGACTGATCCCTAGGGGGCTGGCTCTCAGCCCCCTGCATGGGGTGAGCTCAGTGGGACAGAGCCCCACAGATAGGGGTGGAAGGGAAGCTGGGCTGCAGGGTGCCTGGGGCTGGTGTCCCCCCAATGCTCCCCTCCACCCTGGGAAGGGGCTGGAGGGCAGCAGAGGATGCTGGGAAAGCTGGGCCATAGGCTGGTGTATTGTGGGAAGCTCCCAGGTGATTATGCTGCTGAGGATGCTGGGAAACTTTCCCGCAGGGCTGCAGCTTTAGCCCAGGGCATTCTGGGAGACTTGCCCATGACCTGGAGCCTGTGGGAGACACAGCAGGGGATGCTGGGGGAATTCCCATGATGCAATGCATGTCACTGCATGGGGCTCCATGATGTGGTGCTGTCCCAGAGGATGGTGGGAAGCTTCCCAATGCACCAGTGCAATAAATTGAGCAGAGGGGATTCTAGGAGATTCTCCCATGGTGAAGGGGGATTTCCCATGATGCTCTGCATGGCAGAGGGGTGGCTGGAGGCGTCCCACAATGCAAAGCAAGTGGCTGTACCTATTTGGGGGGGGCCCTGGGGCAGGATCCCTGCTGGCCCCTGGGGAAGCTGCCTGGCCCAGGTAGGGGCTCCCAGCCTCTCTCTCTCTCCCTTCCAGCTTTGCCCTGAACATGGGCAGGGCTGGCTCGGACCTGGCCCTTCACTTCAACCCCCGGTTCGAGAGCCACGGGGACGCCCGCATCATCATCTGCAACTCACTGCAGGGCGGGGAATGGGGGGAGGAGCAGCGTGAGCCAGACTTCCCCTTCCAGCCGGGGCAGGATGCCAAGGTGAGGGGGGCACTGCCTAGGGGAAGATCCCAGCTCTCCCTCTGTGGGGTGGGAGACGAATCATGAGCTCTCTGGGAGAGAGCACCACCCCTTTCTCACCTAGCTAGGGTGGGGTGCAGGGCACTGTCTAGGGGAAGATCACAGCTCCCATTCCTGGTGTGAATGGGGGGGGGCAGGGCACTGGGGTGGGGGTAGATGCCATGTTTTGGGGGCAGGACTCACTCTCTCTGAGGGCAGCCTTCTCCCATCTCTGTGGGGCACTGTGAGGAAGATCGTAGCTTCCCTTTGCTGGGGTCAGATGGGACACAGCACTGTGTAGGGAAGACCGCAGCCACCCATCTTGAGCAGATGAGTATTGTCCTTGTTGGCATGGGGGGGCATGTAAGGTTAGGATGATATTTAACCCTGGAGGGGGCAGGTGTCTCTGGCTCCACCCCTCACCCTCTGGCTCCTCCCCCCAGATCTGCATCTCCTTCGATGCCCAGGAGCTGACGGTGGCACTGCCAGGGGAGCAGCAGCTCAAGTTCCCCAACAGGCTGGGGCTGGAGGCCATTGAATTCTTCTCGGTGGAGGGAGACTTCAGGGTCAAGTCCATTAAGTTCAAATAGCTCCTCCCCCTCCCTGCTGGCTCCACCCCCTCCATGGGGGGTTAAAATCTACCAATAAACATGAATCTGCTCATCACCCTGTGCTGTCCCTGGGCTCGTTATTCACCTCAGTTCAGCCTGGGAGCTGGCCCAGGGGAGCTGCCTGGGTGGAGGCTGGGCAGGCAGCAGGTGCTAGGTGTGTGTGGGGGGGAGGGAGATTCTCCTTCAGGGACATGGATCTATCTGGGACCCATACAGGAGGTGGGGGGAGTCTAGGGGTGCAATACTGGAACATGGTCTAGTGGTTGGGAACCTGGGTTCCATTCCTGGCTCCAGGAGGGGAGTGGGATCTAGTGGGTTTTGGGGGGTGGGGATGTAGGCTGGGAGTCAGGACTCCTGGGTTCTCTCCCTGGCCATGGTAGGGGAAACAACATCCTGGAGGGAGAGGACAGGGGCTGTTGCATGCCTTTCACCTTCTCCTCTCCCACTTTGAAATTTTCTTTCTTGACTTTCTCACTGTCCAGTGGGACCTTTCTTCTCAAGGGTCTGTTTCTCCCTCCTAGAGTTGGGCCACCTAGAGGGGATCAGGCCCATGTCCCATTGCATAAACCAGCTGTTCTCTAACTGGAGTCTGTGGGTCTATTGACACTGCAAAGGGCTCTGCAAATTAGTATGGGGGGAAAAAACCTCACTGCTCACCTGCATTCAGAGCAGACACATGGGGGGGGTTTGTGTGTGTCACATGCACTCCCACATTTGTGCCTTTCCCTTTGGCCCTGGTGCTGATGGGGCAGAGCAGGGGTTTCTCCTTGGCTAGCTGCTTCCTGCTCCTGGAGTCCATGGCTGTGAACCCACCTCCTAAGGCTGGGGTGGGGCAGATAATCTCTTCTGCAGTGATGCTGCAATTTTTGGTGGGCCTCCCAACCCAGACAGACTGGGTGATCTGTTGAGGTGAGTCAGGGGTGGGAGGTGGGGCTCCCTCCCCAAGCCCTCAAATGTTTGGGGGCTGCAGAGGCATGTTTTGGGGGGAGCAGTGAGCCTGAACACTTCAGAATGGAAGTCTCCAGGAGAACTAGCACTGTCCATGCTGGCACATTTCTCGGTGAAACTTGTGTCTGCTAGAGGTGGGGTTTTTTCCCCGCACACCTTTGGCCAACAACATTTTACTGATAAATGGGCTTGTGTGGACATAGCTTCAGTAAATACTGATTAACTTTTCTGGATGGCCTCCTGCAGACAAATCCTGAGTTAAATGCACTCAGGCCTCATGGGCAGATTGTAAATAGTTTTTATAATGAAACAAGTCCCCAGAAAATCCTTTAAATAAAGGAGAAATAATTCACAGGGTTTTACAAAAGTACCAAGGGAATATTCTGCTTCCACCACCTGTGCCCCAATGCTTGCAAGGCACCAGTCCCTACACCCCTCTCCATGGCCTAACCATCACACATGTACAGGCATGGACCTCCAACTGTTAACAGGCATCCCTGAAACCACTCCCCTGGCTGTTGGTGTTTTCTAGGACTGGCTACTCTTCCTCCCAGCCCTCGTTAAGGCTGCCCCTTTGCTCTCACAGCTATTGTGCAGAGCACAACATGTGCTTACAGTGTTCTGAATTTTCCCCACCACTTCCAGCCTCTCCTTTAACAGCATCATCTGCCTGTCAGGTGGCCCAATGCACACTTGCCCACCATCCAACAGTTACCAGGGTGATTGTGAAATGTTCCTTCTTTCTGTCCATGCAGCCTGTATGTCACTTCATTAACCAGGGTATCAGAGGGGAAGCCGGCTCTCCCAGAATAAAAGGATCAAGCGCCACGTCATTAGTGTCCATAGTGTTCCTGGGGGGCAAACAGCCCTTCCTCCATTAATTTAAACAGCATTGAGTGTTGAAAGATCCTTCTAGCAGGGTCTCTCCCAAATCACCCTGCCTCTGTCTTTGCGCACCATGGAGAAATACCACTTTGTGTTTATAAATTCTGTGCCCTGGTTAGGGGGGCAAATGACACACGGTTCCGATCAGCTGTCCTGACACTGGGAACCCCACATGTGCAAAGCCACCAGTGATTTCCTGAGCATTACCCAGCATCGTGACTGGGTTGGCCAGCACCTTGCCAATGGCACAGCTGACCTGCCTCAGCACGGCTCCAACAGTTGATCTCCCTGTGCCGAATTCGTTAGCTACAGACCAATGATGTCATGGGGTGGCCAATTTACAGAGGGCAGTGGTAAGCCGCTTCCCCAGGGGTATGGACGCTACGTGTCGCTGAAGGCTCATGAGTCAGTTCTGCACCGAGCCCAGAAAAGGTAACCTACCCCAGCCGGACGCTGTCTTGCCGCTGCTGGGTTGCCCCAGCTCTGCAGAATCATCCTCTCCCACCGACCCACACTGGGTTCCTGGGCCCAGAAATGGTGCTGAATGCTGTGTAGCTGATCTAGGACCCAGCCCTCTAGTTCCAACAGTTCCTGTCAAGGTTTCTTCCCCACTCTGAACTCTAGGGTACAGATGTGGGGACCTGCATGAAAACCCCCCAAAACTTATTTTTAGCAGCTTAGGTTAAAACTTCCCCAAGGTACAAACTATTTTACTTTTTGCCCT
Organism: Dermochelys coriacea; assembly: GCF_009764565.3. Lineage (NCBI taxonomy): Eukaryota > Metazoa > Chordata > Testudines > Dermochelyidae > Dermochelys > Dermochelys coriacea. The sequence goes on along the minus strand of NC_050081.1, from coordinate 38,603,362 downwards.
TGGACTTTATTGCTGCCACCACCAAGCGTCTAACAAATATATAATATGGAAGGAGCCTGCTTGGAAATGTCTTTCCCCCCAAAATCCTCCCAAACCCTACACCTGCTTTCCTGGGGAAGGCTTGATAAAAATCCTCACCAATTTGCATAGGTGAACACAGACTCAAACCCTTAAGAACAATGAAAAAGCAATCAGGTTCTTAAAAGAAGAATTTTAATTGAAGAAAAAAAAATAAAAGAATCACCTCTGTAAAATCGGGATGGTAAATACCTTACAGGGTAATCAGATTCAAAACAAAGAGAATCCCTCTAGGCAAAACCTTAAGTTACAAAAAGACACAAAAACAGGAATATCCATTCCATTCAGCACAGCTTATTTTATCAGCCTTTTAAACAAAACAGAATCTAACGCGTCTCTAGCTAGAGACTTACTAAGTTCTAAGACTCCATCATGTTCTGTCCCGGCAAAAGCATCACCCAGACAGAGAAAACCTTTGTTTCCCCGCTCCGGCTTTGAAAGTATCTTGTCTCCTCGTTGGTCATTTTGGTCAGGTGCCAGCGAGGTTGTCCTAGCTTCTTAACCCTTTACAGGTGAAAAGGTTTTTCCTCTGGCCAGGAGGGATTTTAAAGGTGTTTACCCTTCCCTTTATATTTATGACAACTCCATATTATCCTCTGCCTCCTGCTGCCACCAACACAGCGTTGTCTCTGCCAGAGAATATTCTCCTGCTCCCCCATCATCTGCGCGGTGGTGCAACGGGTAAAATCCAAGGCCAAATTGTTCAGCTTTGACTGCTGTAATACAGACCAAGCAATCTGTGTATCGGCGGTTGCCAGCATGGCGGAGGGGAGCAGTGTTGGATCCAGGCTGGCTGGCAGCAGGTTGACAATGGTGCGAGCCCAGGGCGAAAGGAACCATGGGGGTGCAGACAGTGGAAACCTGGGACTTTAAAAAAAAAAAATTTGAACCCACCTGGCTTCCCACAATTCACAGCAAAAACAATCCCAGGATGCTCGCTGCTCAGGAGTGAAGCAAAGGACCATGGAATATTCCTGGAGGATGTTACACCCTCAGTTTGCAGCAAATGGCTGCCGTACTTCCCACATTGTGAACTGAAAACAGAACGGACCGTGCGTGGGCACGCCATTGCATCCTGCAAGTTACCCGACATGCATCAGAGAGCTTCGGATTAAAGCCCCCATGTAGATCCGTATTTATACTCTGCCGAACACTTTAAAGATTCTGAAAAGTCTAGTAAACCATAGCCACCATCCTGACACCTGAACCATGTACCGGATTCTCCCCTCCTCACCTTTACACACGACGATTAAATTCTCCCCCCACCCAGAGACGAACTCCAGCTTCTCCCCCCCGCCCCATCGGATCAGCAGCCTGGCATTGTCCTGCACATCCTTGGGCTCCTGGTTGAAACCCTGCCAGGCTTGGTCAAAACAGGCCCTCAGGGCATTCGTGTCTCCATGACAAGACCCCAGTTCACTTGACACTCTCCGTAGGGTGTCAGCGCTCAGTGATGGCTGGTGGGTGCGTAGCTGAGCCAGGTACACATGCACTGGGATCTTCTCAGCATGGTACTGGGGTCCGCCGGCCGCATAGCGCACAGAGATCTCACATTCCCCCTTCCCCGAGGTGAACGTGAGCTGCCTCTTGCTGCATTGGATCAGCAGCCTGGCGTTCTCCTGCACGTACTGGGGCTCCTGACGGAAACCCTGCCAGGCACAGTGAAAACAGGCTCTAAGTTTGCCTCTGTCCCCACTACACGACCTCAGTTTGTGCACTACGCTCCGTAGGGTGTCGGTGCTCAGAGGTTCTGGGCGGGCGTGTAACCGAGCCAGGTACATGTCCACGGGGAGCTCCCCGACCTCATACAGGGGTCTCCCATCGCTGTACTGCACAGAGATCTCACACTGCCCCTCCCCTGACAGGAACTCCAGGCTGCCCCTGTCCCAATCCAATCTCATCCTGGCATTCTCCTGCATGCACCAGGGCTCCCAGCTGAACTGGGCAATGGTCTCCCCAAAGCAGCTGCTCAGATCCTTGCCCAGTGCCCCCCAGGACTCCAGTGTGTTTCGAACCCTCTCCAGGATACTGATGCTCAGCGGTTCTGGGTGCGAGTTCGTCCAAGCTGAAAACACACCCCAGGTTTTCTCTGTAATGTGGTACTGGGGCTCCCCGGCGCTGCAGGACACACTAATCTCACACTGCCCCTGCCCGGAGATGAACTCCAGCTCCCCCCCGTCCCAGCGGATCAGCAGCCTGGCGTTCCCCTGCACGCACTGGGGCTCCCGGCAAAACCTCTCCAGGGCGAGGTGCAGGCAGCTGCCCAGCTCCTCACCCAGCTCCCCGCATCGCTCCAGTCCATCCCGCGCTCCCTGCAGGGTCTCCATGCTCAGCACCTCGGGGCGGGCGTGTAACCTGGCCAGACACACGTCCCCCGTGGGCTCAGCGACGTGGCCCTGGGGCTCCCCATCGGTATCACACACTCGCATCTCACACTCCCCCTCCCCTGAGGTGAGCGTCAGCTCTGCCCCCTCACTGCGGTCTCCCATCCTGGCGCTGCCCCCACACACGAGGGCTCCCCGCTGGACTCGGTGGAAGCAGCTTCTCCGGGATTTGGATGCTTCCTCTGGTGAGTCACTCTCTGCGCTGTGATGTGCAACTTAGCCCACTCACAGACTTTGGGTTGGACCCTGCTGAAGGCCCATCCACGGCCCTAATGGTCACTTGCCCATTCTGCCTGCCTTCTCCCCTCTGATGCACCCGCGCCATGGGCCAAGATCCAGTTTTGTGTTGCCCGTTGCACTCTAGGTCGGAGTCCTGCAAGGCTGAAACGGGCTCTCAGCTCATCCGTTGCATTCACAGGACGGAGCAGATGCAGGTCACAGGGATTCAGTTGGGTCCTTCTGGGGCGTCCTCCTCCCAAGGGCTCTGCTCAGCTTCTCTCCTGCCCTGCTCCAGCAGGTCCTGAGAAGGAAACGAGAGACACCCATTTCAACTGGAGAACATTAGGGCTGGTCAGGGGCACAGGTGCCGACTCTGTGGGTGCTCTGGGACTGGAGCACCCATGGGGAAAATGGAGGGTGTGCTGAGCACCCACTGGCAGCCCCCTCTATCGGCTTCCCCCCCAACTCCCCCAATGCCTCCCGCCCACTGGTGGGCCCCACAGATCAGCGCCTCCCCCTCCCTCCCCGTGCCTCCGACTGCAGTCATCAGCTGTTTTGCAGCATGCTGGGGACTCTGGGGGGGAAGGAGCACACGGTGCACTCGGGGGAGAGGCGGAGCAGGGAAGGGGCAGCAGTGGGAAGAAGCGGGTGGGGTGGGGCTCTGGAGGAGGGGGTGGAGTGAGAGCGGGGCCTGGGGCAGAGCCAGGGGTTGAGAACCCCCCAGCATGTTGTACAGTCAGCGCCTGTGGTCAGGGGGGTGAGTCTGGAGTCTCCCAGAGCTACAGGGCTCAGGTCACAGCCCCAGGCAATGGCTCATGGAGCAGACACAGGAGAGAAGTATTTCTGTCCTTAACGGCACCAGGCGGGGTGTCCAACACGCAGCCCGGGGCCGGATCCAGCCTTCGCTCTGCGTTTACATGGCTGCAGGACGTGTTCAGCTTGTGCAGGGTTTGGGAGTGGAGGCACCAAAGGAACGAGGCGCCGTGACGCTAAGTGTCACCACGCCTGACTTTCCGGTGTCTGGCAGATCCCTGCCATTCACCGCACCTGAGTTCGGCACCTAGGCTCCTATACAACGAACGGGGAGAGCCAGGCACAGAGACAGCGATTCACAAAAGCCAGCAGGTTGGGCAGGGGGCCACCTAAGTCAGCCAATGGGAGGGGTGCACGGTGGATAAATAACGGAAAAGTCATTGGAGCAGGGGACTGGATCCTTGTTCTCCCACTGCTGAGCACAGCTACCGGATTGGGTCCCGCAGGTGAGTGAGGCAGATTCATAGATACTAAGGTCAGAAGGGACCATTCTGATCATCTAGTCCGACCTCCTGCACAGCGCAGGCCACAGAACGTCACCCACCCACTCCTATGAAAAACCTCACCCATGTCTGAGCTATTGAAGTCCTTAAATCATGGTTCAAAGACTTCAAGGAGCAGAGAAGCCTCCCTCAAGTCAACCATGCCCCATGCTACAGAGGAAGGCGAAAAACCTCCAGGGCCTCTCCAATCTGCCCTGGAGGAAAATTTCTTCCCGACCCCAAATATGGCAATCAGCTAAACCCTGAGCATATGGGCAAGATTCACCAGCCAGATACTATAGAAAATTCTTTCCTGGGTAACTCAGATCCCATCCATCTAATATCCCATCTCAGGGGATTTGGCCTATTTACCCTGAATATTTAAAGATCAATTATTTACCAAAATCCCATCATCCCATCATACCATCTCCTCCATAAACTTATCGAGTAGAATCTTAAAGCCAGATAGATCTTTTGCCCCCACTGCTTCCCTTGGAAGGCTATTCCAAAACTTCACTCCTCTGATGGTTAAAAACCTTCATCTGATTTCAAGTCTAAACTTCCTGGTGGCCAGTTTATACCCATTTGTTCTTGTGTCCACATTGGTGCTGAGGTTAAATAATTCCTCTCCCTCTCCTGTATTTATCCCTCTGATATATTTATAGAGAGCAATCATATCTCCCCTCAACCTTCTTTTAGTTAGGCTAAACAAGCCAAGCTCTTTAAGTCTCCTTTCATAAGACAAGTTTTCCATTCCTCGGATCATCCTAGTAGCCCTTCTCTGTACCTGTTCCAGTTTGAATTCATCCTTTTTAAACATGGGAGACCAGAACTGCACACAGTATTCTAGGTGAGGTCTCACCAGTGCCTTGTATAATGGTACTAAAACCTCCTTATCCCTACTGGAAATGCCTCTCCTGATGCATCCCAAAACCGCATTAGCTTTTTTCACAGCCATATCACATTGGCAGCTCATAGTCATCCTATGATCAACCAATACTCCAAGGTCCTTCTCCTCTTCCGTTACTTCTAATTGATGCGTCCCCAACTTATAGCTAAAATTCTTGTTATTAATCCCTAAATGCATAACCTTACACTTCTCACTATTAAATTTCATCCTATTACTATTACTCCAGTTTACAAGGTCATCCAGATCCTCCTGTAGAATATCCCGATCCTTCTCCGAATTGGCAATATCTCCCAGCTTTGTATCATCTGCAAACTTTATTACCACACTCCCACTTTTTGTGCCAAGGTCAGTAATAAAAAGATTAAATAAGATTGGTCCCAAAACCGATCCCTGAGGAACTCCACTGGTAACCTCCCTCCAACCTGACAGTTCGCCTTTCAGTAGGACCCGTTGCAGTCTCCCCTTTAACCAATTCCTTATCCACCTTTTGATGTTCATATTGATCCCCATCTTCTCCAATTTAACTAATAATTCCCCATGTGGCACGGTATCAAATGCCTTACTGAAATCTAGGTAAATTAGATCCACTGCATTTCCTTTATCTAAAAAATCTGTTACTTTTTCAAAAAAGGAGATTAGGTTGGTTTGGCACGATCTACCTTTTGTAAAACCATGTTGTATTTTGTCCCATTTACCATTGACTTCAATGTCCTTAACTAATTTCTCCTTCAAAATTTTTTCCAGGACCTTGCATACTACAGATGTCAAACTAACTGGCCTGTAGTTACCCGGAATACTTTTTTTTCCTTTCTTAAAAATAGGAACTATATTAGCAATTCTCCAATCATTCGGTACTATTCCTGAGTTTACAGATACATTAAAAATTCTTGCTAATGGGCTTGCAATTTCAGGTGCCAATTCCTTTAATATTCTTGGATGAAGATTATCTGGGCCCCCTGATTTAGTCCCATTAAGCTGTTTCAGTTTCGCTTCTACCTCTGATATGGTAATATCTACCTCCATATCCTCATTCCCATTTGTCATGCTACCATTATCCCCAAGATCCTCTTTAGCCTTATTAAAGACTGAGGCAAAGTATTTGTTTAGATATTGGGCCATGCCTAGATTATCTTTAACCTCCACTCCATCCTCAGTGTTAAGCAGCCCCACTTCTTCCTTCTTAGTTTTCTTCTTATTTATATGGCTATAGAACCTTTTACCATTGGTTTTAATTCCCTTTGCAAGGTCCAACTCTACTCGACTTTTAGCCTGTCTCACTTGATCCCTACATGTTCTGACCTCAATTAGGTAGCTTTCCTTGCTGATCCCTCCCATCTTCCACTCCCTGTATGCTTTCTGCTTCTTCTTAATCACCTCTCTAAGATGCTTGCTCATCCAGCTTGGTCTACAACTCCTTCCTATGAGTTTTTTCCCCTTTCTTGGGATACAGGCTTCCGATAGCTTCTGCAGCTTTGATTTAAAGTAATCCCAGGCCTCCTTTACCTTTAGATCCATAAGTTCTTCAGTCCAATCCACTTCCCTAACTAATTTCCTTAATTTTTGAAAGTCAGCCCTTTTGAAATCAAAAACCCTAGTTGCAGATTTATTTTTGTTAATCCTTCCATTTAGTTTGAACTGAATTAGCTCATGATCACTTGAGCCAAGATTGTCCCCTACAACCATTTCTTCTATGAGGTCCTCGCTACTCACCAAAATTAAATCTAAAATGGCATTCCCTCTAGTTGGTTCAGCAACTACTTGATGAAGGAATCCATCAGCTATTGCATCTAGGAAAATCTGAGCCCTATTATTATTACTAGCACTGGTCCTCCAGTCTATATCTGGGAAGTTAAAGTCTCCCATGATCACGCAGTTTCCATTAGTATTTACTTTATTAAAGACATTAAAAAGGGCTGTATCCATATCCAAATTAGATCCTGGAGGTCTATAGCACACCCCAAGCACTATCGTAGGAGAGGCTTTACTAATTATTTTCCCCAATGTAATTTTTGCCCAGACAGACTCTGTCTTATCCATTGAATCGCTTCTTATTTCTTTACATTCTACCTCATCATTGATATACAATGCTACTCCACCCCCTTTACCTTTGTTTCTGTCTTTCCTAAAGAGCACATACCCTTCAATACCTGTAGTCCAGTCATGACTACTATTCCACCATGTTTCTGTTATCCCTATAATATCTGGTTTCACTTCCTGCACCAGTAGCTCTAGTTCCTCCATTTTGTTACCTAGACTCCTCGCATTGGTGTACAAACATCTTAATTTTTGCTGTTTGGCCTCGCTCACATTTTGTACCCTATTAGGCACAGTCATTCTACATCCAGTATAACCTATTAGACTAGTATCCACACCGCCCTCGCTCCTTATATACATTCTCCTACCCACGGCTGTATCCATTCTTACTTCATCTTCTTCCCTCTCAATGCTAAAATCTGGCGTGGAGATTTTCTGGACATCTCCCATCCATCTCCCCCCAATTCCTAGTTTAAAGCTCTCTTTATCAGTTGTGCCAGCCTCGATCCTAGAAGTCTATTTCCTTCCCTACTGAGATGAAGTCCATCCCGAGAGAACTGACCTCTGTCCATGAATGCCTCCCAGTGGTCATACATACATCCCAAAGCCCTCCTTATAGCACCACTGCCTAAGCCATCTGTTGACAGTCATCATCTTGTCAGACCTTTGTTGCCCTTCTCTAGGAACAGGAAGGATCCCGCTAAAGATCACCTGAGCCTCGATTTCCTTAAGCGTTTTCCCCAGCCTAGCATAGTCTCCCTTAATACTTTCCAGCGAGAATCTAGCCGTATCATTTATTCCCACATGAAGGATAATTAGGGGATTCTTTCCCGCTCCCTTTAGGATCCTTTTCAACCTCAGGTCTACATCCCGTATCTTAGCACCCGGAAGACAGCACACCCTTCTATTCTCAGGATCAGCTCTAGTTACAGGCCTGTCTATTCTTCTCAATAAAGAGTCCCCGATCACATAGACCTGCCTTTTCCTGGTGACAGTGCTATTCTCCAGTGTCTCCCCTGTTCTCTCTGGCTGCAAGTTCTTTCCATTCCTATTTTCCCTTACAATCTTCTTCAACCCATCCTGTATCCTCCTGGGGCTCATATTTGGTGTAGTCTCCCTTGACTCTTCCCCTTTTTCTATAGGGCTAGCCTCTCTTCTCTTCTTCCTTACCCTTCCACCTTTAGCAACTACCTGCTGAGCCCCTTCTTCATTTTCCAACTCTGCAAACCTGTTCCTAAGCTCTATTTCTCCTTCACTAGCCCGTCTTTTTCTCTGCCTGGTTCTTTGAGTCACATGTTTCCACTGACCACTTTCCTCATCCAGTCTCCCCTCAAAATTCCCCAGTCCTGCTTCCATCCGCGAGTCTGAGCTTTTCCCTTCAGATACCTCATATCTTTGCTCCATCATCTGCTCAAACCCCTTCCTAAACTCAACCAGACTTTCCACCTGCATCTCCAAAACTTGGATCTTTTCCTCCATCAGCTCTATCAGACGGCATTTCATGCAGAAAAAACTCTTACCGGTTCCCCCCTCCAGGATCATGTACATACCACAGCTTCCACATCCAGTCATCCTCAATGTGTCTTTCACTGCAGGAGTCACTCCCACAGCTGCCTCTGTATCTGTCATCTCCTTCCCACCTAAATCCTGTTAATCTGGGAAACACAAGCCACACCAAAAAGACCACACACCCCCCAGCAAAAGCAAACCCCAAACAAGCACCACAATACAAACTCCCTTTTCAAACTCCCACTCAAACTCCCCTGTTTAGAGCTCTGTTTGCTAGCTCCTGTGCCGCTGCAGCTGCACTCGCTCGCTGCCCCTCTCTGCCGCCACCCTGCTGGCCACTCACCTGCCACCCACTCGTCACTCTCGCTGCCCCTCTCTGCCGCCACCCTGCTGGCTGCTCACCCGCCACCTGCTCGCTGCTTCCGCCTCCCCTCTCTGCTGCCACCCTGCCACCCTGCTGGCCACTCACCCGCCACCCACTCGCCACTCTCGCTGCCCCTCTCTGCTGCTGCCCTGCTGGCCGTTCACCTGCCACCCACTCGCTGCTTCCACCAGCCACCTGCTCACTGCTCTCACCGCCCCTCTCTGCCACCGCCTGCTGGCTGCTCACTGGCTGCCTGCTCACTGCGCCTCTCCACCAGCTGCCCTGTAGGCCGCTCATCGGGCCTCTCCGCTGCTTATTGCGCCTCTCCGCTGCACCAGCCACTCGTTCACCCGCTCACTGTCAGTAACCTTCTGCGGCCACCTGCCTCTCTGCTGTGACCTCTGCACATCCGTCTCCTAGTGATTGTCAGTTCTTTGCAGGCAGGGTAGAAACACTGTCCCATCCCAAGTGATTTCAGCTGTCATTGGACATGTAACGTAACAAAGAGGCTCCTAATGAAGCCTATTTAGCTGTATTCTTTGAACAGTTGGAGGAACAGGTTAAACCAGTCTAGGGAGCACCCTTAATGAGAGTGTGCAGCCTTCTGACTGGGGATACCTATCCCCACCCCTTTTCCTTTCTCAGGACTCTGACATTCAAGCCCCTGGCTTAGCAGTGTTCTTTCAATTGTGGGTGTCCACCTCATTTGGGACAGGTTAAGCACAGTCCTGCTTTCCTGCATTTCTCCAATAATTAGAACATTGGTAACCATATTTCACTACCCTGCATTCAGTACTAAGGCGATTTGGACCCAACACCAGCCAAAGTTGATCACTTTGACACTGCTGTATCTGCTGAATATGTAAGCAGAGCAGGAGCAAACTATATTTACATAAACACATGCAAAGTACGAGACCTAGGACAGAGCCCAATGGAACCCCACTCAATAGATCTTCCCATTTGACAGCAAGCCATTGGTAACAAATCTTTGAGAACAATTTTGCAACCAGTTGTTCACCCACCGTATAGTAATTTCACGTAGACCATATTTCCTTTGCTTATGAGACTGTCATGTGGAACTGTGTCAAAACCCTTAATAAAGTCTAGATATAAACACACCTACCACTTTCTGCCATCCACTGGGCTGGCTATGCTGTCAAAAAAGGAAACCAGATTGGTTTGTCATAATCTGTTCATGACAAACCCACATTGGCTATTTCTTATAAGCCTATTAACTTCTAGGACTGAAGAAATTGAGCATGTAATAATCTGTTCCAGTATCTTTCTGGGTATTGAAATTAGGCTGGCTGGTTTCTAATTCCCTTGATCTTCCTTTTTTAAGGTAGGCAAACATAATGCCTTTCTCCAGTCCTCTGGGACCTAACCAATCTTCCATACGTTCTTGAAGATACTTGCTAATGGTTCCAAGATTGCTTCAGCTGGTTCCTATGTTGAAAAGTCTTCAGGACCCACAAACTTAGATGTATTTAACTTATGTAAATATTCTTTAATTTGTTCTCTCTATTTTGATTTGAGATCCTTTCCCCTTGTTGTTTATATTAAGCAATGGTCACAATTAACCATTTTGGTAAAGACTTGAAGCAAAATAGTATCCCACACTTCAGCCTTCAGAAGCAGTAGCACAGGTTAGATTTTTTTCATTGAAAACTGGCTTCTCCAGGGAAATGAAGAATGTGGTGGGAAATTTTTCATCCCTTTGAAATTTTTCAGTTTTTTGATTAAACTAAATGACAAATTGTTTGATTTTTTGAATCAAAACATGCTTTTGTGAGTCTTGGCTTCTGAAAAAGTGAAACAAACTTGGAATTGTGGGTGTGTCGGCTCACTTTTCCTTCTCTCCTCTCCCTCCCCATGGAAGTGAGAGAAAAGGCAGAGCGAAAAGTGTGGGTGGGAGGAATATAACAAACATTTCAGTTCTTTGGTTTGTTAAGTTTGGTTTAATTTTTTTTAACTAAGCAAAAACTCCACAAAATTTGTCCAATAAAACAGCATGTTTTATATTTCCTTCATTTTTTTAATTTTTAAAATTAATTTGTCAGAGAAAATATTTTTCTCCTAGGTCTAAGCAGCAGCACCCACTTGGAGCCCTCAGGAAACACTGACTCGCACAACAGTTGTTTAATCATAAAGAAAGTGAAATTTGTACCCTAACTGATGACGGTTAGCCCAGTAATGAAACTTTATAACACAATCTGCCAATATTAGCTTTGCCATAAACACTGTCTAAGGGAACAATCACTTCAACATCTTAATTCTTTCACATTTGCTGGAAAAGGGACAATTCCTCGGTTGAGCTTCGGGATCCACAGGGTATTGAGCTGTTTGTTCTGACAAGAGAGCTCGCAGCACCGGATACTGAAAGGCTAAATCCCTTTGAAACATCTGGTCCACAGACCAATGTCCGATCCCTCCCTTGCCTCTGTGTCAGCAACTGCAGATCTCAAACATTGGCCCACAGGGCTCTTAGGAGCTCGTCAGTCCGAATCCACCACCCAGTGCCCGGCTCATGCTGCTAGAATAGCAGCCGGCGTGTAGCAGAGGACTCCAGTCCTGGGCTCTGATTGGTGGAACCCTGGGGGACCCGACTGGTCCCCAGCCTCTCTGTCCCCCATGCCAAGGGGCAGGACGTTGTCTGTGCAGCTGGGTTCTCCCTGCTCAGCTCTGCTTCCCCTGCAACACCTGCTCCTGATCTCCTGGGAACCTCTCCCCGCCTGACGCCTGGGTTTGCCCTCTGGTCTATCTCAGACTCTGACCTCCTGGTATCTGACCTGGCCTGACTTCTGCTCCAACCACTAGGTCAGACTGCCCAGGCCCCGATCATGACACTCTGCTAATAGCAGCAACTCATGGATGGTGCTGTACAGAGCATGGGCTGCTGTGCTGTAGGAACATGGTGCTGGCGGTGAGTGGGGCTAGGGATATTTATCATGAATGAATGGTGACTGTTCTCCCTCAGCTTCAATGAGATGTTACCCAACATCCCGAGACAGAATTTTGGGTTTTGTTTGCCCTTTTGACTTTTGATATTCTTACACCCCCCACCAACGTGTGAACAAAACAAAGACACCGTGTGTTGCATCTGCCCACAGCTAGACGGGGTTTATAGCACACGATGAGCAAAGAGCAAGAAGAGAATGAAAGAGTTGCTGGGTATGGTGGGAGTTTAACGTATGAGCGGACACTTGAAGGCTGCCTGACTCCCCTCCCAAGCCAAGGTCAAGCAACCTGTCGGGAGGGGCGAAGGGGATGGCGGGGGGGAAGGTGTAAGAAACACTAAAACCAAAGAAATGGTGACCCTGGTGAAATACAACCTCATTCCCTCCCCTGGGATACAAAAGAAGTGGTACCAAAGCCCCCATTTACTGGGCTTCATCCATCTGTCAGCCATTGATGCTGGTGAATTTTCCTTTCCAGCTGTCTTTCCTTTTTTCTTTTGAGCTTATTTACCCTCTGGTTTAAGGATCTCTCAGGTTTTCGACCATCCTGTGAAGCAGTCAATGTTATTATTATAACATGAAACGGTCTTGTAAACTTGAAAAATAAAATACTCATTAGGGTGTTTTTCTATTTAAAAAGTCATAGCTTTAAAACAAAACAATCCATTTCAGGCTGTACAACAAATACAGGTTTTGGTTTATTTCCACCACTAGTGTTTCTCTAAAACCTAGACTTTTTTTAATACAAGCACATGTTTCCACAATGCACCCAAAGCAAAGTGTGCAATAAAATACTTTTTAAATGCCCCACCATAACTATGTCTTGCCCAGGCCCCCTAGTTTTAAAACAACCCATTTTAAAAACACATCACTTTTTTCAGAGTAAAAACCAAACTGTTTTGAAATAAAGTACTGTAAAACTCCACCCACCTATCTCTAGCATAGGCCCCCTGAATCACACACACACACACACACACACACACAAACAAACCCCACGAGTTTTAAACACACCAAATCAACAGTTTGCAACCAAGTACTTTTAAAACCCCACACCTATCTCTAGCATTGGCTCCCTGAGTTACCAACAACAATTTAAAACATTAACTAATTAAAAAACATTTTAAAACACAAATGCTTTTAAAAGTCAAATGCAGAAAGTTGTCTTCCACCACAGGGTAAAGGGATGCTGACACATGGTTATTCTGTTTTCCCCCACATGTATTTGGGCCTTTGGATTAAAGAACAAGCAAAGTTTTTAGTTAGTATTATTCTCAAATTGCATCAAATCCATATGCAATCTGTGTTATACCTGGTGTTTTTTAATTTAACAGTATTAAGGACAACTATTAAAAATGGGGTTTTACCTGGCCCTGCTGAAAAGCAGCTTGAAGTTGCTGTTTCCATGTCACACTGCAATAAAGATAGGTACCATTATTTTAGTAAGGACAGCATGGACACAGAGTGCCATTATATAATATATATATTTTCAGAGTTAAAAACAAGCAGTATACCTAGTCTTGCAGTCCAGCAGCTATTCTGCTCAAGATCATTTCTGTTGAAAGAGGACAATCTCCAAAACAACCCCTGAGGTTTTTATACCATCCTAACTCTTTGTTTCAGAGTGTGTGATTAGCAGGTTGATTCGATCACTTACAACTTTGAATTAACAGATACTTAAGGAAATTAGGTCTCCCTCCCTTTTGTGATCTGAGGGGTGGGGGAATTAAGTTATCTGCAAAACTGGACTGCTTTTGGCTTTTTTTTTTTTAGTTAAAATACTTTTTTCTGTTTCAATGAAAAAACAGAGCACTACAGGGCCTTCTTACAGTATTAAACAGTAAATGACCATACACAGCAATCCTTAATGTTACTGATATCAATGAATGTCTTGGGGGGGGGATTAAACATTTTTCTTTCATGCTTAAAGTTTTGAGTTGTTTTGAAATCAAATGGATGTATCACAACCCTAGTAAACATCCTACAAATACCCAGAGCTTTTAAATATTTTTACAGCTAATGCTTGTTCTATGAAAGTATGGTGGAGGTTTGTTAACCCTTGAAACATTTCAGTTTTGGATTAGACTCTTATTTAAGTTTGTAAATATATTATTTTAATGAATTTGAGTTGCTAGAAAGAGTGGCCCATAGCGTTCAGACAACTCCTGGATTATATTTAAACTGTCCAGTAGAGTTCTACCAACTCCTGGGGTGATATTTAAATTGTCCAATAGCGTTTATGAGCTCCAAAGGT